>NW_021163061.1:600000-1200000 GCF_004324835.1 Dendronephthya gigantea | reverse complement strand
TTCTCTACTCGGCTACCAACAGCTATAACTTCACCAACACCTTCGTTACCACCAACCGCAGGCAAGCAAGGCTTGATGGGATATGTTCCTGAGGGAATTAGAGATGATAACTGAACCAATGGACAATATATGACTCTTTGTCCGAAGAGACCCCTTACCCCTTGTTGTGGTGGAAATATCATGTTAGAAACACACCCTTCATTCAACCATCCCTGTCTACTGTTAAGTTACCTTGCACCATGTTGATATCTGCTGGATTTACGGGTGCAGCCAGCATTTTCAGGAACACACTTTGTTCAGTGAATTCAGGCAATTCATGATCCTGCAAACTGTCATACCATGAAATTACTACAACATTCATATACACCAACATATTGACGTATATGGTGGACATAAATGCAAACTATGCTACCCCAAACTATTCTACATAAAGAAGACTATTAGACAGGACTAAACTCTGTGAAAAACTCCCATGCAAAAATCACAAAGCCGTTGTTCACGAAGGCCCACTTCTGATAGTCTTCTATAGTCAGAGCATGTGCATTCCATATGATATGGTGCACTCCTATGGTGCACCCTAACTCTGTCATTGTAAAAACTAATTGTTTATACCTGATAACTTTGGTAGGATCGCCATATTCTTTATAAACTAAAGCTTTGCATGTTCGTGGTATGTTAACTGCAGAGGAATAGCATGTTTTCCAAATATACTTCTTATAAAACCGCACACCATAGCTCAGGAACCTTGCAGGAATCGCCATTTTTCATCGTCTTTCGAGCGATGTGAAATAACGGTTGACTTGACAACAACGAAATGTAAATATTTACAAAATGTTACAATCGAAGGAAAACAAATCATAAAAACAACCACTTTATATTAGGATTGATCGCGGTTAAAATAATGATCTCCAGCGAGTAATGAATGGCTCTTTCTGAAAACGACAAGGAAAGATGGAAGGTAGGCTTTTTATCTTTTCCCTTTATTCTGAAATTATACAGCTATCGATCCTCCGATATGGCGATATAAAGGATGCAATTGATGCAAAAGCTGTGCAAACAATGTAGGCTCGAAAATAGGCTTTTTTAATAAAATACTTGCTATAACTGCGGTAGGATTCTGTGGCTGAACGGTTTATTAACGTAATGTTTTCAAACGTACTGTATCTGTTTCAGATTTTCCATCAGAGCTGACCAAAGATAATCTGGTAAGAGTCACGTGCACTGGTTATATGCGTGTATTCATGGTAGTAAATAGAAATAATCTAATGTGTATAAATTTGCAAACCCTAGGAGGAATTTCTTCATGATGACAGTGCATTTGTTGATTATTTCAACACTTTCCTTGCTCTACCAGTAAGTATATTACTACCTGAATTAACCATTGTCGTATGTATTGCCCAGATCACCAGATGAATGCCATAATTAAGAACCAGTTGGTTATTTAGTTTGTTTACTAGTTATTCTGTCGGTCGATTTGTTGGGCTGCACATTGAATTGTTGGTAATTGTGTGGTTAGTTAACTGTACCAGTATGTTGGTTAAAGTTCCCACGGGGCTGCCTTGTCTGTAGACACAGTATTATATATGGTATAATAGTCAGTCAATCTGTAAATAAATTGTTACATGGTTATACCCATTATCAAATTACCAGGCTGTCAGATTGATTGCGGTCTGTTATAAGTTTTCTTATATACTCATTATATCATAATTATCCGATATCTAGTGTTTTCCTGAAAGGATTTTCTACAACAGAGAAAATGACTTATTGGAACAGTTCACACAAAAACTAGTGAAGGATGAAAGTGACAATGTTCAATTGAAATATGATTTATCCAGTAATAATGTACAGATCAGTTATTGTGTCACTGTTCTTGAGAGGAACAAAGCCTTGGAATGGTTGAAGAAATACAGACTACCGGAGTTCATCAAGAGTGGACTTTATGCAGAGTATAAACTATCAAAAACATTGTCAGCAGCTCAGGTAATCACAGCTTCTTCACTATCAGTGAGGTGTTTCCATGTACTCCATAGCTGTCAAATTATTGTTTTCACGATTTTGATCCTAACCTTACAATGATATTGACCAATCTATATGTTCGTACTATTTAATTTCAGGCGGTCTACATAGACACAATAAAAAACGACTTGTCAAGAGCGATTGTCAAGAGGTTTTCTAAACATGGACTTTCGAGATCTTCAGGAGATGATGCCTCATCAGGTCGCCACTCGGCTTCTGAACAAAGTGAAGATGTTTTTGATGAGTTTGAAATAACGAGTGATTCCTTACGCCCCTCAACTACGGTAGAAAATAGCGAAATACGAGATCCTACAAATGGAGAAGGCTTTGCAACGAAAATCACAAGTGGAGTGGAATCAGAATATCCAAGAAGTATTTCCGAGAATTTCGGGCAATCTTTCCCGCCAATAATTGTTAATAAATTGGAGAGAATGTCTGTTCAAAGTACCGGAGATAAAGCGAATGAATCAAGTGAAGTTTCGGAGAATTTTATTGGGTCGAGTTCAAATACTACGGGAGAATCGAGACTTTTTGTCAACAAAGAGGATGATGGAGACGCCAGTTTGGATCAACCAAAAAGCAACGTTGATACATCTTGGTATGATGACGTTATGTCTGATGACGTCATGTCTGATGACGTCGTGGTCGATGACGTCATAGTTGGTAAAGTTACAGACGATAACGCTCATACATACAAAAGTGTTATCTCTAGACATGAAGGTAATGTACTTGACACAAAGGAAAAACCTTTGATGATTATCGTGACAAGCGCTGATGACACTACTGATGGACAGCTGAAAGAATCCTTGGGCGCAGACGAAGATCTCAAAGACAAAACTGAACAATGCAGGTGTTTTCAGAATAGTGAAAGGGTAGAAAATAATAGTAGAAACCTTTGCTTTCAAGAGCAAACAAACGCTACTGATATGGAGAGAACTAACACGGATTCGACACAAGAGAATGGCGTTGCATATAACAATAGAAATATACCAAATACTAGGGAGGATAGTTCTGAAAATATAACAGTTGACGAGGATAGTCTAGCATGGGAGAACAGTTCATTTCTTTTAAAAACACCATCGCCAGTTTTGAATATAATTGAACAAGATATAGTAGCTATTGATAGGAGTAATGATGTAAGAATGAAGGAACCAAACGGCGATGAAAACGCTTCCCTCGAGGCAAAAGAGTTTGTCATTGACACACTTGATGTAACATTGCAAAATAATGTTGTTCATAACTCAGAAATCCAGGAAACTACAGACGCCGCTACGATGGTCAATTTAGAAAATTTGCACCCTGATACGAAACTTTCAATGGTGGATGATCAGACGTCAATTATTTTAGACGATAAAAGTGGATCATATAAATCACTAGATAAGCCTTTGATAGAGCGTACTCGTTCCCAAAGTTCCATCGCAAGCAGCGATATTTCGGTTAGCAGAAAATCCAGTTTTGCAGATGATGAAAGAGATGAAATATTGGAGAACGAAGCGAGCCTTGCTTCCAAAGCAGGAATGGATAAATTCAAAGAATTTCTCGTCAACACGAAAGGTGAAGCCTTGTTGTTGCTCTGGTTGCAAGTTGAAACGTGGAAAAACCTCGGGAGTGAGGGAAACAAAGTGAGGTAAGTTTCAGTAACGCTGTGGAATTTCAGAAGTGTTAGAGGATCATTGTAATATTTGTGTTTTTATTCAGATTACTTCAAGATATCAAAGAACAGTTTCTCCGCAATGGGTCGCCATTAGAGTTACCAGAAGAAATAAAGAAACGAACAGGGAAATATTTCACAAGTGATTTGAATGAAACACAAAGGGTTATAACAGAACCTTTGCGGTGTTATTGGTGAGATCTGCCTTGGCTACATATTATCATACATTATCCTCATGTGTACTATCATTCACCCTCTCAATTACCCTAGGTGTCCTAGATTTACCCTGCATCATTTGAAATCGCAAACATCAGACAAACATGGAGCCAAACCTGGTCCAAAATCCATCAGGACTGCTGTCCAACCAAGCACCAGTCCCTACCATCTAGTAAGACCTCACTCCAGTTCTCCACGCCTGACCGCGCACACGAGTGATCCACATCACGAGGGTGTTCCACGCGAAAGCCCACCACAGGCGAGTACCTCGCGTCTTAAATTAAACACGAGTTCTCCACGAGTCACTCCGAGTCTCTCTCGCGGGAAAGATGAGAAACCCCACGCGAGATCAAAGTCGGCTCAGAGTCGAATTATAACCACGCCATGCCACACGAACGCTGGTAAAAAGCAACTCGAGGTAATGACACTGATCTCAAAATAAACCAGAAGTATTTTCACGAGGGTTTCTTTGAAGGCTTAAACGAAATAACAGAGAACTTTCATTTTTTTTCACAGCTCTACGCGACTCCTCAGCTATCACAGTACGGTTATCAGAAAGGTCCAGTTAGTGTGTTTCCACCTTGCAACGATCAGGAATATCTCTCGTCCGTCAGATTAATCATTAACCCAAGGTGTAAGCCACAAGCACGCACGGCTTGGCCAGTTAGGTGAATATCCCGCCTTTTTTGACGGTCACTGAGAGTAGTTTTCAAGCATGTTTCCTCAGTAGAGTTCTTCATCATGGTTCTCACTTTGTTGGGGAAACAATTTCTTAACTACTTTTGTTTTCGTTTAAAGGCAAGAAGATGGCAGAAACACCGATGATAATTTCTTCAATTACCAAAGAGAAAATGGTTTTCACGAATCATTGTTTGAGAGCTTGACGTACCAGAACGAATCTGGATGCTTCTTCAGGAAATATGTTTCCAAGCAAAATAACCAAGTATGTTTTAAACCAACCTTTTGTTGCTAAAGTTTTGATAAAGGATTTAAAAATAATGCCAAATTCTTGTTATACGTAGTTGTGGTTGAATTGTCTGTCGTTTTGGCAAGCTGTCATGGACTACACGGCGTTATTTGAAAACGATACGTTAAATCCTGCAGACATCTTGAGGAAAGCACAGGTTTGTTTTGAATGGTTTCTTTTAAGATGTGGTTATGTATCGAGGACTAACGTTCAATGAGATCTTCAAGAGAATATACGACAAAGAAATATATCTTTTAACAAAATTAACCGGCGGAATATCTTTGCAGTGGATCTACGCCAGATTTATAACGTCAGGCAGTGTCAGTGATATCAGGCTGGATTGGAAAACCCAAGATGATATTCGGAGTAGATTGGATCCACCATTTGAAGAGCTTTTCGACTGCGTTGAGGATCACGTGCTGGCGTGCCTCAAAGAACCATGGGATAGCTTATGCCGCGACGAACGACGGGAATATAACATGGTAACCGGGAACATGGGATATATAATTAATATCAATAAATTATTTATACTTTTTGTACGTTTTTTTCCCATTTCAATGGCCACCTGTACCTGTCTCGACTAACCCTGCAGAAGTTTACTGCGGGTGGCCTCCACTTCACCTGTAAATTATTGATTTATCAGACGAAAATCAACAAACCATTCATAGTCTCATCCATTCCATCAAACTAATACTCTAAAACTCGTCGTTTAAAAGTGCTCAAATGCAATAAATATTTCGTCTTTTTTTAACAAGATTCCTAAGAAAGAAACTGTCCGTTATCTGGATGTAAAACTGAAGCGAATACAAGGACGAAGTAGAAATCCTTTTATGCAGGAAGAGGCAAGTGCATTCATCATTGCATGAGGGAATTGAGAATTGGGAAAGATATTGTTTCTTTGTTGAACTGTTCTTGTTAATGCCTCACATCTGGAGGCAGGGAATTTTGAAGGTGAACCTACTTTCATATGAAAGTTTTCAGTTCGCATTGCCTAACAAATGTGTGGGATATCTTGCGGTGCATAGATGATTTGTCTGGCATTGTGGGATACATTACTATCTAGCATTCCAAGGTCAATGACTTTCCTTCCAGACCTGAAGGAAATTTCCTTGAAAATGACCACCATTACAGGGATTAGTCTTAATAGAATATATTAATATGCATTATTTACAAAAGTTCTTTGCTTCTCTTTTTTGTCATTACCATCCCCTATGAGGACAGTCTTATGCAAATAAGTTGTGGAAACGCTGTTCCAGAATCCAGACAGCTGTCCAATTTTTCACAATAAAACCTGAACCTAAAGAGTTAAGACCCTTAACCGGATGACAGATCAAAGGTAATGTCGAGCTGGCAACTTGCATCTTGCGTGTAGAACAGTTGGCGGTTGTTTGATGTGGGATATCTTTTACCACAGTAATATAAACTCTCGATGATAAATTAATTGCCATTATTCATCAGTCGTCTGGTGGAATTGGATAGCTTGCTATCTCGACCACATTCCAATTTCAAAACTGCTAGGTTTGGAAGAGACTGCCAGATATACGTTCTCTCTAAAGTCTAAACCATTTCAAATACTCTTTTATCGCAACGCTTTTTTTGCGCAGAAAACCAAGGATGAGACCTTGATTGTCCTTTGTCCACCAGTGGCGTAGCCAGCCTGACGATTTCTCATGCTATGCAAATTTCAAGTCATTAAAATTATTAAATTCTTTAGAAATTTATTGTTTTCACAGTCAATGAACACCAAAATATTAGTATAGCGGGACAAATCGTCAGGCAGGCTACGCTATATACTGTGAGACCTTCATTGTCCTTTATCGACTATACTGCAACTACACTACTCTGTAGAATGCGGAAGTTTTAGCGAGTCTATCATCACCAACAAAGTCACACAAAGAATGTAATGTTCCTGTAGAGAGGATGACCCTGATACAGCTGTGCACTTCCTTGGTCATTCCACATCGCACTTGGACTCGATACAACGATGAAGTCTTTCGTGTTTTTGCTAAGTTTGATTCTAATCGAGCAAGCTTATTCTTTGGATTGTCCTGCTGGATCTTACCGCCGAAGATTCTTCTGGAAACAATCATGCAAGACCTGCCCGACTGGTAGTTATTGTCCTGGAGATAACACACGGCAAAGATGCGAGTCAGGGTATTATGCAGATACTCGAGGAAGTACATCTTGCACAATATGTCCAGTCGGTCACAGTTGTTTCTTTAAATCCAGAATGCCAAGAGAATGTCCTAAAGGACGATATCAAGACGAAAGAGGACAAAGATATTGCAAACGGTGCCAACGTGGTGAATTTAACGATCGAATTGGTCGCTCAACAAGGTGTGAACAGTGCCCGTTGGGCCATGTTTGTTTCTCTACGACCACTGCGCCAAGAAAATGTCCCATAGGATACTACAAGGACCAAAGAGGACAAAGATATTGTAAGGAATGTAACAGGGGCGAGTACAGCATTCAAACTGGTCGTTCAACAAAGTGTGATATTTGTCCCGTTGGTCATAGCTGTTACTCAAAGACTGACCTACCGATAAAATGTTCAAAAGGGCAGTATCAGGACGAGCAGGGACAAAGATATTGCAAATCGTGTCTGCCTGGCGAATACAGCATTCAAATTGGACGTTCAACAAAGTGTGATATTTGTCCTGCAGGTCATAGTTGTTTCACTACGACAGCCCTGCCGACAAAATGTCCCAGAGGAAGATATCAAGACCAGACCGGACAAGTTAATTGCAAACTGTGCAGCCAGGGATTTAATATGGAATGTCTTTTTTGTTTATATGGGATGTTTTGTCCAAACAAAGATACTCTTGTGAAAAGCGAGATTCAGAATGCAGTGAAGTACGCAGCCGAGGCTTACAGTGAAAACCTCCAGGATGATTCTGTATTAAGAAACAATAGTGATAACAAAATCCGTGGTTTTGTGAAATATCATAACGAGGCAATCATTGTATCATTTCGCGGCAGTGTCAAAGACGACGACAATGATACGATAAGCAACCGCGAGTTCAGGAGACGCGATTATCGATCCACGGGTTGCAGCGAATGCGAGGTACACACTGGATTTAGCAAATCTTACCATTCTGTGAAAGAGCAGATGAATAGCAAGGTCGGAGCTTTATCACGTCTTCATTGGAACGCGAGGCTGATCGTCACTGGGCACTCGCGTGGCGGGGCACTGGCAACCCTCGCCGCAGTTGATTTGACCAGATCTGGTTATAATACAAATCTGATAACGTACGGTTCCCCTCGAGTTGGGAACAAAAGGTTTTCAGATTATGTCAACAAAATTCTGAGAGGGCTGAATCTACGAGTGACGTACAAAAACGATGTTGTGACTGTACTTCCTCCCAAGATTAGTGGATATAGGCACGTTGGCCAGGAGATACATTACACATCTCCAAGCACGAGCTATAAATTACCTAAAAACACAGACGTTGGATATATAAGAACAAGCCGTGAAGATCACAAACTCATTAATTATCAAAAATTGCATTGAACATTTGTTTATCAAAGAATAATATACCAAGAATACTTGCATGCATAGTGATTATTATTGATATATTTTTGTACGATTAATTTTAAAAATGATTTGTCACACTATTGAATAAAAACATTAAAAACATGTACTCCGTTTCACTTGTTAATAAATAGTTCTTGCTTAAATAAAAGTCATAAAGTTTGTTTGTCATCAACGGTGGAATGTTGTTGGCGGGTGAGGATGGATTTTCAAAAAGTTCGGAGTCTCTAGTACTCTTGCAAAGAACAGACACTTTCTAGAGTCCGGGAGGGTTAGTTATAGTGTAGAAGAGTAACCATCGACTGGATATTTCCCTGGAGAATTCATTTGTTTTTCTCAACAGCTTGAAAGTCAAGATGGACGCGGACAATCACAGCAGGGAAAGTACAGCATTGAGGAAGCAAATCAGCCTTTCCCTGTGCCACACGATGGCATCAGTTTTGAAAATGTTATCAAAGATAGAAGTGAACTCGAAGGATTTCAGAAATACTTGGAAAAGAAAGATCCTAAAGGTTTGTGATTCCAGGAGTTAAATATATGAAACTATTCCTCATCAACGGCCATCTCAGTAGTCATTTCACCGCGACTTTGTGAAGTTATGTTTGAACGATTCTGGTGGTTTTTTTTTGAGCAGGTGTGATAGATTTAATGGCATGGACCGATATGGAGACGTTTCAACGAATACCAAGGACAATCGAAGACAAAAGAAATAAGAAAGCGAAAGAGATTCGTCAGGGGTACTTAAACTCCCGATATTTCTTTGGACCTGACAGTCCAGCTACTAAAGAAGCTCAGAGTTTAGTAAGTAAAGAATATGACTTGCTAGGACAATGCTGTCTCTCATGAAATCCTATCAACCCTCTCATCATCCTCTCATCATCTCTTATCAACTGTTATCAATCCTCATCAATCTCCCCAACACTTACATTAACCCTCATTAACCATCGTCAATCTTCACCAGCTCACTTTAAACAACGTTTTCCCTACCAGATCCTATCAATGAATGGTTCCCATCGTGTGATGAAGGAGCGTCCGTCATCTTCAGTCATTTCAGAATGTCAAAAATACGTACGCTGCCGAATTGAGAGACGATGGCTGGCGCTGTATAAAGCAAGCGAGGAATACAGAGAAAGACAGAATCCAAAACAAAACGTTTCCGAGGTTGTGGAAGATATCATGCTGAGAAGAAGACTGCAGAGAAGCGAGGCTGCTTGGAGGGTGAGATTTTCTTCTGCTCCAGGAAAACTTAAAGGCTTTATAAATGAAACAAGAAAAACTTGTGAAGTCTAATTCTTCCTAAGTCTAATCTTCTTTTTTGTTGTTTGATAAATCTGTAGGTGTTTGATAGAACAATAAAAAGTTATGAAGGATAGTTATTCCTATACCTCATCTTCGTTAGGTCAAAGCAGTTAGTTACCTTATGGCTACCATGCAAGCAATCAGTAAAACACCTGATATACACGCGCTCATCTTTGGTTTCAGGTTCTCAACAGCCGCTGGGTTTCCTCGTCACGTGATATTGTTGCCTTACGTCAGACTCTGAACAACCCAGAATCCTGCCTGGCCTTTAGAAAGTTTGTCGCATTGAAAGGCGATACCTATGAGAATGACGTATTGTTTTGGATTGAAATACAGAAATACAAGGTTTGAGAAACTAAAGTTTGTATTCATATTCTGCCTTTTCATAGAGTTCACGATGAATCATCTTTCTCAATCAATAACTATTTTCATGTTTACAGGATTTGTGCCACCGTCACGCTTCAGAGCAAGCAATCAAAAAGAAAATTCAAGCAATAACTGATTGTTTTATCGCATCATCGATTCCACCTGAGCTACAGGTTGATGTTCCAATTGAAATGGCCGAGAAATTGATGGAGCGTATAACCAGCAGAAATCAAAACATTGGACCATATTTATTCAGAGAAGTGCAGGTAGATTCCTAGAAACAGAAAATGGTCCTTGCTGGACTTCGAAGAAGATCCTCAGTTATACTAACTCTCTCTCTCTTTGCTTCATTTATTCAGATGACTGTATTTCGGGTTTTATTCAATATGTGGAAGGATTTCTGTAGCTTTCGCAGCTCGATTAACGACGAGAGTTTGCTGAAGGTGCTGGACAAGAGATTGCTTCAGCATCGCGCGGAGATGAAGGCAAAAAAAGAAGCTCAAGAAAGAAGGAAAATCGCGAAACAAGAGGCAGAAAGAAAGAAAAAGGAAAAAGAAGAAAAAGAGAAGAAAGAATTAAAATCAATGGAACAACTTATGAGGTTGTTTGAATCACTTCGTCACACGTTTTCATTTCTCTGAAGTTTCGAGTTATACCGAAATACTGTACATTAGAACAAATACCATACATCAACCATCTTACACAGGATTAGAACATCCCAGAATGGGTGGAATTCAGACAATTTTAAAGGTTTCATCACTAATTTTAAAAGTAAAGGAACTGCAGGAGCCCGTCTTCGTATATTAAAGAACTTTTAAAGCCTTTAGTTTCTACCAAAATTCAAAGGCACTCAACCCAACAGACAGCTGGCCGGATATGAATTTATTTATGTTTTTTCTGGTATATTTTCCTAGCTTGATGTCAGAGAATACGTCATGGGAACAGGAGGAGAATGACGTCATACTGTGGAAATACTCGAAACACATTTCAGCCACTGTTGAACCAACGTCACGTCAGAAGAAGATAAGCACGCAAGATGACGTGACGTCATTCATGGAACTAGCCAATCAGAGAAGCGTTGCGACGAAGTCAACCAATCATCTCACGAGTAGCTTAAAAAGCGAAAAGAATGGTAAGTTAAAATGTATCCCAAGTGATTTGAAATGGCGGGAAACGGCTGGAACTGGTTCCAGACCACTGCAAATCTCAAACTAAATGCGAAATTATTGGTTTTTCTCCAACAGTTTCGAAGGCGAAGCGTGTCAGTTCAGTTATGGCAGATTCAGCGGTCAGTGGATACAGCAAAGCTTCTGTGAAAGGAACAAGTTCAACCACTTCGCGGATCCCGAAAATCAGCAAATCACGACGCAGCTCTAGAGCACGTGGTATGAAAAGAAATGACGTCATGGATAGAAATAGCTCCGATAGCGAGAAACAAAATATTGCAAAGAATAAACTCTTGAAGAGCAGAGAACGAAAAAAAACTAAAAAGATCGTAGATCATGAAATACTTGAACGTCTATCCAATGTTGACAGGGAACCGACCCCCGGGGATAAAGAGGGCAGGATAAAGAGCCCTGCAATAAAAGAACCTCGGATAAAATCCCGGGGGAAAGATGCCCCCTCGGTAGATAGTACGAAGACGCTTGGGGATGAAAGTGTAGTGGTCGAGCGTCCTGGAAGTCTGAGAACCAGTGTGTTACGACGTCAATGGAATCACAGTCTTGATAGGACTAGGTCACCTGTGCCGCTGACGTCACAGTTATTGCAAGATTTCACAAATTCCCCTGAAGGTAATCTATAGGGATACAACTTACCTTAAACCTGGGAGCAAGGTTGTGTCACTACAGGAGGAAACCTAAACTAAACTAACTTTATTTATACTGGATAACTCTATCAGTCCTAAACTGTTCTTCCTAGAGATCCAGTAAGGATCATCTCTTATTGATTCAGTGTTACTACATGAGGAAACCTAAACTAAACTAACTTTATTTATACTGGATAACTCTATCAGTCCTAAACTGTTCTTCCTAGAGATCCAGTAAGGATCATCTCTTATTGATTCAGTGTTACTACAGGAGGAAACCTAACTAAACTAACTTTATTTATACTGGATAACTCTATCAGTCCTAAACTGTTCTTCCTAGAGATCCAGTAAGGATCATCTCTTATTGATTCAGTGTTACTACATGAGGAAACCTAAACTAAACTAACTTTATTTATACTGGATAACTCTATCAGTCATAAACTGTTCTTCCTAGAGATCCAGTAAGGATCATCTCTTATTGATTCAGTGTTACTACAGGAGGAAACCTAAACTAAACTAACTTTATTTATACTGGATAGCTCTATCAGTTCTAAACTGTTCTTCCTAGAGGTCCAGTAAGGATCATCTCTTATTGATCCAGTGTTACTACAGGAGGAAACCTAAACTAAACTAACTTTATTTATACTGGATAGCTCTATCAGTTCTAAACTGTTCTTCCTAGAGGTCCAGTAAGGATCATCTCTTATTGATCCAGTGTTACTACAGGAGGAAACCTAAACTAAACTAACTTTATTTATACTGGATAGCTCTATCAGTTATAAACTGTTCTTCCTAGAGGTCCAGTAAGGATCATCTCTTATTGATCCAGTGTTACTACAGGAGAAACCTAAACTAAACTAACGTTATTTATACTGGATAGCTCTATCAGTTCTAAACTGTTCTTCCTAGAGATCCAGTAAGGATCATCTCTTATTGATTCAGTGTTACTACAGGAGGAAACCTAAACTAAACTAACGTTATTTATACTGGATAGCTCTATCAGTTATAAACTGTTCTTCCTAGAGGTCCAGTAAGGATCATCTCTTATTGATCCAGTGTTACTACAGGAGGAAACCTAAACTAAACTAACTTTATTTATACTGGATAGCTCTATCAGTTCTAAACTGTTCTTCCTAGAGGTCCAGTAAGGATCATCTCTTATTGATCCAGTGTTACTACAGGAGGAAACCTAAACTAAACTAACTTTATTTATACTGGATAGCTCTATCAGTTATAAACTGTTCTTCCTAGAGGTCCAGTAAGGATCATCTCTTATTGATCCAGTGTTACTACAGGAGGAAACCTAAACTAAACCAACTTCACTCACTGTTTTTCTCTATTTCCAGGTGCTCCGCTAAACACACCATTATCATTGGGTCGTATATCAGACTCTGATGAACTTGTAGCAACAAAATCATCAGAAATTTTTCACAAAGTTCCGCAAATAACTATCAGTAAAACTTCAAAAGAGAAAAACTTGATATCCTGGAGAACTAAGCGTGCAAATCTTCGCCAAAAAGAAATGAAGCAATTTATTCCTGATGTCATAGTTAATTAAATGGAAATATTTCTATATTTTAATTTTTGAAAAGAAAAGCAAGGATTAGGCTGTTGTTTAGGAAGAAATGAAAACGAAATACAGTTAAAGACATACTGTTCTTTATTTCCCATAAATATTGACTCTTAGGAAGATTATACAATAGTTTTGAAAAATAAAATGTGACAAAAGATATCCATGGATTAAACCAGAATTCTTCAATTTGTAGAAACCATTAACACAAACATTTCAACCTAAGGAAAAGCAAAATGGATGAAGGTATTATTTTACTCCTCTACTAAAACAAATCTTCTTTTCTATAACAAGTTAATCAAATTGATCTTTTTCTAAAGAGATTTCTTTTGAGTCAACCCATGGAAGCAAGCCCCAAAGTACTTACCTATCATCAAACGGCTCTCATTCTCTTTCCATTTCCAAAGCAGCTTTTTCAGCGTTAAAATTCTTGTAATATTTTTCATATTTTCTTCTTAATGGATCGGAATAACCAAGCTTCCAGATAGCCCCGGCAATCAAACCAAAGACCGTACCAACTATAAGATCATTTCTTATCCTGGTTTGTACAAATCCTCGAAGTTGGGGAGCCATGATAGAAAATATTGTAGATCTATTAAAATTAATACGATTGTTATGCACAAATTGAGAATAGCAAAACAGAATCTCACTGCAATAGCATTGTTAAAAACGATTGGAAGAACAAAATGAAGCATTCTCAGAGTCAGATGTAAAGAAAAGGTACGACTATAAATATTGGTTGAAATTCATAATGCAGATTGCAGAACTTGCCAAAGTATATTCATGTTAAATTGATAATTTACTGTGAATAATTTTGAGGCAAATGAACGATTGAATACTGAAAACACACAAACGACATAAAAGCCACATAATCATAATACAAATGCTGCAATAATACATATAAAAAGATCAATATTACCTTGAAAAAAAACGATATTTTCAACAGAAAACTTTCTTCTGTTTTTCTCTCAAGTAAAGTACTTTCTACGCGCATGAAATAATATAAGAAACCGCTTTCCAAAATTGGCGGACGTCGAAAATAATGCTTCCACTGAAAAATGTTAAGAGTTCAATGACTTTTTGGGGCTGTTTTTCCCAGTATTTTTCCACAATTTTAATCATTTCAAAATCAAATATTAATTAAGTAGAGTGTGAAAAAATTATTTATGGTACTAAAATTA
The DNA here is from genome assembly GCF_004324835.1 of Dendronephthya gigantea. NCBI lineage: Eukaryota > Metazoa > Cnidaria > Anthozoa > Malacalcyonacea > Nephtheidae > Dendronephthya > Dendronephthya gigantea. The sequence continues at coordinate 1,185,395 of NW_021163061.1, read as the reverse complement.
TAACATAGCACAGGAAATTTTAAAATCCCAGCTAATGTGTAATCGTTTTGTCTATTAACGGAGACCTTTTTACGATTGAGAAACAGTTTCTCAATAGAGTAAATAAATTGATGAACAGCTTAATTCCCAATCCAGAATCTTAAGAAAGGTAATGAAAGAAGTCGAGAACCAGCTTACTAGAGAGAAATTTCACGAGAGGGAAACCTTGAGAATGAGTGGAAACACCGGAGTAAAAAGAACTAGAACGTAGTCCTCCTATTCCGTCCAACCTGCTCGGTCATTGATAATAACAGGAAAAAATGGTGGATTTGTGTGGATATTTCTATCGGTTTATTCAATTGGAGAATTTTTTCATTTCCTCGAGGAGTTTTTAAGCGATCTGCAGCTCATGCAAAGGAGGGATATCTAAAGTTAATTTAGCAATGGATAAATCAAAAAGGAAAGGGATCACTTGGGGAGAAGCGGCAAAAATGGTAGGAGCAAATTCTTTGCAAGTGTAGTTTCTTTATGTTAAAACATTGAAACTAATGCTTTGCCTGCAAAATTTCTTATACTGCGATGTAATCATGCATTGATTCCACTTTCGATTTGCCCAGATTCTCTTTATACCCTATGAATTTCAAATTCGAGATCAGTGATCGCAAAATATAAACAAAATTAAACATCAATGGGATTATACGATATTGAAATACGTCAGGGAACAACTCTTTAGTAAAATGTAAAATCTTCGTCCTATTTTATAAAAAGAATGTGAAATATTTAATAAACAGTCGTGATCAGTAGAGAAGGTCTTGTTTGTACCCGAGACAAATTGTCATTCATTATGCAGCAGACTTTATGATAATTTCTGTGAAACAACGGAAACAAATATTAGAAGTGGTTTTAGGTCAGACAATCAGACATGAAATTTTTTTAAACTTGTTTCATTTGTAAAGTACAAGAAGGTGAATTAGACTGGATTTCAAGTGATATGACAGTAGTGTAGTGGCTAACATTCCTGTCTTGTGCATGTTCATCTCTAGGTTCTGGCCTTGTATTTGACTATTTGCAATTCCTTGCACTTTCATTTTTCTTTCTTCTATTTACTTTTTCTATGAATATTTGAACCCACCTCCATCACTGAATGCTTTTCTCAGTTGCTATCAGATAATCTTATGTCCATGGCATTTCATAAGTACTGATTAATTCTGTCATCAAAGGTAAAATATGGTGGTCAACTTTGATTCTAGGTTTTAGAACAATCTCCTGAGCCACTCAACCATAAGGAAATTCTAAAGGCAATACTTGATGGAAATCTCAAGGAAGTTAGTTTGAAGTAAGTGTTTTCATGGTTGTATATTTTGGTCAGGTGTGTGGTGAATTCAAACAATAATTTCTCGTGATTTGTAGAAATCCGCAGGCTTTGGCTTGTCTTAATGCAATGCTCCATGCAAACTCAAGAACACCCTCGTCGCTTTTTGTAAAAGTCAGCGGACGTGGTACTTGCTATCGATTGAATGTAAGTCTTGGATTTGACAGAAATGCATATCCTGACTTTGTGTGGCTAATTCAGTTACAAATGAGTCATGATTTGATAGGCAAGCGAAGATTATCTTTGGTTTAATCTGTGCGGGTTTTTTTTTAGAAAAATCGCACAGACCTACTGGATTCATCTGACACAGATTCAGACTCACCAGGTACGATGATATTAATTGCACTTCATGTCTTGTCTAGAAGCAAGTTTGCATGGATAGGAACCAGTACATAATGCATCACTTAGCACTGCTTGTCCAACTAGACCTGAAGAATCTCAACCACAGTTTGTATATTTGAAGGTTCAAGCTCGAATGATGCGCTGTCGGATGGCAAGGAATCAGGAGAAAGATCATCTCATTTCACTGGAATTTTATCAAATGAAAACTCAACTCCATCTTGTTCATTGCCGCCAATTAGCAGTAAGTCACATTAATGTTACCTGTCAATCTTCAATGTAATAAATTATATTGTTGTAAACCTGATATATTCATTAAAAATCTTTTTTAATAACTGAACCCTTTTCCAATCTAAGGTATATTGGGCTCCTATCAGAGCCAGGTGACTTCAACGTCAGTGTCCTCCTCAATTGCTTGTGCGATAGCGGACTCACGTCTCAGCAGCTTGATCGCACCCACACCTGACACCATGCCCATACGATCCTCCCTGTCCAAGAAGAGAAGCGTGAAGCCCTGTTTCCGAGATACTCCCGCCACAAAGAAGCCTCGCGTCACATTTAAGCTAGACGATGAAAAGAAATCAAAGAGCAGTAGACCGACCAGACCACCTGTTAAAACCAAGGCCGAGGTGATAAATTCTTGCCATGTTGTTTCTTCATGTCAAATACTGAGAGTTCATTATTCATACATACCATGATTCATATATTCCATAGTGGACATCACATTAATTTCAATCCTGGTCTTCTCTTTCCTGTAGTTGAAGTACATGGGTGATGACACCGCTGCAGTGTCGCAGAACTTTATCCCGCCAGTTCTCAGGCCTCCAATGTATCCAACGCACACGGTCGTCAAGAATTCATCTTCAGGGTATTTCGGGGTAAAAGACTTTCTCTCTCTCTCCAGCCAACTTTCTATAGCTATAGACAATCTAATTTGCCATGTATAACCACATATCTACACCCAGTTAAAACTCTGCAAATGTATTTATATTATATCCTATTTCAACTTATCCATATCTGTTTTTTGACAGCAAAAAAGACACAAGAAGATGAGCATTGGTAAGAAAGTTTGACGCCTCGAAATTTTTACTGCAGGAAAAAAATAACAAGTTGTTTCATTACAATGATCTTTCCACCTCTTATTATCCATAAGCAAGCCTGTTGCTCCACTGCCTCCACATACATCTAAGTTTTGCATCTTGCATTTAACTCTGGCCAAAAACGCATGGCCTATCAGTACAGTATGTGTCATTGTGAGCCATGTCTGTTAATCTATCTACCTTTCACAAAATTTACCATTGCTTCCAGATTGGAAACGTTTCGTGTACATTAAAAAACTTCAATTCCATCCGCATTCAATTCCATCCGTTTGGGATTTTTCACTCCGTTTATCTAATCACGACTTTAACTTCACAGCTGCCCAAGTGAAGAGGTCTAAGGAAGGACAAGTAGATTTGGTTTCCCCAGATTCCATATTAGCAAAGATTAACTGCCGGGTAAGGGAAAGACAGACGCATAGGATATTACATGTCGGATGCAGCTGTCTGTCTGTCCGTATTACATAACCAGGTCATCTGTTTCATTTGATCATAAAAACACTTCAACTGTCTGCCATTTTCTATTTTAGGCTTTAATTAACTTCCGCACTTTTAATTTGCTCCCAAAACATTATCAGTACCAGTTGGTGAAACTGCTTCCTGAAGTTGATCGTGAAGTTGGTAGCAAAGGTGAAATAAGGTGGATATAGAACTTATTTATTTAATTATAGAACTTAACTTTAAGCTGTTATCACGTGTAGCTACATAACTCTGATATAAAAGGAGATTGGAAAGAGATATGGTCAACTAATAAAATTAAGACGAGAAATATTTTAAGATTAACGAATGATACGCTGAATCTGCCGACCAAGTTAACATCATCTTTCATCAGATTTATTTCGCTCGAGCACAACATTTTTGAACCATATGTAATCAATGCATGCTGATTTATAAGGGCGCTTTCCTTTATACGGTAAAAACGACCAGACCGGCCCTGTTGTATTTCAGTACAGACAGATTACTGGTATTTTACAATGTTTCAAGAACTCTGCATTCAAGTATATCGTTATTTACATCTGCCTTGCACAGGAAATGCAGTTTCACCGCTTTATTCTCAACAAAATACTCTATTTCAATTCAAAATGTGATCAGTTTCACGTTTTTGACCGCTTAATGCAAATCGCCCTAAGATTCGTGAGACCGTTATGTAATTCTGTCTGCAACTGTTTGAACATTAACGGGCTTTAGGCGAGCATATCTTGAAGTTTTTTCCAACCATGCAATGTACAATTTGTTTCATTTCCAGACCAACCAACACGGCGTTCAGTAACGAGTTCTTTACGAGTGCTTTTGAGTCTTGGAAGGAGCGACTAACAGAAGGTGGACCATTTTAAAAAATTCTTCCGAATTTAAACTAGTCAGGTCTGAGTATAGTGGCTGTGAAAAGGTTAACATCAACATCAGCTGGTGTAAATTTAATTGCCGGTAGACTGAGTGAAATGCTCGTGAATTGCAGATCTATAAATAAATGCTCTAATGACAGATTATGAAATGTTTTTTCAGGAGAGTTCACACCAGAAATGAGTCAAAAGATACAACAAGAACAAGAGAAACTCTTCAGTCAAGACCCTTGGAAGGTAAATAAACTGTCGCAGTGAAAGAAATTAAGAAAATTTATCAACTTTATTTAAACCAATCACTTTCATTGTAAATATTTTTTTGTTGTTTTTTTATTTCTAGACAAAGCATTTTGAATCGTCCTGGGGAGAAAAGTAAGTGTTATTTTAGGAAAGGCAAGAGAAGTTAGTTTTGTAGTTCATGTAAGGAATGGATTATTACGGAGTAGTTTATGTATGGAATCAGTCATCAAGAAAGGCGTGTGTATTTTTCTGAGATATGTATTTCTAAATTCGTAGGTTTATGGAAAGTGAGAGATATATCTCTCCTGTAGAAAGAAGTCACCAAATTATGGAACAAGTCCACGTTGAATGGCAGAAAGAACAGGAAAGATTGGCGAAAGAAAAACTCGCGCAGGAGAAATTAGCAAAAGAACAAGAGAAACTAAAAGAAGCTGAAAATACGGACTTAAGTGCCCCGAATAAACTGCCCAAAGGCAAGACCTTAAACGAACAAGATGCTAAAAATTTAAATTCCAAGCAAAAAGCGGCGTTGGTTCGACAGCAAAAGCTCGCGAAAGCGAAAAGTGTTTCAAATAAAGCGCATAAAAAGACGTCTGATGGAAAGACTTCAAAGAGCGGGAAAACTGCCAGCAAGAACGGAAAAGAAAGTGTTGCTAAAGATAGAAACAGAAGTAGACCAAGAGCAAAACAAGTCAAAGTTAAAAGTGAGGATAATACACGCACCGTTGTGCAACCTACGAGTTCTGATCCTGTTATTGATGTTGTTAGCGTTCAAGCGACCGAGGCTGTTGGTACAGCTAGTACTACTGTAGAGACAGGTATGCTTGTCGTGTTTTTAACAACGAGGTTTATAACTAGTAGAAAGACCAATAAGCATTGTTTTTTAACCAGATGTAACACTAAACGAACGAACACGTCCTAGACATGTTTGTTATAGATGGACAAATCATTAATAGTATTATTCCAACAATGGCTTTTTAAACTATGGCCTTCATAAGCACTCATTCTAAGCAATAATGTTTTCAGATGTCCAAGAGCAAGAACCCAAACCAAGCACAACTGAACCAGTTCCCATCTCACAAGAACTATCCACAGTTCCCACTCCTATCAGCCCTATGGTTGGTGAACAACCAACTTCAAAAGAAAAAGCTGTCAAGAAAACCAGTAGAAAAAAGAAAGAAACAAAAACGGTTAATAATACATTAGGTTTCCCATGCATGTGTGTCTTGAAACCTATGGTCATGTGCAGACGTTGTGGTGCTTTCTGTCATTCAGATTGTATCAATCCTATGTCAGTATGCGCTTCATGTGTTGCCTAGAGTTAGTTACGAACATCTATTACAGATAAAACAGTCTTATATTAAAGAACATTGATATTAAATTTTTTATTCCAGTAAAAGGATTTTTAAGACTGTAATCATTTTTAGATCCAGCCATTAGTTTTACCTTAATGGCAAGGGCAGCCTCAATGGTGTTCAATTGAACTTTTCAATGCTTTTTCATTCAAAAAAACATCAGAAAAATATTCATTACAGTTTTAAAAGTTCTTTAAGATAAGCATAATTATGAAATAATCAACTTTTAAATCACAAATCGAATAAATAACTAGTGTAGATAGATTTGAAATTTGTAGAATAAACATTTGTGTACAGCAGAATTATTTCTTGTAAAAGGCAGTAAAATAATACTTTTTGTTGTGTAATTTTTTCATGTGATTGAAATGTAACCTTTGCAAAGCAATTAAAAAGTACAAGCACAGATTAGGGGGATTAGGTCCCCTTAATCTATGTCCTAATCTGTTGTGAGTGTGTAGCTTTTTTGCACTGAAGATAGGAAAGTCAAAGCACAGATTAGCTCCCTTTAATCTGTGTGTTTAGGCATTTTACACAAAAGCTAGGAGTTCTATACTTTTTTTAGCCTGGATAATGAACAAGCTTTATCATGAACAGTTGTAAACTTGTTGTGAATCTAAATTTCACCAAGAGAAGAATAATTTTAGATTTATTTGATTTAATTTCTCAATACAACAAATTACGTAGAAATGGCACTTTCGTTCTTGATTTATCTGCAGTGCAAGAAATATTCTGAATCTAGACAAGAGCAGAACATTAAACTAGTATTTTGACAAAAATGTTGAGCGAAACTCCTTTAAAAAAGGGCGATAATGTAATATACTAACTTCATGAAACCATCTTGAGACATTGATATACTGTTCTTTTTCTTGATGTGTCAATAAATGCTGTCAAATAATGCAATATGTTTTAATTTTATAAGCTGAAACTTTAGACCTAAACATTACAATATACAGATACTCACATAAACAATGCATAATGTTGAAAACAGCAGTAAATCAACCACAGTAAGGAAATGGCCAACAAAGAATACTTTATCCACTAAATATGAGTCCAGTAACTAGAAAAATATTCACATGAGTAGCTTTAGTATTTTGCTTGAACTTTGAATTGGTAAAAAAATCATTAAAAAACAAATTGCATGATGAATTTTGTACATTTATAATATCCTTCATCTCCCTCTTATCTTTGCCGAAAGGATCAATTTTTGTAAGACAGTATTCCAACCATTGGTCAATTTCTGCTTCATGTAAAATATTTTGTCCTAGCAAGTTACATCCTGAGATTCTGGCAATCGCTTTAATGGTGGTTGCTATTCCTCTGCAGTAAATCCATTCGTTAGATTGATGTAAGGTTCCTGGAATTTGTGATGGTGATGATAATTTTATGTTGACCGTTGGTAATCACTGAGATAATAGTAGCAGAGGCAACAAGTGTGGAAAGTTTGTATTGCACAAACTGTGTGTGATATTGGCTATGCAATTTGCATAGTTTCCAATCAGGAGTGGAGATATGGTTCATTAGTGATTATTATATTTTTGATTACGATATTGCTGCTGATTATGCAATCAATCATGCTAGGGACAATCACACTATTGATTTTATTGATGATGATGACTGCATTAATACTGGCATTCATGATTATGGCATAAATACTGATGATGATGATCACGCTATTGATGATGTTATTAGTGATGACATCAGGACAATTGAATATGGCATCAATGGTGATATTGGTGATGACGATCATCTAATTGACTATGCTCAAATTATGGTGATTTATATGATGATATGATAACCATAGAAACGATGAAGTTATTGATGATGATTGATCATATTAAATCATATTGGCATTGGTTTCATTTGTAAGGCAATTTAAGTATTTAACCAGTGCATATCTCGTAATCCATGCCAATAATTACCTGACAATTTGAATCGCCCTTATCGCGCTTCATGCAAAGCTTATTCTTGTCAGGCTTGCAATATTTATATACGATCTCAACAGCTGGATTACCACAAGAATGAACAGCAGCGACGGCCATGTTGGATTCCGCGAAGTGAACTCCGACAAAATCCGACAACAACCGACAATTACCGACAACCGACAACGATACATAGAGATTATAAAATATAAATAACCACAATAACACACGAATTGTATATGAGCACGAAACATGCTTGAATCTTTACATAGGACAAGCATTTGACAATTAAAACAGCGTGGTTATTCATATCAAAATATTTGTCATCATAACCAAAGCATGGTTATATTGTTTAAAAGCCAAAATTGCCCAAAACCGGAAAAACTCGTACAAAACCGGAAGTAATCGTACAAGACCGGAAGTGATAAATCCCAAAACAATAACAGGAAAAAATTTCTGGCCTTCTAAAAATTAATTATAAATCGTATTTCTTGCTCAATTTTGTCATTTTTCAGCAGAATATCACAGTTTTATTTATACTCCAGTGTGTATTTTAACGAACGTGGTCATAAAACATGACAGAAATTCCTGAAAGCCGGTTTTCAGAGGAGATCCTTTGTTTGAAATTTGCATTCGTAAACATTGTCGTCACCAGCTGTTATGTTATTTGTAAAACGTTAAATGAAAGAAAACGATATTCTAGTAGGTTTCAAGTCTCGGCTTATTAAAATTGTTAAATCTAGTTTCTATTATCTTCAACAAAACTCGACAAAAATACGCAAGACTACGAGAGAATCTGTCGATAAATTTGTATCGTTTTATTTTTAAACTACGTCAATGAGATTTCATTGATACGCTTTTGTAGAGACAGATTATGCCAACAAAAGGTAGGATTTCTTAAACCACAGTGCTTACACTTATTTAAAAAGTACAGCTCTATGTTTTAACATTTTGAATTCTGTGTAATCGACCCGAGATTATACGGACAAGCCCAGACATATCTTTAAATAAACAGGGGGTTTTGTTAAGCTTATATAGTCAGGATTATTGTAAAAACAAGGCCCACACACGAAGCGTATAGAAAAATGGAAAAGGCCTACATTCGCGCTTTAAATACGACAAGAAATGCATTGCAGTCTCTTAGGTAACAATATACAAGTGCATTTTCTTTGCCTCTGTAGCTAAATGCCAATTTTTTTTTAAAATTCATTTTAATTTAAGTTTTTGAAATGTACAAGAACCATTGAGCAATTGTCTTGAGCGTTTTATATCAGACTACGTTTTCATTGACAACGAAAAATATCCTGGGATAAGAGTGTCAAAGTGTGTGTATCATACCAAAAAGGGAGGGAGTTCAATATTTAGGAAGAACAATGAAGATTATTACACTGATATTCTATGACGTTTCTTTGTAGAAAACTGTCACAAACGAGTCCGATTTGACTTGACAGACCAGAGTCTAGAATGCCAGTTGAGATTTGCTGCAAAGAATGGTTCTTTGCATAAAATCAAGCAGCTTGTGACAACACAACATGCAGATATCAACTCTCCCAACTATAACTGCCACACACCACTAGTTATAAGCATCCTGAACAACCAAACAGAAAGTGTGGAACTCCTGTGCAAGCTTGGGGCTGATGTCAATTACACGTCTGACAAACTGCACGGGTACCGTCCTTTGCATTTCGCAGCTGAACAAGACCATGGTGAAATCATTGAGATCTTGATCGAACACAAAGCCTCATTAAATGCTCAGACTTTTACAGGCTGCACTCCACTGCATTTGTCAGCAATGAATGGCAACCTAGAGGCGACAAGATGGTTGTGTCTGAACGGTGTGAGCATCGACATCTCGGAGTTCTATAATGGTTATACACCCTTGCATTACGCTGTTGTGAGAGGTCACCATAACGTGGTCAGGTTATTACGGGAGTTCAATGCAACATTAAACAGTAATCATTTCAAAAGCCATACCTTGTTAACCATGTGTCACAAAGCACTATGGAGGCATCTCCATCATCCCAAGAAAGGGAGAAACGAACCGGAAATTTTGGAACGGATGTGCCTTCATGTCATACGAAAACATTTCCTACAGCAAAATGCGCACAACAATGCAACACGTCTCCCCTTGCCTTCGTGCATGATCGATAAAATTCTGTTAGAGGAATACAGCGGTCTGTAAAAAAATAAGAAAAAATGATTTATATGTATATTATAATTATGTATATTTCACTATTTAAGCTGTAAAATTATCAACTATTTTAAAAAATACGAAACACAAGTTCAATTTACACTGTAAATTTTTACTGTATAACCACAACTGTAATATAAAATTTATTTATATAATATATAATTTAATAAAAATAATTTATCCTTTTTTCACAAATAAAAAAACGCTCAATAGTTTGAACATTAGTAACATATGATTGTAATGCAATATCTAACTGTACTTTTGTTAATATATTGTGATCAAACACGAAGTTATTAGAGAAATATTCCGACCTTACAGTGGGTACCTGCCAGTTACCACCTGGTCCCATAGACCTGGTCGGTATGGCCTCCAGTTGGTTCATTAAACTTTCCATGTCTGCTGTAATTGTGCCATCATTTGGTTCTTAATTCTTATCGACGATTTAAAATATTTTGGCGAAGCCAGGACGCTCCAAAGGTTTCGTTTTATTACGTTCTAGAGAAGCTAGCTTTGCAGCAAACTCGGGTGATCTGCCATTTTTAATCCGACCGCGTATGGACTCGAGCGAGTATCCGAAGTCATCTGATGCGCAAATGCGCAATATATGCGAAGAAAAACAGTGGGAAAAACAGTTGGTTTCAACGCCGGAAAAACCGGTTAGTCTTAAACTCTACAAAAAGAGGGAAGGCGACCTCTATGAAATAAATTAAATGGCATAAAAAAGCTCAAACAAGTGTACATGAACTGAAAACTACTTTACTGTCACTGTGTTCATATGTGTATGGTAGTATTTGGTAAAACTTCGATACATGTATCCTGAGAAAATACCCTCTTTTGTCAGTGTTCCCCCCCAGTTTCTAAATGGTTCCGCGGCCCTTGCAATAGCTAGCTATTAATACCACTTATACCAGTACATTAGGCTAAAACGGTTTTTGCATTTTGCGATAAATATGCATATCTGGCATATTGCCTTTCCGAAATGCAAATTTGCCCCCCAAAAAATGCAGCGGTTTAATCTCCCACATCATCATGTTTAATTCTTTTGATACAGACTATACAGTGTTCTGGGAATTGAACCCAGAAGCCAAACACACACGTGTTTAACAGCTCGTGTACAAATAAGATTTCTTACTGATTTTGTAAAATATGCAAGAAATATTTTCACTATCAACGAACACGTTTTGGTTTGGCCCCAGACATGGACACTGTTTTTTAAAAGCCAAACGAAAAGGAGGGAAACCGGAGTGCCCGGTGAAAAACCCTCCAAGGTAGCCTGAATTTCAGGTTACCTGACCGGCGGTCCGAATTTGGTATTTTCATTAGAAATCGTCCGCAATGACAGTCCAGTTTTCACCTACAGTTTAGTTTTCCGTGCATCAGTGAACCGAGTCCCAGGAATTGCTATTCAATTCTTGAGCTTAATCAATTCAATCCTGCTGGTGGTCTAACCCAGTCTACTCTACGCAGCGCGCATATCGTCGTTGCAAAACACCAGGCTCTTAGAAATCAGCGCTTTGTCCGACAGTGGCAACAAAAATTATTTCAATTTTTCAAATGTTCATTTTGTAATAAAGAAATGCTTCGTATTCACGACTTGCATGTTTTTTTTCATCTCAAACCGATGTAGACAACAACACTCTTCTTTTTTTTTAAACATGCACCGTTTTTATCTTTTTCTTTATATGTTCTGGTTTACATGTAAAATGGAGGAAATAAACGTAATTGGGCTCAACATGCAACTTACTCAATATGGCTAATCAATAATATCCCTCAGTCCCTCACCTTTTGTACCGTATAATTACCTTCTGTAAACATCGCACCAAACTTCACTTGCTTCTTGTGTCCTTTACAAACACTTGTGTTCTTCTTCTTCAACAACATCTCGACGGTGAGGCGTGTAAGGAATGAAAAAACATAGTAAGTGTGTCAAAACACAAAGGCTTTTCTTTAAAGGGGTAGCTTTTAGACAAGTGGGTACTACCCCCAGATACCCTCTGCATTAAACCAAGTCGAGTTATCATGCAATGATGCAGTTATCGTGCAATGACCCTCCCTCCATTATACCATAAGTGCAGTTATCATGCAATGAGACCCCCCTCCATTATACCATAAGTCCAGTTTTCGTGCAATGACCCCCCCTCCATTATACCATAAGTGCAGTTATCACGCAATGAGACCCCCCTCGATTATACCATAAGTGCAGTTATCATGCAATGAGACCCCCCTCTATTATACCATAACTCCAGTTTTCGTGCAATGACCCTCCCTCTATTATACCGTAAGTCCAGGTATCATGCAATGAGCCCCCCTTCTCCATCATGCCACAAGTTCAATGTATCGTACAATCTAGAAGCTATATTTCCTTATACAAGCTTCGTCAAAATGGTCAAAATTATTAGATTACGTTTATTTCCTCGAGAGCTTAAACCGGAATCCGGAAAATTGAAATCAACAATTGAAAATTTGAAACAGAAGAGTGTTAATGTGTATAATTTTTGATGCCACTGACGGACGGTCCTTCGAAGCGGTCGCATTGTAATAAGCGGCGAACTGAGAACTTATATGATCATATAAGTACTCGCAATTACCTCCGTATTAATCTAAAATTAGGCCAATACGAATTCGGTATTATATTTTCTCGCTGCGTGCGCGTCGCGCATGCTAATTGCTTTTTTTCTGCTTTCATTTCATCGCTTTCAAGCCATCATGCGCCTCCCCCAGCCATTAAGGTGGTTTTTTATACTACCACCGTAAGTCGTTAAAATTCACACGCAAGTGACAAGACTAGGAATGTTTCAATGAGAAAGCTCGAAATCGTCCTCATGCATAAGAGCTGTGAGAAATTTCCAGTTATCATGCTATTCATGCATTGTCGAAAAGGGTGGAATGGAATGTCACTTGATGTGTGAATATACTAGGTTAGACCACCAGGAGGATCCGAAAATAAATCATGCATTTACATTAATCATGCATTACTCTAATTAGTACATCTATGGTATATACCTCAACCAGCCTCTGCTTGTACACCCGTCGCGTCGTCCATTCTCTGATTCTGCGACATCCTCCATCATCTGATCCTGCGACGATCGTTCATCATCTAATTCTGCGACAATCCTCTATCATCTGATCCTGCGACGATCATCCATCATCTGATCCTGCGGCGATCATCCATCATCTGATCCTGCGACGATCCATTCATCATCTGATCCTGCGACGATCCATCATCATCTGGTCTATTAACGGCATACGAAAATTACGATATCATTGATTTCCAAAAGAGAAATGTCACTTATGTAGAAAGCATCAGAATAAAAATTATCAAAACCCGATTGTAGACCTCCAACATCTCCTACGCCACTCGTCCAAGGCCTTCGCATTGCGCACGCGAATACAAAATGTCATGCAAGTTTTGTAGAAAATATTCATTCGTTTTCTTCATGCTCCTGAGAAAACTAAAACACTCGACTATTATCTCCTTCTAGAAATACAATTTTTCATGCATTTTTATGTTTTAGGCGCTCTGTGAGCAATATTTTTTGTTCCGGACTATTGTCGTTCAAGATGGAAAAAATACAAGTGATGGGGCCCCAAATCACTTGCATTTACTCCGCATGCGCTTGACACGACCAGACACATGCACAAACTGCAATCCGAAAAGTTGAAAATCAAGGAGGTAAACAGAAGAGTGTTCAATATATCTCAGAAAAAAGCCAAATCCATGCATATTTTACTCATGCAAATTTTCACCGAAATCGTGTTTTGTATTTGCGTGCATTAATGTCGCCCGAGGCAGCTCCGACATCTCTCCACTCCGACGATTCTTTCATTCTAAAAAAGAGAAACCGCGCTAAATAGTATTCTTGTTTTGTGGTAGAACTAATTTTCATGGGAAGCAAAGGAACGACAAGATACAGCTCAACACATAGTCTAGTAACTTCATACATATACAAATACGGATATTTTATATAGGCATTCAATTTAAGTTGGAATAAGACTAAGATGAAGCGCTGACAGACTTCAGAAGTATTCATAATACGATAACCGTGTCCGAAGAACGCCAGGCGCCAACCGGGAAAGTTCCAGCGATAAAGTCCCGAAAAGTTCGATTAATTTCAGTATAAAACTATATTCTAGTTTCGCCCACATATTTCAAGCCACAAATGCAAGTTAGTATAGAACAATACCTATTATTCGATGCAAGCTAGCGTTTGTGTTTCTCCTTCCCCATCTTTCGGCGCCGTAGTTCGCTCTGAAATAAAATAAGCAAGGAAAAACTAAATTAAGTTAACAGCTCACTTGTATTTCACATTTTCAATCGAAATATACAAGATATAGCAACGAAAATTGGCAAGAATATGCCTCTAGTCGCTAACGTCTTCTGGTTATTCAAATCAACACGACGATGAATTAATTTGCAAAGCCAAAGATCAAGCCAAGAGATTCTTTCAAGTTTCAATCAACAATGACCATGACTGTACCTGACTGAGCAAGATTCTTCAAAACTTTTCCCCAAAGAAACTTCTTCTAGTGATCCTTCCTTTAGAAGACTACTAAAAGTCTGACTTCTTCTCGTTTTCAACCACCTTTTATTACCTGAGAAACATTCCAACACACAATGCACTTTTTAAAGCCGATTCTCCATTGCGTCCGCTCCGCCCGCGCGGGTGAAGCGCGCTTTGTTTTTCATACCCGTCACGGTCGCATGGGAAGAATTTCAAAGGCCGCTTCGCCCGCGGGGGTGAAGCGGACGGTAATGGAGAATCGCTTTAACAGCAAGGCCTATTTCAAGCATCATGCTTCCCATGTGCTGATGAACGCATAAACAACAATAGATAATCGTCTCAATTGTTAACTTTATCGGTTAATTTTACCATAAAAAATTTCAATGGGTATACTTTTGCCCGCTCCAGTTATTTCAAGTTCAGTGCTGCGCAATGATGTGTTCAAATGACGTAATAATTATGCATTGTTGTTTCATCATAACAACGTTCAACATGGCGGATTCTTCAGAGAGTTGTGAAAAGTCGTTGCAAAAAAACGATGATTTCCATACAACAGAGAGCGATACAGAGTTGCAGAATATTTTCAAAAAGTTAAGGGTGAATCATAGAACGTATGTCACTTTTAGAATTCATATTATTGTTTGTATATATATAGGAAATAAAGTGTTTTTTCAAACAGTATTTCATTTGAGTGTTTATAGTTGCTGACATCACTATTAATAAACGGTGGTAAATATACGATTAGCAAGTATCTGCGTCCAAAATATTATTATTATTTACAGCATTCAAACGCAATGACATCTCAATATGTTATTCTTGCTTGAAAAGAGTTATAATGATTGATTTTAGATCACTAAAGTTGAATTCTGAATACGTTCAATATAAACTTTCATAATATGTTTTAATAAAGTGATTATTATATGTCAAACAATTATCGTTATTTCTTTTGCAATGCAGTCAAGGAATCATTGCTTTAATTTTTCAAATTTCTGTCAGATTTCCCATCCTTCTGTGTCAAAAATGAAGGATTTGAAATTTAAAACGTTGTAAGATTTCTGTGACCTACATCTACTTTTTCTTAGAATGAAATTCTCACCTCAGAAGAAAAGGATAAAGAAGATGAAATTTCGAGCGAAAAATTCTGGACGTTTACCGGAAAAACACAAGCAGCGCAAGATTTTAAAAGATGCTACTTTCATTTTCAAAAGTGCACTAGAAAGAACTAAACAGAAACAATGTGATTTGTCTGTGTCAGAACTGAACGACTCTTTGCCGCAGAGCCTTGAGGTGCAAAGAAATGTTTCAAATCCACCCACAAGTCCCAGACAACGTGTTCAGGGTTGTGGGGAACAGTTTAGAAATGGTGCGAATGTTAACGTTGTGGACTCTTTAAACATGGACGATACGACTCCTGAGGAGTTGGCTGCATATTTTGATCAGTTGCTACATATTCCTAAACCAATGTCTCAGATGGCAGAGATGATGTATACATGAGTACGTACCACAGGGTATTGTAAAGGATTACTCAGGATAATGTGGATTGGATTGAATATAGTTAACAAGTTCAATCATCTCTGAATTTAATCAAGATTCTCTATCTTCCTGAGAGACGTTTTTGGTGTTTAAAATGTAACACACTTTGGTTTATTCACAATACAGTGTTTGAGAGGGTTTTGCCATGGTCGAAGCAAGACCAGTTCCAGAGTCTCTAAGATGCATATTATGATATCAGGAAAATGTTCCAAGACTGACGTGCTGGATTTGCACCAGCATTTTGTTCAAATTTCATATTATATTTTTCTACTACATGTAAATATACACATAAATTTGTTCAAATGAATCATTCAATTCTATCACACTAAGTTGAGATTGTCTTTCAAGGATGGTGTAGTGTGTGCTAGCAGCCCATTTCGTCACAGAATACCTATCAGAAGAATAACTCTATACTATTTTTTCATAAGTGTGATTCGTCATGATTCGTCACGTAGCAAGTGCATTTTTTTGAGGTAGTCACCCCCCTGCCAATGTCTGAAATCAGCGCATTTTTAGTATTGGCAGGGGGGTGACTGCTTCAAAAAAATGCACTTGCTAAGTGACGAATCATGACGAATCACACTTACGAAAAAAGTACAGGAGTTCTACTTCTGATAGGTATTCTGTGATTTCGTAGAGTTACATTACAATGTCAGTGTGAGTTAAAATAATTTATTCCTTATCACAAGCCTATTGACTGTGTGTCATGTTTTGTCTGTATCACTTGCTGGTGTTTCAGTCCTGTCAACTTCAGGTTCTTTATAAAACAAGAGTGGAAACATCCCTAAAATGCATCCAATGACTATTCCAATGCCACGACCCTGAAATGGTAAAATACCATATTAGTTGAATTAATAAACGACCATCCATTTGATCTCACCGAACACGGTAGGTTAGATCATTGTTTTCGAAACTTATGGATCATAGAGTGGTATTTAGTTTACCAGGTTTGTTGCAACGACAGTTCTCGTCATTTGCAGTTGAGCAGAGTTCATTTGAGGTCCTTCGAAGCCGAGTCTAGTGGCCAAAGCCTCGACATAACCAGCCAGGCTAAACATGTGGAAATAGACAACACATATCTTAAGTTTGTTGATTTAGTATGTACTATGCCAAACAACAGGTATAATATGGCAGGTATAATAACTAGGTAGGTATAATATGTATCATACAGAATTCAACAAAAGCCTACCCTAAACCAGATACATCTGACACAATATTCCCAAGTGCAGCAGCTAAAAAAAGATACCATTTGTGAGATGATGCCATCATTGCTATGGCAACGCTGAGGAAAACATATATTATGAAACGTTTGCAATTATGCTGGATAAAATTGTGAAACACCTACCAGCCATAGTAGATATTCCCAGGGTCACACCAATCTTTAGTTCTATATATTCTCCCTAAATATTTCATTAAAGTTAACTCATTTGAACAAGTATTACATATATTTTATAACAAAATATACTTACAGCAATAATCATAATTGCATTGTCCAAAAATCCAAAACCCATGAAAGGAATGGCTGTGTGATAAGCAGCTGAGAATGAAGATTGATTAAATATTGGATTGTTTGGATAAAACTGTCTAACACCAGATACAGTGATATATCAAAACAGTGGCACAAAAGCACTGATGCTTGACGTTTGGCCTGAGTGAAGCAGGATACACCTACATACCTAACTTGAGCTGTTTAATAGTTGGAGGACTTACAACTTGCTGGCCTAAATAATTAAACAATTTATATTTTAATCCTAGTTTATTCAAAATATCCGAATCTTCCACTGAAATATAATGCAATGCTAAGAAGAAAAAAAAACGAAAACAAAAAGTTCGCATTCAATTAAATGTAACAAATTATAATAATAATGAAAATGCCCCTTTTGTTGACAAACCTTCATTTTCGGAATTGTATTTTTTCAAAGCTTCTTCAAGAATCACGCGATCTGACTTCCGAAGCGAGGCTACAAATAGCTCAGCATGCTGCGGTGAAGAGACTGCTTTTGGTTGATTGTGATGCAGCTTTAGTTTTTTACAACAGGTTGAAATAGATCGCACGGAGAAGCGGGACACATTAGCGCTCAAATGTAACGTTCTTTTAAGTTCGAACTTCTGTTTCGTTCCAAGAAGTTTCAGAAGTTCTCTGGGCCATTTATTGTATCTCATCGCATTGAAATACAACAATCCTGATGATTTACTAATAGCTGTTTCCTAAATATAAGCAATGAGACCAGTTTTTGAGATGTAAACAAAGAAATTGCCTTCTTTTTCAATTCTAATGTTTGTATCTGATAAATGTTGATAATGGGCATTTAAATCTGCATTCGAGCCCGCGAAGTAGCAATTTAACTAATTTTAAAATTGCTTTTGTTTTTGCGAAGAGTGAAGAATGTCTGCAAAGGTAATATTTAGTTTGTGAATTCTTGGGAATACTTCGGATCTGGGCACACAGAGAAGCAGCGAAAGCGTATCAAAAGAGAAAAAAATGAGGAAAATTTTTGAAAATATATTTAATTTTGGCCCTGTTGTTGACGTGGAGGACGAGCGATTTTGGCCTGGAACGAGGAAATATTTTTGGCGGGAAGAAGCGGGAAAACAAGAAAAAAAAAATATATAAAGTAAAGAAATTATCAACGATCAACGAGATATTTTATGTATTTTGAGGTGTAATCGTTTGAATATAGCTTGTTGAAGATGGATTTTGCTAGCAGCAAACTCAGGCATGAAGTTCAGGCTCATTCTCGTCTTCAAATGTACGATATTCCACCCGTTCATAAGATATCTCTGGAGGATTTTGAATCTATTGCAGTTGAACGTCTAAAACGTAAGTTAGAAGAGTTAAAATGTTGGTGTGTATGTACGATTCGTGCCTAAATGCAATAGCTCAAGCTTGCTGCTAAATATTTCGTAGTTTTACGAGATGTTGAAACCTCAGGCATCAGAAGAAAGAAGGACAGTCGCGAATATGAAATCGATATGAGAAGTTCAATAAAGAAATTCCTAAAAATTACATATTCTACGGTAAAAAACCACCCTCCTAAATTTTGTGGCTGTTTTTCTCTTCTGAACCCTCACCCCCCCCCTCCTCTGAAATATGTTCAAACTGCTCAACACTCCAACTTTACTCATTTAGGATGATCAACAGACAGTTAAGAACACTCATCATGTTGAAGATTTAAAAAAAGAGGCAGTAAAAGACAATACATCACATTTTATATTACGTTTGGCTTACTGCAGATCGTAAGTTTTTACAGTTGCTGATGCATGGTTATTGCATGGCAGAAGAGGCCATTATTGACTTTGTTATGAGCCTGCATGAAACAAAGCTTGACATTGCATGGTATGGACACAGACAAATGTATCCATATATCTTGTTCTCATTTCTTTATGCTGGCCTCTTTGACACAAGGCACTTGCATAATTTAGCCATTCTCCATGAAACCTATATAATTTCCTACCTTTATTTTACATTGTAGTGAAGAATTAAGGAGGTGGTTCATCGCACAAGAGGTTGATTTATTTAAGTAAGCATTGCAATTGATTCTATATACCAACAGAAATATTCTTTTGGTGTTGTTATAGTAATAGAGGATGCTTTTTTAGGTTCCGCTTCAGTCTGGAAACATCTAAACAAATTGAAAAGTTTTTAGAGGAAAATAAATTAGAATACGCACCAGTATGTATTGAAGTTAATTTTGTTGTTTTCATGATTGTCTAAACTGACTCTTCTATATAAGTATTTTTATTGAAACTTCTCAAATGATGAATATATCTCCAAAGAATGTTATCTTTTTCAAAGCTGTTTCTGGTCAAGTATTAAAACACTTTATCTTTCTTTAGATATCAGAAGAGGAAAGAGACAAGAAATTAAACAATCTTGCAGATTCTGGTTACAAAACAAGTGCAGAAACTGTGAAAGTAACTGACTATTATAAGGTAAAATAATATTTACACTGAAATTGTGGAGTTCCTCCAAACTATTGTCATGCATCTTAAAACAACCTCCAATATTCATTCCTTATCATCTCTTTGCATGGTTTAACTTCCCAAGCTTCATATTAGCAAGTACACTTTTATTTCTATTTTCACTTTACTGGAATATATTGCACTTTAAAGGTTCCATTTACAGAAGCATTGGATTTGGTTCGTTCACGAAAAGTATACTTAGAAAAGGTTTGAAAAAAGATATTTCTAATATGGAATTATTAAGCTTCAAGAATTAAGCAACTTCATATATATTAATTTTTGTCTCCACCCAGGGCTTTGCATATGTCCCAGAAAATGGATTAGTGTCGATAATAAGCAACTGTTTCAGGTCAAATCTTTCTCTCGCTCTTGCTGTAAGTTAAGTCTTGAATATGACTGTTGCAAGGTGTTCTTTCTATCAGATGTTCTTGATATATACAACCTTTCTTAACCATTTTTGTATGATTTCTTTGCAGGTAACCGTGAGAGCTCTTCCCTACCTGGAAGAGGATGAACGTCTTCTGCCAAGATTGACAAGTTTGAGGTGAATGAAATTGACACCCAAGAAATGACCCATAAAATTCCCAAACTGTGATTTGTAAAACTCATCCAATGCTGACATTAGAATGCTTTTTATCTTTCTCCAGTCGTCAATATCTCGGGGAAGGGTATGACAGCAAGAAAGACATGCCGGGTGGCAAGATCACCATCGGTCAAATTGATTTCGTGAGCAATAGAAAATTTCTGAATTTTTTTTTAAACTTTCCTGCAGTCAATATAATAATTCTGTTTGATTTATTCTAGTTGTCCAAGACCTCGTTCCCCCTCTGCATGAGGCAGTTACACGAAGCTTTCAGACGAGATCATCATCTAAAACATGGTGGTCGTTTGCAGTATGGATTGTTTATCAAGGTTTCAAAGTTGTTTTTAAACAGTTGATCATCATTTCATGTCTATAATGCATTGTGTGTTTATGTTCGGATATTTTATCATTCAGGGACTTGGTTTAACACTGGAAGAGGCTCTGACGTTTTGGAGAACTGAGTTCACAAAGATTATGGAAGTTGATAAGGTGATATATTATGAAGACACTTTGAATGCATCTTCTCAATCATCCTAAGTAGCACAGTATCTAACTTGAATGCCTTCATTTAGTTTGAAAAAGGATATTCGTACGGTGTTCGTCACAGTTATGGAAAAGAAGGGAAGAGAGCTGATTATACCCCTATAGTTGTATGAAGATTATCATGTCCAACCACCCCGGACAAGGAGATTACCACGGTATAATTTCTGTGAAAGTGATCGTTACAGCAGAGGGGAGTATCTAACTAAACGATGGATTTTTAGGTTGCCCATTTCGGCATTCTGATGCAGATATTTTACGGAAAAAATTGGTTTCGTATGGCGTGCCTGCTTCTGCTATTAAAGAGGTAGAATTGTCGATTCAATGACTTTGCGTATGTGTTTAATTATCCAATGTCATTCCACACGCCTCGGCGAGCCCTGATTTTTGTTCTAAAGAACTGAATTCATTAGTTTGAATACCGAAGTTTAAATCTTTTTCAGATCCAAGATCTTGTCAGGGATTCTCACTACCAGCTCGCTTGTGCTCGATATTTTGAAGTCACACACAAGGCAAGTTTTATTTATACTGGATATAGTTCTATCAGTTCTAAACTGTTCTTCCTAGAGGTCCAGTAAGGATCGTCTCTTATTGATCCAGTGTTACTACAGGAGGAAACCTAAACTAAACTAACTTTATTTATACTGGATAGCTCTATCAGTTCTAAACTGTTCTTCATAGAGGTCTAGTAAAGATCATCTCTTATTGATCCAGTGTTACTACAGGAGGAAACCTTAACTAAACTAACTTTATTTATACTGGATAGCTCTATCAGTTCTAAACTGTTCTTCCTAGAGATCCAGTAGGGGTCATCTCTTATTGATCCAGTGTTACTACAGGAGGAAACCTAAACTAAACTAACTTTATTTATACTGGATAGTTCTACCAGTTCTAAAACTTCCTGTATTCACCTTTAGGTATCTTTGCAACATGCAGAAACCATAAACCACCCGAATGTGTATGTTGAAGAAAGCAGACGTGTTCACGAAGAGCTCGCCAGCGGAAACAGAAAGCAGGAACCGCTGGCAAAAACATCGATTACTCAAATCGCTGGCACCAGCGGAGTGAAGACTGAGAGAATAATGCCGTCCAGTTCACAAACATCGTCCAGCGGCACTAAGACTGAGGACGCCATGGATTTTGATATCGTTATGGATGATGGTATGAATGATGGGATTTTTGAGAGTATGGATGCTATGGGATATTGATGGCTTTCATGGGGTGCCACAAGATGCTTAGGGATTGTGGATAGTACAATAGGCAAGGAAAGTTTAGATCAACTTTAGAAATCGTTTTAATCTATTTAATCTATTGTTTTATTACAACCGACCTAAAGCCAGCCTCCCCATATCTTATGTAGTGTACATACACGCATGACGCTCGCTGTAACTCCGCTGACTGCCAGAAACCGTAGAGCAGACAATTTTCAAACATTTTCCAGACCATGACCATGAGTACCGTGAAGTACAGATTTGTCCAGAAATTATCCTTACGTATCCTATCTGTATCTGGCATACCCATTTTTAACCCCATTGCTATCATCATTATATACAAAATGTACCATATTGCATTGCATAAATTAATGACGTCATTCGGACCCAGTACCACAATTCCTTCACTCGTCGTGTTCAGAATTGAAGTGCAGGTGACTGAGCTTAACTCTGTGAGGAACAATTTGACTTTGTGTTTAAATTTTTTATAATCTTCCGAGTGGTAGCCAAGTATGTTTAGAATAACTTCGTAAAGCGCAAAAATAAACAGGAGAGTGAATAATCCTTTTAAAACAACGACAAAAAATGAAAACATCACTGCAGTTTCATATACAAGTCTGTTGAGACGACGGAAGCCGTTGAAATAGACGATTGTTACTATTCCAATCAGGAGTAGGATGATGTGCACTGTGCTGTCCGCTGACCGCGATAAAAAGTGCAGCAGGAGCAAGCATTGTATTGTGTAGCTTCGTGATACAGTACTTTCCAGGAAATAAAGAACAGTTCGAATCTTTCCAGGATTTTGCACTGGGGCTGGTGAAGGCTTCATTCTTCATTGATCCACTGTAATTCCTAGAAGGAGCGAATGTTATTTGCAATGAATCAGTTGACAGTTATTCTAAAGAAAATCTCGTTATATCGTAGAGTGGTTTCTAACTAAATATTAATATTAAAGCATCGATTTGTGACATTGTCAATTGAATTTGCGCTGTGCAAGACCAGAATATCGTACGTATATCTAAGATATAAATAATTAACCATATCGGACTGTAGAATTCTGTAGGAACTAACATACCTCTTTTGACTTTAATGTTTGTCTAACAAATACCAATTCAAACCAAACCAACGGCTCGTTAAATTTGCCCTCAACTGCGACATTTCGTCTCATGTTTCAAATATTCTAAGATCATATTCATTATGTCTCATTGCGATAAAGATCTCATGGATCGTTTATCATCTCGTACTGTGTGAGTGTGTCTTGTGTGGTTGCTCATATATTTATCTGGATGTAAACACTTGTGAATGAAATACACTTACAATTTACTAGACTTGTTCGGGTATGATTCAATAGAACGCCCAGACCAGACCAAGTTATACTATTGCCATTTTCACTTTTCACATATGATAAATAAGATCGTTTGATTGTAGCCAACCTTACTAGATTGTAACCAACTCTACTCCTGTCGTTATGTTTTCAAATATTTAATTTCTCCAGCAACATCTCAAGTATCAAAGAATATTTGCATAATTTACAACGGTCCAGTGATTAAGATCGTTTGCTTTTGGTTTGGATGTGCAGGAAGGCATGTCACGTCTTGAAGGTGTTATCCACAATCCCCAAGATTATCAACCAAGTGAACCAACAGCTTGAAAAAAACCCCGCAAACAGTTTAACCTAAATGACCTTACTTTAGAAGCTGTTATGATGAGTTTTCACGAGTGTTTTTGTTTCTGAAATGGGGCGATATCTACCACCCGAATTGGAACCAAGTTATCCAGTTCATAGGGAGCCTTTGAGATCAGTATAGCGGGAAAATTTTCGCGGGAAAGATTTAATGACTGAAAGATTTTTTTCAAAATGGCGATTGACGTGGAGTGATTTTAAAAACATTCATTGAAACGGTTTTAGGGTTTTTTGAAGCGATATTTTACAATGAATGCTGGCATAGTCAAACAGCGTGTAGCAAGAAAGTCATTATCACTAAAAAAAACTAAAAATAAGGTATAAAAAGAGATGCATATTTAAAAAATACATAAAGTATAGACTATAGAACAAATTTCTTTTCTTAGGAAAGTGGAAAGACTAGCTCAACTTCAGATATTTCTAAATATTTTCAAAAGGTTGGTAAAATACGCTCATTCCAAGTCATATTGCAATTCAGACTTCATTAATTTTTATGTAATTAAACGGTGTGACGTGTGTGTTAGATAACAATATGTTATTTAGACAATTAAACCCATTATATTAACATTCATTTTTCTATTTCAAAAGAATACATCAGTTAATGGTTTGACAGAAGATGCATTAATCCAGGAGCCAGGAAAGCAACCTCTTGCAAAACGCCGACGAAATGACACCTTAGTGCAACAATGTGACAAAAATGCAACATCTAGGTCTCCCAAAAGTCAAAAGCCCACAGAGTGCCTTAATAACAATGTAAATTTGGTTGCTGGTGCAAAAAACCTGCAGGTGAAACTTGATCTTAGTTCTGCTTCATTTACGGCAATTAGAGGAACAGACCATGAGTTAAATATGTCAACTAACAGTAAAGATGGGCTATCGCATTTAACCAACGGTATTGAAGCGTCCAAAATGCAGGGCTGTGTTAAGATTCAATGTCCAGAGTTAACCAACAGCATTATTAGTTCAGTGGGAACACCAAACTCAACCGAATGTATGGATCTATTGGATGATTCTGTTATTCCACCTACGCCTCCTGTTATCAGGTTCAAAAATAAAACCCCAATCACATGCTCTGTTAATAAGGGTAACAAGAATGTGTTTTCTAGTCCTTATTCTGAGGATAATCATATCAAGAAGTCCGGCATCGCTAATTCTTTGAGCAGAAATCTCAATTACTCAAAACATGTTGCAGAGAAAGGAAACGTATCTGGAAATAAAAGTAGAGTAGAACCTTCAGACAAGGATTTCACAGAAGTTGGTGAATCTGGTGAGATGAAATCAGCTGGAAATTCACTTAGAAATTCATCTTTCAAACTAGCTAGAAAAACATTTAAATTGTCAAAAAAGGGAAAGAAAGTTGAGACAGCGAAACCTCCCTTGAGCACCAAGAAGCTGGAATCTGGGGTTGAATCTGGAGTGAGTGTGGCTGGTGAGAATTTTAGTATATTGTCAGGGTATGGCGTTGAATCTAATGGAAGGAGTAATGAATTGATAAAAAGTAATAATTACGAGAATGATGATAATGAAGATTTCAAGAATAATGATTTCAAGGTAAAGTGTCAAATCTTCCATTGTTGAACTATGGGACTGATTCTGGGAATAAATCATTGTTAATACCTTTCACTCAGGGAACAGTAATTACAATATATTTAATACAACTTTTTCCAAAGTTGTTTTTTTCTATAGTGCTAAGCATGCAGTATATAAGCATTAACTGCAAATGCTCTTCCAATTTTAGATCAGAACGAGAAGAAAGCTCTCTCTTGACGGAGAAAAGAGTAATGATCATCACAGCAGTCATTTGGATGATAAGAAACCAGCGGAAGTCGTCTTGGATGAAGAGACAACTGGTGGTACTGAAGACGACATGGTTGACTTGAATCACGCGTTATCCGAACCTTCTGGGAAGAATATTCAAGACATGTTTGATCTCTCGTTCAACCAGGACGAGGTTTGCAAGCTTGTGGATGGTGTATCGTGGTCTCCGATGGAGATAAGATCATCCAGCAAGAAGCGAGATGTTATTGTTTCTCCAGCTAAACAATATGTCCGAAGTAAATCAACTGAGCTGAATAACTTGAAAAGGAATATTACCTTTCAGGATGCTAAAGCAAGCCATGGAAATGCAGGCGAGTATCCTCGTTGTTTATGGGATGATCCTCACTGAACTTCCAGCAAGAACAGTTTAGAACTGATGGAGCTATTGAGAAAAATTGGTTTTCTTTTTTTCAGATTTACCTAACCAAGACTACCAGCGATTTCTTGTGTTGGAAGTTTATCGTCGGGAGATTCTTGACAACGTGACTGCAACGAATGCCGGCGTGGAGAAAGTTCTCAGATTATTCGACGAGTTGGATAATTCCGAGAAATATTGTCAGCTACAGGAAGAGTGGGAACGAACGGAAATTGAGCACGGAGATATTGTGAATATAATTGGTGAGATCTTGGAGTGATCTCTCATTTATTTTTTGCAGTCTTTTAAGCTTCGGTTAAACGGGCGTCTTTTGACGGCGATTTTCTTCTTCTGGTGTATGGTATTGAGTAAATGTAACATAATAGATTACTTCGCTTTGTTAAGCAATACAACTAAGTACACAATTCACTCAAAAACATACACTAGAAAGAGAAAACTGGTGACAAAAATCGTTTGTGTAGCCGTGGCTTTGTACCAGGTAAAATACAACTCAAAAAGACGGTGAAGTCATGGCTGGATGATGTTTTATGCTCATTTTCTTCTCTTCCTGCAGGAAAAACGTCTGTTTCCGGTTCTTATATTTTGAACAACGAAAACGAGAACTACATTGTTGTGTATCCTGACTTTCTGGTCACACCAACCTCGATATCGACCTCAACGAAATGTTTACGACGGAGTGTTTTAGACAAGTATTTCAAGACCGAGGGACCAAACCAGGTGATGTTTCTGGGGACAATGATGCATCGTATCTTTGAAGCAACATTAGTCGCCAAAGGTTTGTGCCATTTCAGGTATTTTCACGTCAGTAGATTAGCCGATTGTGGTGGATGAAGGTTATTATATAATGAAACATTACATCTGGCAAAAAGTTGCGACTATATCAACCTCAAATATACGTCAATAACATTTAGAAAAATACAAAGTTATCGTGCAAACCTAGTCTTCCTATTAAAGGTATTATTTTTGGCCTGGTTTTCTCTGGTGAACCTTGCTAACGTGCCAGTTATATCACCAGCTTTTTTGGAAATTTTTATTGGAGAAGTTAGTAGTGCAAGAGTTCACTGCACACCTGAAGCAATCTCTATTACGTCGTAGATTTCTCTGCCAAGTTCATCCTGGATCACGCCAGCCAGTTGCTACAGCAACAGTCCAATCTAACCGAGCTCTATGGCCTCGGCATTGCGGAGGACGAAGTCTTGTCGAAAGTCTCCGACTTCGTGCCGTTCCTCACCGAATGGGGCACAAAGTTCTTCAACGTCGAACCGCATCCTATTCACAGTAAAATAGATTTCAAGGATGGCGGGGTAGCGAGGAACATAGGGGATAATAAAGTTGCGATGTGTGTCTCAAAAGTGCTTGATATTGAGGAGTGTGTGTGGTCGCCTAAGTTTGGACTCAAAGGTAAAGGTGGCCCTCTGAGCTTATTCACCCACCGCCCTCCCCCTGTACCTTATTTATTGATTCCCTATTCTTCCAGGTCAAATCGATTCATCTGTTGAAGTGAAAATCAATAGGAACCCAAATATCATGAAGAAAAACTCATCTCCAAATGAAACACGCGTTCTGCCTTTGGAGTTGAAGACTGGGAAATGCCACACAAAACTCGGTAACTGATTGATTACATCATTGCCATCTAGCCGGGTGCTAAACTGTCCTTCCAAGTAATCGACCTTTCTTTTCCTAATGTCCTCACCAAAGAAATCTAAACGACACAACGTTTATGCTTGATTTCTCTAGTAGTTCTAGCTGAAACTACATATAACTGAATGTTTGTTTTTCTCCTCCAAATCGCCCAGGCTCCGTTGAACACCGAGCTCAAGTTATTCTATACAGTTTAATGATGATGGAACGATACGACAGTACGCTGGATAGCGGTTTGCTGCTTTACCTGAAGACGGGACACATGCTTGGTGTGCCTGCGTATAAACACGAGAAACGCGCCTTGGTAATGAAAAGAAATGAACTGATAAGATATCTAACACACACTGGTTCACGAATATTGCAAAGTATGCCAGGTAAGATGGACGTTTTTGTCTAAAAAACGCAATGTTTACCTGACCTTTTTGATGGTGATAATGCTTTGTGTTATTTCAGATATGCTTCAGGATGAACGCAACTGTCGATATTGTCCTCAGATGAACGTTTGCACAATCTACCACAAGAGTGTCGAGAATGGAGACGACAAAAGCGCTGGAATGGGGAAACTCTTTGAAGAGTCAACAAGATATCTGTCTCCACTACATCTGAAATATTTCTCCCATTGGAATGAACTGATAGCGCTTGAACACGAGGCGATGCAGGTACGCTGTCGACATAGACTCCCCATACTTGACAGTTGATGCAATGGGTCGCCAAAACTCTGCCGATTGCCCTGGTGAATCCTTGAACTGTAAACTGTTATCGTACTTTGAGCATTTTCTATTTTAGGAGAAAGCCAATGATTGTGATATCTGGTGTCTGAGCGGTACAGAGAGGGAACAAAAAGGATATTGTTTTAGTGAGATGTCCCTGGTATCCTGCAGTGTTTCGGAGGATCCTGGTCGATATGTGAACAGCTTCAGAAAAAGTGAAACAAGATCATTCAAAGTTAGTTCGTCAGATATGCATTTGGTGAAGGGAGATTATATCGTAGTTAGCCAGGAAAATGGAATAATGGCGTTAGCCACAGGTAATGATTAGTTTCAGTGGCCTCAGATGAGGTGGTAGGTGCGGTAACCTTGTGCTTCTCATATCTCGACTGGGTTGACCCTCTGTCCTTCGTAATCCAAGCAAACTCACCATCTCCCTAAATTGTTTTAGGTTTTCTGAAGGAGATCTCTGGAGAGTCTATCTCCGTATTACTGGATAAAAATCTTACACAATGGTATGTTGAATATTTTTAAAGAAACTTGCAATGGTTTTGTTTGAAACTGAAGTGAAATTACAACCAGACAACAGCATAACACAGAAGCCAAACTATTCACAAGGGTGACTAGATTAGATATGAAGTCCTAAATGATTGTCAAATTATATCAACTCATAAAATTCCATTAATTTCATCATCGTCCTAGTTACCACCACAAGAGTCGCTTTGTCGACGGTCTTCCTCTGTATCGTATCGACAAGGCAGAGATCTCGACTGGTGCTACGATCCAGTGGTCTAATCTGGCCAAGTTGTTCTTCGCTGATAATGAAGCACAGAGCAAACTTCGTCGTCTGGTCGTTGATCTTGAGTCGCCCAGGTTTTCTCGTGAAAACGATCAGATTCCCAGCGTAACATCTAGCAATGTTTCTGAGGCTTGGAGCAGTCAGCTCTCATCATGGTACTTTCATAAACAACAACAAAAATTTGCAATTTCAAGAATACAAGAGCGTACAGAAATCGTTGAGATTCTCTATTATTTCTCGTTTGGTTTAGTTCCATAGCATCGCCTGTAAAATTAAGCCAGAGCAACAACGAGGTTAATCAAATCTTACAGAATCTGAACAGCGATCAGAAGAAAGCTATCAAAAAAGTGCTCACAGCCCAAGACTATGCTTTGATATTGGGATGCCCGGGCGCAGGCAAGACGCACACCATCGCTTGTTTAGTCAGGGCACTCGTATCTCTTGGGAAATCTGTGTTACTAACAAGCTACACGCATTCAGCCGTCGATAATATCCTGCTTAAGTTACTACAGGTATAAAATCTTTATCTGTTAGATGTTCGTGCAAAATTGTACTAAAGGCCCTGTTGTTACACGCTGCAATTTTTCCTGCAACTTGCAATGCAATTCTTCTTTTGAGAGATATAAATTTGGCAACTACCAAACTTTTGTCTTCATTACAATCCATGGCGTTTCTTTCACTTACATTTTGAAGACTCTTCACTAATTTACATCTCTTAAAGGTAGAATTGCGTTGCAAGTTGAAAGAAAAATTGCACCGTGTAACGTGGTCTTAACACTGCAATCAACTGGTTCTCCAAGACGAACCACCTGAGGAAGAAAAAGAGTTTCCGAGAGCTTGTATTGCATCAATATTTTATTTGTTACAGAATCAAGTGGATTTCTTACGACTTGGCTCCCTTCAAAAGGTCCACTCAGATATTCAACCCTATGTCGTTTGCAATGCAGCCAAAGAAATCAAAACTGTCAAAGAATTGAAAGATTTCTATGGGTCAAAAGTAAAAATATCAATTGGTTTTCATTTCAAATTGTTTTTCTAGTGTATGCCCTACGGATCACGATGGTATTTCTAATCGTGTTTGTCTCCCCTTGTGTAGCTTGTGGTAGCAACAACATGTCTTGGAGTGAACCACACTTTATTCAATCAAAGATCTTTTGATTACTGTATCGTTGACGAGGCATCTCAGATAACGCAACCAGTCTGCATAGGCTCTTTAAGACATTCTTCGATTTTTGTTCTGGTCGGAGATCACTACCAACTGCCACCTTTAGTTCAAAGCCAGAAAGCCAGGTAAGAAATCAAGTTACAGTGAAATGCAGTGTGCTGAGCCAGTTGTATAAAAGACTAGTTAACTTTTAACTGTAGTTAAGGACAGAATTGGGAAAGCAGAGTTGTGTATTTCTGAGTTAACTAGGATTTAACTATGCGATATGTAGGTGAGGGTAAATCAATAATGATGTGTGGCACTTCACTCGATGCAGGTAAATTCTAGAGGTTTTAAAGGGTCTTAATTTCGAGTGGAATTATACACACTTCAAATTCAAGCCAGGAACAGTTGATGGAGAAATAAGTCAAGTATAGGTCCTTCGGCAGGAATCGAACCTACGCTTTTGCGATGCCGGTGCAATGCTCTTGCTTATGCAAAATGAAGTTAAAGAGTGTTATACAACCGGCCCCAGGAGTATAGTGTTTTACGATACAGTAACTTGTCGTTGTTTTGGAAATTTTTGGAAGAAGCCATGTAGAGTGGATGAAATTTGATGTTTATTTTTCAGAGATGATGGGATGGATATTAGTTTATTCAAGCGTCTGTCAGAATGTCATCCACACGCGGTCGTGCAGTTGGAATACCAGTATCGTATGCATGAAGATATCATGTTGTTATCAAACACGCTCATCTATGAAAATCGCTTGAAATGCGCCACCAAGAAGATTGCTGAAACCTTGCTGGAGTTGCCAAAATTCGCCGCGTTTCGCGAGAATATCGATGGATTAGGGCGGGAAAAGCAAGGTATGCGATGTTTCCGAAGGTATACGAAGGTATACGAAGGTATACGGAGGTATACGAAGGTATACGAAGGTATACTAAAAATCCAGGTTGCAATGATCTGAAATTACACTATATATTTACATTGTTTCAAAAGTTTAAATGTAAATTGTGTTGTAATGCACGTCTAGTCGCTTTTTCAAAGCTATAACCTCTACGAAACACGTTGATAAAGCAGTAATCAAGGGTGGTCACTTCAAAGTATAAATTGTTTAACAATTATCTGTATTGAAGTTTGTAAGTGGCAACCACGCAGGTATATAACTACCCTGGTTTAAATAATCACTTCACACATGATTACATTCACGTTCCAGCTTTCTGTATTTGTTTGCAGCTCAATGTTCCTGGCTACTGGCAGCGTTGGATCCAAAGTTTCCTGTGTTATTCCTCGATACTGACGCGTTGCCTGGTTCGGGGGAAGTTCGTTCTGGGCATAATGTGTATAACGAAACCGAAGCTGGTTTGGTAGCAAGCGTTGTGCATGGTTTGATCAAGTCTGGGCTCGACTGTGATGATATTGGCGTGATATCGCCGTACAGACAGCAGCTGAAGGTCATCAAACAAGAGCTGAACGTTGAACATGGCCATTATGATGAGTAAGTGTTAAGTTTTAAATATTTGACTTTGGTTTTAATATTTGTTCATTGGCAGAGTGTACGTACACACTTCTCAATTTCCTGGGGTTTTTTTGCTTTGAATTAAAAAAAGCATGCAAATATTTTCCAAATGAACTGTTGTTTCTCAGCAAGAGTGAATGTAATCTTATAGTGGAGGAAAGTCCGACGTAACTCGGAGTTAGTCGGCGTGCAATCGGCCTTGTTCGTGCATGCGAACAGAATTGCTTTTGAGTGCAAAAACCTTCATCATTCTCTGTCCTAAAGCTGTTTTTAAACATCTTTCAGGAGTTCTGGACCACAACTCAACGTGGAGATAAACACGGTAGATAAATACCAGGGTAGGGACAAGCTTTGTGTAATAGTCTCGCTGGTCCGTAGTAACGCGGGCGGACATGTCGGAGACCTGCTGAGAGACTGGCGGCGAGTTAACGTCGCGGTGACGCGAGCAAAGCACAAGTTAATACTACTGGGTTCGAGGGAAACTTTGAATCATAACACGCTGTTCCAAGAGTTGTTTGCATTGCTGGAGATGAAAGCTTGGATACGAACCTTACCGAGCTCAGCATGGCGTGGTCTGTTGCCATGGTAACTAAATAGCAAGAATAATTGGTCTGAAATATGACAACGGGAGATAACATATTACTTGAACAAGTTTCATTGAGCCAAGCACAGACGAGGATGTTTTCGTCAAAGCAGTTCTGTTTCATGCTGCAATACTCTCTGCAACCTGAAATGCACCCCTGTATACGTGTATACGAAAACACGTAAATTGTTATAAAACATTAAAGTTTCGTGGTTGCAAATTTACGTTACTCAAGATAGAATTAACTCCTAACCCTGCATTGCAAGTTGCATGAAAAATTGGACTGTGTAACACGGCCTTTGCAGGTTCATCACATTTTATCTCGCACACACAAGCCAATAAAACCAGGCAATGATATTTACTTTCTCTTCTTTTTTGCACTTCATGTATTCCATTAGTTTGTACCGTGTTAAAAATATATATAAATATAAATAATATAGGGTTTTTCTACTTTAAAATATTATCCTTGTTTGATACGAATTACAAAATATTTGTACAGAAATTTAGCAAAGGTAATAAATTATTTATTTTTTAATAGAACTGTGATAAATAACTGAATATCTTTTGAAACAGAAGTTGACGTGTTGAATGGCTCATTGAACGACGCCATTCCAATATCGTGTGTCAAGTTTGTAGACATAAAAAAAGATTGATGTAAAGATTTTGAATGTCGGAATCCGGAATGAGTGTACCAAATTGCTTGATAACACAACGGCAAAAGAAGCTGTCGTGACCAGTGTGTCTGGTGCAGCGTAATTCGCGTCCCTGGCTTCATTATCAAATTCATTGATGCGCCGTAAACAATATCAAGTTTCCTTTCTGCTTGATCGGGTGTCACTGAAGTGTACAAGCTTTGTCCTGAAAGACTTTAGATGCAAATAGCACACTCATGTGGTTTACATTTGTATATTTATCCTTTGATAACTGGGACGACGTGGAACCCTGAGAAATCTGATGAATATTTTTGGAAGTAAGCTTAGAGTTGTGAGCATTAAAGGTAAATTATCAATCGTACTTTATCTCACCCTAACATCAGACTTGCTAGTTGTCGGTATATTATACTGTTGTGACTGGTCGACTGAGAATATTAATAAACCTCGCCGTGTGGGACATGAATAGGTATGTTTTCAAGAATGGCTGATTTAATCATAAGTTTTGGTCGTTCGCGTTATGAAGAATATTCAGTTCAGACAAATTCATCGTTGTTTACCAAATGCTTGGCTTGATTTGGCTAAATACCTGTTTTTTATGATCTGTAATTGTAGAAATGGACAGCAAATAAAGCATATTCGCATGATATATACTGAGGTCAAATATTTATTGATGCGGCTTCTTTCATATTTGCTGTGGTGATGTTTTTGAGAGGTTGTGCGAAAGCTGATAAAGTGTTGGGATAGTGTTCTTTCAATCACTCCAAAATTGCCTGTTGTTCAGAGTAACCTGACCTAAACGTTAGTAGCTACTTCTAAATTAAGAATTCTCTAGTAATTTTTAGTTCAAAATTGTTAGTTTTATTGCTGTTCCGGCATTTTTACAACGGTTGAAAAATCCACTCTTCGACGGCTAGCAGCGCTAACCAGCCTTCGCACAAACAGCCCGAGCTGTTGTTCAGTTGTTGTGGTATAATTCTGTCCTACTCAGTCCTACTCACCAAGGGCGAGGAAATTTTTTATAGTTTATGATAATGCTACGCTTCACTTGAATAGAATTCCGAATCGTATCGTGTCTCATAAAAGCTTTTTCTTTGTTACTTCTCAAGCGTAACCAGCCAGTAACCATACACAACGCAAGCTATTATCTACAAGCGCAATTTTTTCCTCTCTGGGAGTCTCTGCATATCAGGAACAAACTGGAAGAAAATACCCCGTTGTTTTGAATGCGTTTATATGAACGAGCTATATATTCATTATCTATCCATTATCTATCCATCGTTGATCGATTGAGACTCATATGTACTTAATAAACTTATCAGTTTCTCTCCTCTAAGGTTAAAAACAGCAGAGCTCTAACGGAAATATCTGAGTATTCGCCCCTTACCTGATCAGCCGTGTATTGAGGTCCAGTACGGATCATCTCTTATTGATCCAATGTTACTACAGGCCGAAACCTAAACTAAACTAACTTTATTTATACTGGATAGCTCTATCAGTTCTAAACTGTTCTTCCTAGAGGTCCAGTAAGGATTATCTCTTATTGATCCAGTGCTACTACAGGAGGAAACCTAAACTACACTAACTTTATTTATACTGGATAGCTCTATCAGTTCTAAACTGTTCTTCCTAGAGGTCCAGTAAGGATCATCTCTTGTTGATCCAGCCATGTTTGATAGCTCCTCTATCTTTATCTATCAGTTCTAAGTTCTAACTGTATTGCCTAACATGATAACTTTCTTCTCTCAGCAGGATAAAAATCGTTGAAAACATGGCTTCAGTGTTCATGAAGAAAGGCGTTTTATTCTTCATCATATTGCGTTTCTTGGTCAGCGGTATCGAGGAGTACATGATCTTACCCACGGCATGGAAGTACATTCATTTCCTTGGGGAGAGCGAAATATACCTTGGTATCGTGTTGGCGGCCTACGGTGCGGCTGTTGTTGTATTTACACCACTTCTCAGCAAACTAACGGACAAATACCGCTGTCCAAAGCTCATGCTCTTGTTCTGCCATGCGTTGCGCATGTGCGGTAACGCCCTGTACGCGATATCACTATCACCGTTCTATGCTCTGATTGGTCGAATCCTGTGTGGAATATCTGCTGCCAGTGATGTTCTACTGTTGGGAGAACTCGGCAGGACTACCAAAGCAAAACACAGGGCAAACGTCTTCTTTCTTTTGGATGGAATCTACATTCTCGGCTGTGCGATGGGTCCAACACTTGCGACGATTTTTACATTCAATTTTAGCGTATCTGGCTGGAAGGTGATCCCGGAAAATTCGTCGGGATTTGTTCTGGCGGTGATTTGGCTGGTAATATTCATGATAACTCTGGTTTTACCGCGAGATTTCAGCCTAGACGAAGAGCTAAGCGATGCTCAACTTGTTTTAACTCCCAGTGGTTTTGCGGAATCGTTTGCCGAAGATGCGCAGAAAACGGCCGTTGACAGGAGCCAAATCTTGTGTCTTTTGAGTTACATATTCTTTATATGGTTCTTTTTATCCGTGACGGGATTTTACACCCCACTGTTTGCTTCGGAGTTGTTCAACTTCGGCCAGTTTCATATCAATTTGTTGTTTGGTAATGGACTATTGTTACAGCTTGTTTTGTTCCTTTTCTGCTATGTCATAAAAGAGAAGATAGACGAACGATTTTTACTGTTAATTGCGATGTTTCTTCAAGCAGTGCCACTCATCATTATGGGAACATTTGGACTCAACTGGAGTCATGAATATATGTTTCTTTTACTGGTTTTTATTCTGGTTGGCACCCCGCTGGTATCGTTCACCGTGGCAAGTTCATTGCTGTCCAAGATCACCCATCCGCAACTGACAGGGTACTATCAGCGTTTGGCTTACACAGCTCAACACATCGCGTTATTTTTGTCCCGAATTGTCGCTGCTTTCTTCTTTAAACGAACATTGCTGGCATGGCTGGGATTGCAGCTCGGTTTTCTGTGGCTAATGATAACTGTTTCATATACACTTGTTTTCTTCATGAAGTATTAACATGGAGCAATCGCTGTAAATATATATAGACGTGTTCGTAGTTTACAGCTGTTTCGCTGAGCGGTAGATGATAGTGCGACGATTCGACAACGTTATGACAGACTTATTCCATAGGCATGTCCTATCAAAAGGGGGGATAGCCGAATAGGTGACAAATAACTATATTAAAGGCGCTTGATTAAGGCAGTCTCTAATATGAAGATCGTGTGACATTACATTGTCTTGATTGTGGTCATATACTTGAGCATTTTACGCTTTGCAAAGCTTGTATGATTCATGTATGATACGATAAGTGTACGTCAGTCAGGGCCCTTTGAGTAGAATTTAATGCAAGGCCTGTTTCCAGGAATAAACGAAGAACAAACTGTACATCAATGCACTTGTAATCAAGTCTAGATTGGTCAATGAATATGGCTTTGATCCATGTTGAACAATTCGTAGAATTATAGAAAAGACTCCATCCCGTGTGAGATACTCATTTCTGCGCTCTACTTTTGTGCAAATTGTCATGATTAGAAATTTTCGCACGTTAGAATCGAAAAGTTGTTCAGTTTTTGATTGAGGAACAAAACATATCATCTTAGGAACTTATGAACTCATATGTTTTAAACCATACCCAAGTGAGAAAAAATTCTTAATTATTAGGCGAAAGGGAAATGCCTTGGGAGCGAGGTTAACTAACTTAACTTGTCACTGATCTTTATAAATTTGCGCAAGGCAGCGTTGAAATGGTTGAAATTAGCATTTTCTCCTGTTCAGGATACTTTATGTTATTATCATTTTACTGGCGCACTACTCCCGCAATGGTTTTTGGTCGAAGCTCTGACCACGTGTCTTCCTCTTCACTCTCAGCCATTTTAGTAAAAATTTTCTAACTGGTTCACCGCTGTTCTTTTGAGATTAAGTCGGCCAGAGTTTAAAATGGTACGCTTTTTAAACTAAAAACGAATAGTTCATCTTTTAAGGTTTCCATTGGTCGCCTTTTTGACCCGGGATACGTCTGTTTATACCTATTTTTCATTGCTTGAATTTGCCATCTATTTGCAAAATATTATTCTGTTGATAGACGGTGTGTTTTGTATTTGTAGTCTTTCAAGGATAAAGGAGGTCCCGAGGAGGAAGCCCAGATTCATAGAATCCGAATTACATTGACAAGCAGAAATGTTAAAAGTCTAGAGAAGGGTAAACTAAACAGAGTATTTTATTCAGTTGCCTGATACATGACTGTGTCATCACTGTTCATGAATCAAGTAATGATCCATTCAGTAAAAGTTCAAGTTCAGCTATTCAGCTTACCTCTTGTTAGCCAAACTTCCAAATAATCTAAAAGAAAGATCTCAGCTCTTAGCATTAGCCTCGCCATACGGAAAGACCAGCTTCTGACCCTAAGTAATGTTTCATATGTAAATTCAATTTCTTGATTTTTATAGTCTGCAGCGATCTGATCAAGGGTGCCAAGGAGAAGAAGCTCCAAGTGAAAGGTCCCGTACGTTTACCAACAAAACGTCTCCGAATCACAACAAGAAAAACACCCTGTGGTGAAGGCTCTAAGACTTGGGATAGATTTGAAATGAGGATTCATAAGCGATTGATTGATTTGCACAGTCCTTCTGAGATTGTGAAACAAATTGTATCCTTCATATGAGCCGAGCACAGAATATTCACATCATGTTGAAATTAATAGGCGGTAGCATTGAATTAGTTAAATCAATGTGATTGTGTTTTTGTTGGCCAAATTATTTAGATCTTATTCTGATGTTTCCTTGATGAAATCATTTTAGACATCAATCAGTATTGAGCCTGGTGTGGAAGTCGAGGTGACTATTGCTGATGCGTAGGTCCATGTGGATTCAACACCAATGGAATGGTTAAAATTCACAAATAAAAGTTGATTAAAAATTATCCAAAGTTTCCCAATTCTGTCTAGAGCTTTCTGTGGTCCATCCTTAGTTTTTCGTGCTTTTAAAGCACATTCTTTATTTTCCTAACTGGCTTTTTTTTTAATATCAAATTCAGCAACAAAACGTAATTTGTTTCAATTGCCTAACATTGCAGATATACCCAAACATAAACAAAATTATTAATGTTTTATTCCATTTAAATCTCAGTCTTATTTTGTATAAATCAATAAAAATTATGGTAAAATTAGCTTGTCCAACATCCACCACATACCTGTATAACAGACTGATCTAGAATTACCATGAACAGTTCTGTTGTGGTTTTTGTGGCAGATGAACATGTTTCTCAGTGGGCCTTGTGTTTGTTTTTCCACAAATATATGGTCTTATATGAAACATACATTACTCAATCTCTTTGGCAAACTGAAAGATGTGTCCTACAACATATTTATTTGTTCTAATTCCTTATGGTTATACTTGTTGTTGAATACTGTCAGTTAACAACAATTTATGATAGTCTAGAATAATGTCTGTCCTCATAATTTTGACTTGTGCCATGTTGAATAAGCTTGCTTGATTAGTTCTTTGTTTATGCTGGGGAAATAATCCTCAAATGCTTGAAATATCTCTGCTTTTGATTTCAGAACAATCTTTTTCAGTGTCTTGTCTTCTTTTTCAACATACAAAATATCACCAAATACCATAATAGTTTTGCCACCTGGAAATCTGGATACACGTGGGTCAACCTTGTGAAGGAAACGAGATAAAACCTGAGGAAGCGAATCTGTAAAGGTTTGGCAATCTGTCATATCTTCCATTTTAAATTCAAAGAATCTTCTCCATTTTCCTTGAATGAAATCAACCTCTTTTGGTGGATCATTACGGGCCATCAGATCTCCTTTACCATGCATGCGAAGAATTTTACCATCATGTTTGATAAACTTGTATTCAAGATATGAATTCTGGTAAATAGGTGACTCCTTGTTAAAATTTAATGGGATTGCTTCAAATGAAGGCAAGCCCAAACCACAGTCAACAAGATGATGGTCACCTGCATTAATGAGATCTTTTACAATCACAATTGCATGGAAATTAAGAGAACTGTTTGTTAAACATGCTGGGCAAACAAGGTTAGAAAATCCCAGAGCTGTTAGTAGTCGTGAAGTAAACAAATTGATAACTGTGCAATTGCCCCCATCCCCTGACACACAAATGTGATCACCTTCATCTAATGTGGGCAGCTTTCGTGTTTCTGGAGGTATGAATGCAAGATTTCGTACAAATAAAAGATGAAATGGCACCCTCTCATGAATGGTTACAATCAGTTTGTTCAGAAATTTTTCACGATTATTCTGGATGTCTTCTGCCACATCTTTCATTTGCCAAGAATCTTCGAGGAATCTGATCGCTTCTTTCTTTGTTAACATGTTCTTGAAAAGAAAAAACTAGTTTAGGGCAAGCATTATATACGAATACTTTGATAAATATTATTCAACACAATAGCTACATTCCCAAACACTTAACTCCTCAAGATGGAGAAACCCACCGAAATAATACACGTCTAAAAAACTCTGAACCTATATTGTAATTTATATTCCAATCAAGCCATTCTTTAGTAGTTCTAACATTTACCTAAGCAATGAAAACGATTACAATTGTATAATGCACTTTATGTCTGTTTTAAATATTTGCACGGTCGCAAATCGCAGTATTTTTTGTAATGAGCGCTATGAAATAATCTCTTTTAAACTAAATACCTTTGTATTAGTATATATGGACATGGTATGGAGACAAAGTTCAAATGTAAATGTCTGCAGGAATTTGTAACTTCCTCTTTCTTTACCAATCAGAATTACTCAGCAATAAAACTGTAAAAGTAATGTTTGATAGTTATGCTTATCAAAACATTGATGTCGTCAAAAATTTTGTCATTAAATTAAAGTGGTATAATATAATTAATTGCATTTGATTACTTTGGTAAAACAAGAGTAGCAGCCCTATTTTACATAATATATCTTTTGCTGACTATTACACATCAAATCATCCATGACCTTCCATGTTAATTCTTTCTAATTCTATATGGTTATACTTTCCATGTTTGGGTACTGTCAGGCATTGATTATGAACAGTTTATGGTAGCTTAAAAGAATTATAAGATTATACTGTCTAAAATATGAATGTCTATTCATAATTTTGACTTGTGCCATGTTGAATAAGCTTGCTTGATTAGTTCTTTGTTTATGCTGGGAAAATAATCCTCAAATGCTTGAAATATTTCTTCTTTCGATTTCAAAATAATTTTTTTCAGTGTCTTGTCTTCATTTTGAACATACAAAATATCACCAAATAGCATAACAGTTTTGCCAGCAGGGTATCTGGCTGCACGTGGGTCAACCTTGCGAAGGAAACGAGATAAAACCTGAGGAAGCGAATCTGCAAATGTTTGGCATTCTGTCATATCCTCAATATTAAATTCATAGAATCTTCTCCATTTTCCTTGAATAAAATCAAGCTCTTTTGGTGGATCATTACGGACCATCAGATCTCCTTTACCATGCATGCGAAGAATTTTACCATCATGTTTGATAAACTTATATTCAAGAAATGAATTCTGGTAAACAGGTGATTCCTTGTTAAAATTTAATGGAATTGCTTCAAATGCAGGCAGGCCTAAACTGCAGTCAACAAGGTGATGGTCACCTGCATTAATGAGATCTTTTACAATCACAATTGCATGGAAATTAAGAGAACTGCTTGTTACATATGCTCGGCAAACAAAGTTAGAAAATCCGAGAGCTGTTAGGAGTCGTGAAATAAACAAGTTGACAATTGTACAATTGCCACCATCCCCTGACATACAAATGTGATCACCTTCATCTAATGTGGGCAGCTTTCGTGTTTCTGGAGGCATATATGCAAGATTACATATGAAAAAAAGATGAAATGGCACCCTCTCATGAACGGTTACAATCAGTTTGTTTAGAAATTTTTCACGGTCATTCTGTATTTCTTCTGCCACATCTTTCATTTCCCAAGAATCTTCAAGGAATTTGATCGCTTCTTTCTTTGTTAACATGTTCTTGAAACGAGAAAACTCGTTTATGGCAACTGGCAAGCATTATGATTAATGAACAATGAAAAACCCATGTCTAAACAATTCTGAACCTACTAGTTCTAATTTATATTCCAATCAAGCCGTTCTTTATTAACAAAACCATTTTTGATTTTTAAAGCAATGCATGAAAACGCGATTTAATGCAATTGTATAATGAATGCACTTGAGTCCTAATGACTAATAAATCTCCTGATTCATTTAAATATTTGCACATGCAATCGCAGAGGTCTTTTGTACTCGCGTTAAGGAATAATCTCATTTGAACTAAATACCTTTGTATTGATAAGTACCGGTGCTTGATAACAGCTGACATCCAAAAATTGGCAAGAATTCAAGAAATAATATATGGACGAAGTAAGGACGTTGTATGCTGACAAAGTCCAAAAGTAAATGTTGGGAAATTTGTAACTTCCTCTTTCTTGACCAATCACAATTGCTCAGCAAGAAACTGTGAAAGCAATATTTGATAGTTCTGCTTATCAAAACATTGAGGTTGGTCATCAAAGTGGTAAAAATAATTTTCAGTTGATTACTTTGGTAAAATAAAACATAACAGCCCCATTTTACATGATATATTTTTTATTACAAACCAATCATCCATGACCCACATGTTAATTTTTGTAATTTCTATATGGTTATACTTTCCATGTTTGGCTAATGTCAGTCAATGAACAGTTTATGGTAGCTAAGCTACGGTAGCTTGGAATAATTGTGTGATTATTGTGCAAAGTACTTAATCAAATGTCTATTCATAATTTTGACTTGTGCCATGTTGAATAAGCTTCCTTAATTAGTTCTTTGTCAATGCTGGGGAAATAATCCTCAAATGCCTGAAATATCTCTTCTTTTGAATTCAAAAAGATTGTTTTCAGTGTCTTGTCTTCTTTTTCAACATACAATATATCACCATACAGCAAAATAGCTTTGCCACCAGGAAACCTGGCTGCACGTGGGTCAAACTTGCGAAGAAAACGAGATGCATAAAATGGTACTAATTCTGCAAAGCTTTGCCATTCCATCATATTCTCAATATTAAATGAATAGAATCTTCTCCATTTTCCTTGAATGAAATCAACCTCTTTTGGTGGATCATTACGGACCATCAAATCTCCTTTACCATGCATGCGAAGGACTCTACCATCATGTTTGATAAACTTGTATTCAAGAAAGGAATTCTGGTAAATAGGTGACTCCTTGTTAAAGTTTAATGAGATTGCTTGAAACGTGGGCAGGCCCAAACCACCATCAATGAGGTGACGATCGCCCACATTGATCAAGTCTTTAACAATCACAATTAAATGTGAATTAAAGACATTACTTGTTACAACTGCTAGACTAACAGAGGTAGAAAGTCCAAGTGCCTCAAGAAGACGTGAAATAAACAAGTTGATAAATGTGCAGTTGCCTCCATTTCCCGACATACATGTGTGATCAACCTCATCTAATGTAGGAAACTTGCTTGCTTGTTTTTCTTGAAGCATAAATGCAAGATTACGTACGAATAAAGTTTGAAAAGGCACCCTCTCGTGAATGGTAACCATCAGCTTGTTTAGAAATTTTTCACGGTCATTCAGGAGCTCTTCGGCAACATCTTTCATTTGCCAAGAATCTTCAAGGAATTTGATCGCTTCTTCCTTTGTTAGCATGTTCTTGAAACAAGAAAACTAGTTTAGGGCAACTGGCAAGCATTATAAACAAAGAAAAACCCATGTCTAAACAATCATGAACCTACTAGTTCTAATTTATATTCCAATCAAGCCGTTCTTTATTAACAAAACCATTTTTGATTTTTAAAGCAATGAAAACGATTTAGTAATGCAATTGTATAATGAATGCACTTGAGTCCTAATGACTAATAAATCTCCTGATTCATTTAAATATTTGCACATGCAATCGCAGAGGTCTTTTGTACTCGCGTTAAGGAATAATCTCATTTGAACTAAATAATACCTTTGTATTGATAAGTACCGCTCCTTGATAACAGTTGACATCCAAAAATTGGCAAGAATTCAAGAAATAATATGTGGACGAAGTAAGGACATTGTATGCTGACAAAGTCCAAAAGTAAATGTTGGGAAATTTGTAACTTCCTCTTTGTTGGCCAATCAGAATTGCTCAGCAAGAAACTGTGAAAGCAATATTTGATAGTTCTGCTTATCAAAACATTGAGGTTGGTCATCAAAGTGGTAAAAATAATTTTCAGTTGATTACTTTGGTAAAATAAAACATAACAGCCCCATTTTACACGATATATTTTTTATTACAAATCCAATCATCCATGACCCAGACCCACATGTTAATTTTTGTAATTTCTGTATGGTTATACTCTCCATGTTTGGGTAATGTCAGTCAATGAAAAGTTTATGGTAGCTTAGAATAATTTTATGATTATTGTCTAAACTCTAAAGTACTTAATCAAATGTCTATTCATAATTTTGACTTGTGCCATTTTGAATAAGCTTGCTTAATTAGTTCTTTGTCAATGCTGGGGAAATAATCCTCAAATGCCTGAAATATCTCTTCTTTTGATTTTAAAAAGATTGTTTTCAGTGTCTTGTCTTCTTTTTCAACATACAATATATCAGCATACAGCAAAATAGCTTTGCCGCCAGGAAATCTGGCTGCACGTGGGTCAAACTTGCGAAGGAAACGAGATAGAAGTGTTGGAATCATTTCTGCAAAACTTTGCCATTCCATCATATTCTCAATATTAAATTCATAGAATCTTCTCCATTTTCCTTGAATGAAATCAAGCTCTTTTGGTGGATCATTACGGACCATCAGATCTCCTTTACCATGCATGCGAAGAATTTTACCATCATGTTTGATAAACTTGTATTCAAGGAATGAATTCTGGTAAACAGGTGACTCCTTGTTAAAATTTAATGGGATTGCTTGAAACGAGGGCAAGCCCAAACCACCATCAATGAGGTGACGATCGCCCACATTGATCAAATCTTTAACAATCACAACTAAATGTGAATTAAAGACATTACTTGTTACAACTGCTAGACTAACAGAGATAGAAAGTCCAAGTGCTTGAAGAAGACGTGAAATAAACAAGTTGATAACTGTGCAGTTGCCTCCATTTCCTGACATACAGGCATGATCAATCTCATCCAATGTAGGCCACTTGCTTGCTTGTTTTTCTGGAAGCATGAATGCAAGATTACGTATGAATAAAGTTTGAAATGGCACCCTCTCTTGAATGGTAACCATCAGCTTGTTCAGAAATTTTTCACGGTCATTCAGGAGCTCTTCTGCAACATCTTTCATTTGCCAAGAATCTTCAAGGAATTTGATCACTTTTTCCGTTGTTAACATGTTCTTGAAAATATAAACAAAATTGATGCAAGGCTTATATATAAAATGTGTATTATATGTGTCTATAAA
Source organism: Dendronephthya gigantea (assembly GCF_004324835.1). Classification (NCBI taxonomy): domain Eukaryota; kingdom Metazoa; phylum Cnidaria; class Anthozoa; order Malacalcyonacea; family Nephtheidae; genus Dendronephthya; species Dendronephthya gigantea. The sequence continues at coordinate 1,140,890 of NW_021163061.1, read as the reverse complement.
CTATGTCTCTAATAAACTATATCTAGAAATGCAATATGTGAACACTGTTTAATTTTTTAATATATATTTTTAAGTAGGAAAACTATCGTACAGTACACTTTATAGAGCGTAAATAATATGAATAATGTGATGTCTGTTGTATTAAAATATTTGTATCTCGCAAGTTTAACTACAGCGTGACTAAAAATTGCAATTTACCCCAAGTAGTAGCGACGTTTTTGTGCTTGCACTTTTTTGTATCAAATAGGATAAAAATCATCAAATACCTTTGAATTGTATTGTTACTGCCGGTGTCTTAAAAAATATATACTGCTTGAATACGTACAAGTCATACAATACTTTTCGGGAGAACTTCCTTCCGGTCACCAGACAAAATTGCTCAAAAGTGAAAGCTAAATTTGAATGGCCATGATGAAGAAAGGTGGTATTTGGACGTTTTTATTGCTATGAAATAGCTTTGGGAGCGCTTTTCTTGTTGTTCTTGTAAAGGATATGTTTAAATTCACAATTTAGGAAGAAAAAACCTCATGAGCTTGAAATAAAAAAGAAATATTCACATGGTACCTGACCAGGATGGCCTGATTTATAACAGTGGTTGTTAGTATTTACTTTTCAATTTCAAAGTGGTTAAAATTATTTACATCTATAAGTTGATTACTTTATGAATACAAAAATAGCAATGCTGCATGAAAATGCTGTTACAATTTGTTTTGATATTGTGAAATTTTGCTGACCATATGTAGTGCCAGAGAGACCATCATGTTCATAAGTTTAATGTATAAAATTCATTCAGTTTTTGCTTGAGGTATGAATTAAAGTTTAGATTTTTCCAAAACAGAGTAAACTCTGTAGGCCTGATCAATTATATCTTTGGTAATATTTGGAAAGTATTTTCTATATGCCTTTAGTACATCTTCATAAGTTTTCAATGTTTTTCTTTTAAGAGTTTTATCATCTTGTTCAATAAACAAAGTCCTATTGAAGATCCCAATGGCTTTACCATCAGGATATCTCGATGCTCTGGGTGATAAGTCGAAATAGACTGCACGGATATCAACATATGCTATAATGTCATCTATTGTAGTGCATCTAAATTCTTCCAACTTAAATACATAGTATCTTCTCCATTTTCCCTCAATGAGATCCAGCTGTGGTTTTGGTGGGTTATTATGTCGTACTAAATCACCTCTCCCGTGCATTCTAAGGTACATTCCATCTCGTTTTACATATTTGTATTCGAGAAACGAATCTTGATAAACTGGGGATTCCTCGTCGAAATTTAATGGGATTGCTCTGAAGGATGGCATACTTAAACCAGGATCCACAAGATGAATATCACCAGGGTTAACAAGATCTTTCACAATGGTAATTACATGGACGTCAACTTTTACATGGGTTATGGTAGCCAGAGAGAGGTATGTGTTAAAACCAAGTACAGTTAACAAGCGTGAGGTAAACGTGTTGATAATACCACAGTGACCACCTGGCCCTGACATGCACCATTTTTCAATATCAGAAAAATCTGTGACCTTCCATTCAGGTGCCGCAAATGCAAATAATGTATGGAAAGAAATTTCCCCACAAATTCCGGCAATCAACTTGTTTAGGAACGCCTCGCGGTCTGATTGCAATTCTAACTCCACATCTTTAATATTTAAAGAATTCTGAAGAAATTCTACAGCATTTTTCCTGGTCAACATATTAGTATAAAAAAATAAAAAAAAAATAAAAAAAAATTCGTTGTTTTGATGGCTCCGCCTTTAAAAATTACGTAACTTTATCTCTCTGTATGAACTCTATATACACGTTACAACTGGAACGATCAATCACAGGGTGACCGCGAGTCCCCTTATAAAATTTCTAGGCTTTAGTAGAAGTTTTAAGATTTGTTTTAAACCGAAAATGAAACATTTAAAAACTTCAGATAATAATTACCTTGTTTTTTCGGCAGATGCTGCATTTCAGAATGCAGATGGCTTTTTACCATCAGACAAGAGGCGGTAGGGGGGGGGGGAAATGCGTTTTTAATCCAACGGACGAGAGCGTGATTTCTTCATATATCAGTTAAATAACCGCTAGAAATCCAGCCAACGAGCTTCACAATTGACAAAAACGTTCGGTGGAAAGCCCCAGGCACAAATTTTAACTGCCCAAGAAGCGATGCTCAACTCTTCCTGTTTCAGTTGTAAACACTTCTAATTCACTCCTCCCCCTTGCCTGAAACCCCTCCCCTAACCTTGTTTATCAAGGATATTTCATGCTAAACATACTTATTCTTAACACACTCGGTTATAGACTGAAGATTTTGTTGAATAAAATAATCAATACAGTTGTGCACGGCCTTACGTTTTGCAAAGAATTTAAAACTAAGGATGCATTCAGTTTTCGGGCATAACGTCTGCTGATATAAGACCTTTTATATAACCTTTTAGTAATACCGTGAACTGCAATTACACTTTAATTTACACTTTAAGTCTCTCAAATATAGCCAGGTCATTTATCATTATATTGGTCAGAGAATAAAGGGGAAGCATATTAATAAACATATGTTTCTCTCTCGAGTATTCAAAAGAAAATTTTTTTATCATTCGCGATGACATATATTTCTTGTGCTGTAACCAAGTCACGCAATCTTTTTTTATTGTTATGTCCAGTGTATCCAGCTGCACGACATTCAATCTGAGGATACGACCCTGAAAATATGCGTTCTTTTGGTTGTGAACCAAGCCTGGGGCGACTTGTCTCTTCAGCGACTCCAGGCGCATGTAATTGATTAAATATGAGAGAGCTTTATCTATACACTTAAATTTTCATTTGTTAAACTATATGTAATATTGAAACAATGGTATCATTTAAAATTTCCTTTGTTTGTACGCCGGCGGCGAAGCTTCTTGTCTTCAGTGTTTTTCCACTAGATGAAACGTATGGAAATTATCATGATTTATGATCAATCATTGTTATACTTTCATTAACATGGTTTTAAACGAACAATGAGGATCATGTAAGGATCATGTGAGACCGTATGAATAAACAAAAAAGAGATTTATAAAATCCTTATTTTATGTAAAATGCAAGTCCCTGGCTTGGTCTATCTTAAAATATCTTCTTTCTTTCAAAGTTGTGCCCGAGGCTCGACATAATTAGTTAACATTCATCCATTAATGATTAATGATCCTCGTCCTACACTTCTTTTTTGATGTAATTACGTCAGCACATAAAAGCCCAAAGTTTCAAACGGGCCACATTTCGAATATGCCGGCTTTAATGGCCTCTTTTGACAATCATTACCTTTCGACAAAAGCTCAATAAACCTCTTTCGTACTATTAATATTGGTCAGAATTAAATATGATATATTATATTACATACAATACCCTAAATGTATCACAAACATAATATGCAAACGAAGCAAGGGTAATATAAATGAGTGATGTAATTATTTCAATTTTTTGGCCCGCCTCTAGCTCCTGCGGGCTATATCTTATATAAAGAAACCTTGTCAATGTCTTTGAATTGCATTTGAATGTTTACACGTTTTCGATTGCAGAGTTGCTGTTGGATTGCAGTGTCCTGTCAGTACATCCATTGCCCAGATTTCTCGCTAACTTTGTAACAAGGTACGTTCAAACTCTTAACTTCAGAATCTTAAAAGTTAAAAGCTAGTATATATCGTACTCTAGTCCAATAAACTTAGCATCAAATGTGATATAGCAAATGCCTTAACTTGATAGACAGAAGCACTGAATCTCGAGTTCGACGTTTTCAGCCTATAAGGGCATTCCTCAGGAGCTAAATTGTCAGGAACTCTCCTGAAAACTGAAAGGTCCAAATTGAAAAGTTCTTGTTGCCCGCGGAGGTATTTGAAGACTCTGGGGAAAACCTCTGACACCCAGGGTCGTTTCTCCTTGATTCTACTGCCAAATATTTGCAATCTCGTCACTCTCATGGATATATAACTAGATGGTAGTCAATAACTATATACTTCATGCACATGACCATGGAAGCTCTAATATCACGCAGTTCTATAGTCTATAGTTCTTGCTAAATACACGACACCCTCAGATATATACAATCGCCCTTCAAACAACAAAAATTACTGAGAGTTTTCTAAACATTCAATACAGCAGAAATATGCAACATCTGCTTCACAATGGCCCACTTCAGAAAATTTTCATCTAGACAGACATATGAGAGTCGGAAAGCCTATATTTTGTCAGCGAGTTGTCGAGCAGAACTATAAAAAACCAGCCTTATTTCAAAATAATTCTGAGTGGAATAAGGCCTGTATTTTAATATATTTTATCGATGAAACTGAAGCTTAATTTCACCAAAATTCTTTGTATATTTCATTTTAATCACTTCGATTGAAGATGCAGTATACGCAGCTCGTATGCAGGCATGTGTTCATCTAGATGTTTGAGAGGCGACGTCTTAGTCTTAGAAAGAAACTATTTCAGAAAAACTACATATCCACTTTAAGATTTAAAAGAGTTCAAGAAAGAATTTCCGGATATTTCGTAAAATTTTCAGGTACTTTTTGACAAGAAAAAGAAGATGAAGGTGGAATACCCATTACTCTAATTGTTGCATAGAACTACTATAGATGTATGCCTCCGGCTGCCTCCTGTATATTGTCTCAGTATGACTTGCATTGTTGCTTACCTTGAGTTGCATCACAAAGATATTAAAATCTTTGGACGCCGTAATCGTAATAAAGAATGGTTGTATTAAGTAGTTGAGCTACGTGTGAAAGAATTGCTTTTTATTGCTATTGCAAAGCGTCAAGTGGCTTTATTAATGCAGCCGTGATGTTAGACACCATGAATAAACTGATTTGAACAAGAGACTGGAAACAGTTCAAAACGAGATTATACGCCGGATTAAGTCAGTCCTTACACCGTTTTCGTAAAACAGATAAGAATAGTTTGCATTGGAAGAAATGAGCATATAGTTTAAATGAACATAGTTCATTTTTAACTTATATTGTTGCCTATAAGTTCGGCTTTTTTTTATCTGTCTTGTGGTAACAATATTGTTACGTACATTTTTTTTCTGTTTTGCTACGGGTGACGAAGCTATCTATTGTACAATTAACATCAGTTTGTCCGTGCATGAATGTAAACTTGCAACAGCTGTTGTTTGTTTCTTTGGGGGAAAATCTGAACGTAAGATTAAAGTCAATATTTCACACTTCATACATCGTTACATTGATACAGTCCAAGCTGAAATATACTGGAATATTTTTTAATTCTCACTTGAGTCCTTGTCCCATTTACCAGGAGGCAAACTAGAGAACAACTCACGTTTTTTTTCACTTTCTTGAAATTAAAGAATGTCTAAAGCCAGCGAGAAAGACATGTTCACACAAGAAGAAGCTGTCGAGTTTCTTCAGACTTCGTGGAAGATCAAAGACGTTCTCAAAAGAATGAAAACTGATCGTAAAAACCTTGTAGATGAGATAGTCACTCAAATCTTGGCCAAAGTTCCCTTCCAGAGCATCCATCTGGTTGCAGCAAAAGCTGAAGAGCGAAAGCGACCTCCATTTGAGGAAATAAGGAAGAAATGCACATCAGGTACAATAACAATTTATGGTAAAAAGTAAAGTTCTTTCACCTGATGTGTGGACATGCAGTATCACCTCCATAGGAAATTATATACTTTAAACCATCAGAAGAGACATGGCTGTCATGGTATACCGTCATATACATACATATAATCATATATAATAGAGATCTTAAACCTCAAATTTCGATGGATAACTGCACATGATGCTGAAGCATGTTTCTGTATTTTAATTAGGTGTTGGTGGTTTATGCTATGAGATAAATACGTTCACCTGGGCGTTGCTCAAAGGTTTGGGATTCAACGTGCATCGACAGCGCTCCACAGTGACGTCAACCGTCACCTCGCCGGATAACCACGCAGTCGTTTTGATCAGCGGTCTTGAACAAGATGGCGATCTTTTCTTGGTGGATTGTGGCACAGGTTTCCCAGTATGTCGGTCAGTTTCGTTAGATTTCGCAGAGGAATCGCCCGTTTTCAAAGATGGATTCCTGGAGTACAAGTTTGTTCGACATGAAGGAAAGATCCTGAGAATGCATGGGAAAGGGGATATGATTAAACCCAACAACCCACCTATCGAAGGCCTCGATTTCTTCATAGGCCGTTGGAGGACGATTTTACTCGTTCGACAGCGTATTGCTGCCATACAGAGCTTTCGGGGAAGATGAATACCAGTGCACTATCTATCAGACGCCGTTCACCTCCTCTCCTCGAGCGCTTTGGTTTCCAGGGAAACGTGCTATCGTCATCGCGAACAACAGGTTGATAATCGAGAACGAGGCCGGCGAACTGGTGCCGACTCCTCTCAAATCTGACGAAGAGATTTTGAAAGCTTACCAAACTCATTTCCCGCAGCTGGATCAAGATCTTGTGCGACGTGCTTTGGTTGAATGGCATCGCGTGTTTCAGGCGAAGAAAACAGCGTCATAATCATTTTGCCAAATCTTCTATTTCATTAATAATCTCGAGTTTATGTTTTTTGACAACAATCATCAGACAAGCGTCTTGATAAACACTCAGATTTTGCTAAAATTGCTCTTTACAATAATGTAAATAAATGGAAGCATTTAAATAAAATGTCTAAGTAATGTCAACTGTATTGATTTTCCGGATCAAATGGGGATATTATATTATATATCCATCGTTCTCGTAACCACGTTAGACGGTTCGATAAATCACATAGGTCTGACTGTGGCCTTGCCCCAGTTCATATCGTGTGATGCATATCTGATTAATATTCTTCGTTGTTGACTTGTTTGAGCCAGTTAAAAATGGTGACATAATGCGTCTTCATCCAATGAATATTCGTCTTAATGCTTTCCAGAGCTTTCTTCCCTGCTCGAGTATTATTGAAAAGCGATGAGTGCTTCTTGATAAATTCTTTTACCTAGTGCAGTAGAGAAGAAATATTAATAATGGTGTTACATTTTGCTTTTCAATAGTTTCCATTGTAGATTTTCTTAACCTCTTCCAACTGGTTTTTCGTGTTGAAATGATCCGTCAATCTTTGCAGCAAGATTCCGTAGTCGTTAGAATCCTCGCCGACTCTGCAAACAGAAAGCAAACGTTGCTATTTCTCGGATATCATTTCTAAATGATTGTTTAAGAGATCATTGGACAGTAATAATTGCGAATATTGCAGGGTTTTATCAATTGATATAACTGTTGAAAGATCTACCCCAAGCAGTTTACCGTTTTACTATTTTATCGAAGTTTGCTTTATAAAACTCCCATGCTTGAAGTCTCCCAACAGGATTTCGGCTGACACCAATGATTGCAGATAACATATCCTGCTTTCGGATAGTATTTCCTTTCATAGCGTTGTCAAGAACTCTACAAAATAACGAACATATTACACCAAAACGCTTTTGGAAAGTGATTCCACATTGAGAAACGATAACACATATTTGATTGCATAACTAGTTTATTTTCATTGTAAGCTAAAAGACATTTTCAGTCGTTTTCACCTTTGCAGTAACCAAGGTTGTCTCGCCGAAGTCAAACCCAACATTATTTTTCCTTTGTGAGTCGCATCTGTTTCTGCTTTGTACTTGGACCAGAGAAATTCCCATTCAGTCGTTCCTCCGTGCTTTATCACTGTGTAATAGACCGTCGCACGAAGATGAGGCGCGATTGAGAGTCTAGTGATTGGATAGAATACAATATGAATACGGTGTTGCCACCTTTTAAGGTTGAGACGAAGGAATAACAACAATCTTACTCTTCGTCGTTGTCGACAAACTTCGTGAAAAGATCTTGTGTTATGTCAATGCATCCTTGATCGCCATGCGTACAAAGAGATTTCAACACGCTTGCTCGCAAATATCTTGATAAAACAAAATGTAGAATTCAGGCCGTGGATTAGCCCGTGTTATTTCATCATGGATCCATCTTTATATCACAAGAGCAATGCTAGAAGTTAGCTTCATTTCGTACTTATCAAGTATGGTTCCTTTGTCTTCCCATTTCAAAAACAGCTCGAGAGGCTTCAATTTCTTCACCAGATAATTCTATAACCATTTTCATAATGAATAATTTTAAGTCAACAAACACTTTACATCTCGATATGAAACTCAAACTCTCGCAGATACCATAGGCATAGGTCATACTATCCTACGTATGACGTAACCGCATTGACCGGGCTGCCTGTGATGATACAAAGTATCTTTACCTCGTACAATCCATAAGTCTCAGTCATGGATATCATTGAGCCAATGTAAGCGAGGTTGCCGAGCGCACTGGACCACGGGAAGTACTCCTTCTCCTTGTTCAGATATTGGGTTAGTTTGAGAGGTATGGTCATTGGTAAAAGACCCGCTCTAAAATGGATAGAAAATGATCATATCCTGAATTCTCGCATGCTTATTGGCATCTAAGAGATTTCCCAACCTTGCCAGATGAAAAGCATCATCCAGTAAACCGGAGCGATCCACAGAGCTCAGCGCCTGATAGAAGATAAAGTTTAAAGGAGAAAAGATGAAATCGAATCTTGCTGGCTGGTTCCTTCACACATCATGAACATCAAGGTAGTATAAAACTGTTATTTAGCGCTGCAAACCTTGTGGTTATGGCTGAGCTGGTTGCTAAGCATTTCCCAGTTATCTTGGTCATAATTGACGCGGTACAATCCCATGTGACCAACGTTGGCTTTTATCCAGCCGGAGGATTTCTTCAGGGGAAAAGAACTGCCTAGACAAACAGATTGAAAACACAGAGGTGTGTAAGGGGTGGGGGGATCTTCTCCAGTCTCTCCATCTTTTAGAGAGAGTGTTACCTAAGGCGTTTACTTACGAGAGGTGTGATTCACCCAAAATAGGTGCTCTTTATCTGAATCCTGAGTGATATATGTCAGCGGGATGTACCATTTCTTTCCCCCAATCTCGCTCTTTCTTTGATGCTTGTCCAAAGCAGGATCAATAAGGAATCGTTCTTGAACGACGTCGATACCATGTTGCGTTTTAGCATTGTCGTCGAGAAGTCTTGAAGATTTCATTGTAACCACTGGATAGCCTTTCTGCTCAACCCAACTGTCCATTATGGCTTTGACATTTAAAGAGCTGACCTTGTTGAAAAACACAGAAAACCTTTGATCGATTACTTGAACAATAGTGATACGAAAACAATCTTATTCTGTATTAAGACTTATTGCATTCTTCAATGAAATTTCGCTATGATGAACCAATACCTTGCTAAAGGCCTCCCACAAGTCATCTGCAACAGCATTTTGATAAGCATGTTTGTTCAAATAATTCTGAAAAGGAAAACCTCAATTCATAATCGTATAACTATATGAACTTCCAGCTCCAATATCTTCTGGTATTTCTGATCCATTTTGTTCTTAAGATGATCTTACCTCGAGTCCTTTACGAAAGGCACGATCACCCAAAAAGTTTCTCAGCATACGAATTACAGATGAACCCTGGAAAATACATATGGCTTGGTCACGGCAGAGCAAAGTGAAGTTCAACAATCAACCTGCATGATTTGTGTGCATCATGTAAAATGACGAACCTTATCGTAGGATATTCCATCAAAAATCTCGTTAATCTGAGCAGGGTTGTCCACTGGCACTGATATTGGATGTGTATTGACGATACTGTCAGCTCCAAGAGCTGATTGGAAGGTATCTGCTGCAAATTGATCCAGCTAAAACGATGGAAAATCCGTTAAGAAAGAACAACCGCACTTATTGGGGAATATGCCATCCTTTCGAGATTCTTTAACTTGATTTTGTAAACCAAACTGTTGCATTTGACAGTGCATGTCGTATGGCATATGAGGTTTATTTAACCCAGGTAACTCTAGTTCAACCCTAAATGAACTTACAACTCTCCAGTCCTTAGCATAATCATCCGTTCCGACATATTCAATGTAATTTGCAAAACCTTCATTAAGCCACAAATCATTCCACCATTCCATCGTCACGAGATTTCCAAACCACTAGAATACATGAAATATTTCGAGCTCTTCGAAAACTTTAGCCAGTCAAAGGTATATATTCGAGAATATATACCTTATATATACCTTATATATACCAATATAATCCTATATTGGCATGAGAAACTATATTGGCATGCCCTTTCTCACCTGATGAGCAAGTTCATGAGCAACAACGATTGCAACAAGTTGTTTGTCACCAGCACTTCCCGACTTGGGGTCGAACAAGAGAAGGGTTTCTCGGAACGTCATCAGCCCCCAATTTTCCATCGCTCCGCTTCCGAAATCCGGTACAGCGATGAGATCTATTTTAGTCGAGAAGATGAGATAAAAAATTTGGAATTGCATGGGAAATAAGGAGGAGTACTTAAAAACAAACAGAACTGTTTATAATCATGTTGTTTTATTTCAGTGTCATCCTGTTGTAACATATCATTTCAAACCATACAGTACCTATCTTCGGTAGAGGATATTTTATGTTGAAGAATTTCTCGTAATAAGTTAAAACATGTTGAGCCACATCCAAACCAAACTCGGTCTGTTTCACAGCATGTTCCTTCGCCCACACACGCACCTGAAGAATACATAAATATACTATTAACTAGGAAACATTGTTTCATGAAGGTGGACAAACCAGGGAACATTTTTTCCTAGCCATGTTTCATGAAGGTAGACAAACCAGGAAACATTGTTTCCTAGCCATGTTTCATGAAGGTAGACAAACCAGGAAACATTGTTTCCTAGCCATGTTTCATGAAGGTAGACAAACCAGGAAACATTGTTTCCTAGCCATGTCTCATGCTTCAAGCTGTATTTTCTTGCCTTACCTTTACTCCATTTTTAGTTGTTGTCTCGGTGAACTTGAAATCACTAACGACAAAAGCAACAAGATATGTGCTCATTTTCACCGATTTCTTATAATGGTCGAGGTAGAGCCCATCTTGTTGTGTCGTCCTCAAGAGAGGCATGTTTGAGATGGAACTATATTTTTCATCTCGCAAAATCTTTATTTCAAACGTAGCTTTGAATTCAGGTTCGTCAAAACACGGGAAAGCCTTTCTAGCGTAAACTGGCTCAAACTGTGTCGTCGCTAGAACTCTGTTGGGTAAAATAAAGATAAAGATTATTATACTCGATATGAGGTGGTAGACATTGCAGAGAAGATGAGGGAAGCAAGGTTGAGATGATATGGACACGTAATAAGAAGAGATGAAGGAGAGCTGGTCAGAGATATTATGAAATGAAGAGATCAGAAGAAGATGTGAAATGGTAGACATTGTAGAGAAGATGAGGGAAGCAAGGTTGAGATGATATGACACGTAATAAGACGAGATGAAGGAGAGCTGGTCAGAGATATTATGAAATGAAGAGATCAGAAGAAGATGTGAGGTGGTAGACATTGCAGAGAAGATGAGGGAAGCAAGGTTAAGATGATATGGACACGTAACAAGAAGAGATGAAGGAGAGCTGGTCAGAGATATTATGAAATGAAGAAATCAGAAGATGTGAGGTGGTAGACATTGCAGAGAAGATGAGGGAAGCAAGGTTGAGATGATATGGAAATTGTAATTTGGTAGAAAATGCGACGGATAAGGTGCTTCCACTAAGAGGAATCTACCTTTTCTTCCCATCTTTCGTCTTGTATTCACTTTTATAAAAGCCTTCCATGTTTTCTGCCAGTTTTGCATTAAAATCCATAGCAAGACGATACTCCTTGTCCTTCTTTAAATCCTCACTCAAATCTAATATCATTAAATTACGTTCCGTGTTTTCTGACACGTCCTTGACCTTAATCTCTGCATCTTTATCGTTCAACACTCTGATGTTGTCCGTCTTGAGATCTTTCACATGTAATATTATTCTACTTGTTGACTTGAAACATTTTAAGAGAATCTGAACTTTCCCTTTGAAGTGAAGGGTATCGAGATTAGGGTGCAAATACAAGTCGTAATGCAATGGTCTGACATCTTTAGGAATTCTGATCAACTTGTAGTTAAATGGTCGCCCTTTTGTATCCAGCAATTTCTTCTCAGTATCCTGGTTTTCTCGAGATACTCTTCTCAAGAGACTGCCGTGAGTTATTGACAGGATAGCAATCAACGAAATAAGCAGAATTTGAGGAAACTTTATGGAATATTTGATCGTCTTTCCTTTCTCCATGATTGAGGGAAAATATGTTTATATTCCGTGTTTATCCACGGCAAAACTGGTTGCTCGTTCATGTGGAACATAATTCCACCTGTTAAGGTCAACAAACGAAAAGATTTGAGATATTTAGTCTGGGTAAATGCCTGTTCATTCTACCGGAAACAACATTTTCAGGTGTTTTTCAGCCGTGAGATTTAGAACCGAAAGTTTTGGCGATGTGTTGTCGAAGCATTGATCTGAAATGCCATAGTTTGCCAGAGAAATTGTTTGTCTTAATTTTTGAAAACAGCTAATCATTAAACAAATTTGTCGGTAGAACAAGACGTGGTTTCAAAATTTGGGTGCCTCATGGAGATGAGATGATCTCTGTGAATACAGCACTATTCCATAAAATTACTAGACATGATTTGTCCAAAAATGATTGAAGAAGAAACTCAATAAGTGTTGATTAAGTAGGTTAGGAGATCAAAGTATAAGGAATTTGAATAACTCCTAAACGCCCGTCAACACGACCCAATTCACTTGTGATGGATGTTTTATAGTACCTTGACTTCCAAAGTATATGGGTAGCAAATCAACCGAAGCCAATGCAGTACTGCTTTATCAATAACACACTACATTCCATACGTCAGAAGTGAATTGGATCCGACAAAACTGCATCATATGAACAGACCTTAAGCCACTGTATACATAAGACTTGTATATATACAGTTAGTGAGAAAAAACAAACAAAGTTGTATTTTCAAAATGTATTCATTCTTTCAGAGCATTCACATTTTCAAGCGCGGCTTTGGAACTATTCTTATGCAACATAAAATATCCTTGAATATCTGCGATACTTTTCATCTTGCTAAGTGTCACTACATCTCGTGCGAATTGCTCGGCGTTTATGCCTGATTCGTGCGGATAAAATCGTCTGTACATGCGTTTAATTTGGCTGCCTTCAGCGTAACCTATTTCTTGTTTAACATCAACACGGCCGGGCCTTATTAGAGCTGGATCTAGTCTATTGAGATGGTTCGTTGTCATGAAAACAATCCTCTCTTCCGTCGAGGCGACGCCATCCAAAGTGTTCAACAAACCGCTGAAGGTTACCTTTGAAAAAAAAAGAAAGATCATCCGACCTTAATCATTCCATGTGTTCAATAAATCCTAAATACATGGATTTAGTCCTTGAGATTAGGTTAGGATAAGGGTTAGGATTAGGTCTTTGATTAGGATTATTGTTGATTAAGATTAACCCTAATCCTAAATCTAACATTAATCCTAACCAAATCCGAAGTATATTTAAGATTTTACTAGATTTTAAGATGGAATTATTATTCATCTGACTGAATATATTCTGACACACTACTTTCTCCAGATATTTTTGACTTTTATAATCTTAAAGATTCAAGAAATGTTTGAAGATTGAAAACAAACCCTATTCAGGTACATATTATTCTGACCGCCTGGATCATCTTCGTCTCTTTTTACAAAGGCAGCATCAATATCTTCTAGTAATATAATGCTTTGCTGCGGAGCTATGCTCATGAGATGGTTCAATCGATCATCAGATAAACTTCTGTCGCTCAGGTTCATAACGCAGATACTGTACTCCAGTTCTCCTGCAAGTGCTTGGCTGCAGAATGAGATTTAGAAGAAGAGAGTGAACTGATGTAAGAGAAGAATGAGTGAAAAATGAGAAGATGAAATACAGCAAGGTTTGATGCTGAAAATGAAATAATATGATTGGGAAGATTATGGCAGAGATTGGACTAGCAGAGGAGATGAAATGACATGGATATATTAATACATACATAAAGCTTGTTTTTCCACAGCCTGGAGGTCCATACAACAAATATCCTCTCCTGTAGGGAATGCCTGAATATAAATACAAGTATAACTTGAATTTCAGGAAAATTGGTCTATAAACATTATATAAAAACCCAGTTGATACCTCTGTCCATGTACCATTTTGGAGACTGTATGAAATCTCTAATATCAGCTAAGATTCTCTCTGCAACACCATCAGAAAGGATAACCGAGTCTAATGGTCGCTTTCGTCTTGGGAAACCAAACTGTCTCCATTCAGCACCCATAGGTATATACATCACAGTTTTGCCCTCTTCCCGTGATAAAGCCATTTTCTGAGCCTCCGCAAGAATCTCAAAGAATAGTTCACGTCGCCAGCCTAATGATGTTAAAGTGACCGTCTCCCATGGGGTCCCTGTGTGCAGGTCCAGCATGCCCTTCTCCCGAGATCGTTCAACTCTAATCCAGTGCTTTTTATAGCTGAAATATTGGTTCATGAAAATTTGGAAAACATCGCTTCAGAGATTTGGGGTGGGATGAGGTTCTGCATTGAAAATATGCTTCTCCCTGGGGATGTTCACTGCTCTCTTCCCCCCTGGGGATTTTGACTGCTTCTCCTCCCCTGGGGATGTTCACTGCTCTCTTCCCCCCCCTGGTGATGTTGACTGCTCCTTCCCCCCCTGGAGATGTTCACTGCTCTCTTCCCCCCCTTGGGGACGTTTATTGCTCTCTCACCCCCCTGCACGACCAACCTGAAAAAATGCGTTCCAGGACTTGGAATAAAATCAAATTTGGTGTTGATTTTTCCTGTGTCGTTCTGATGAAATGTTGTCTCAACGCTTAAATGTTGCGCTTTACGAGCGTTCAGCGTTATCCACTGAAGCAGCCATTGAAAACTCCTGTCTTTGCTTGGAACCTCCAAAGTTATCATCGCATGTCTTCTGAATGCTATGAAAGCAAACTGTCCACCTTTACGAAGCAATGCTAGTGCTGTGCCTACACCGACGAGCCCAAATCCTGCAGAAAAATATGGATTATCAGCTAGTGATGCGAGTAATGCACTTTCAGGCATTTTGAAAAAAAGCAACGCCTTTTTTTGACAAGAAAATAATAAATGATTCTTCTTTTGATTGATGTGAACGAGTAGTAAGTTACGACTGCTCTGATGTGTACGAGCTTTTATTTAAACATCCGTAACTAATTCACTCGTTCACATCCCTCAAAAGAAGATGGGTTCCAATTCTCTGCGCAGTCCAATCCAATATGGCGGCAAATCTGGAAGTCCTTGGTTAACTTTGCTTATTTTCCACGTGGAAATAAACTTAACTTTGAGCGCTTACCACCAGGTAAAATCCTGCAGAATAGTACTTGTACTTTGTGTAAAAGATAGAGGTATTCATTGAAATGAAGTCTGACAAATGTGTTTTGTTTTTAAAGGGTTTCTGCGTGTATTTGACTATCTGTCGAGTTTGAGAATCGTATCCGGGTACAAGACGTATTGAAATTATGGTAGGAGCTTCAGCATTGTAGATAGTTTATGTTAAATTGTGTAAATATATTAGTCTTCATCATTTGTTGCTGTAATCGTTTTCCTGGTGCTGACAAAACATCCACTTGGCACTTGTGAACTGAAGACAAAACAACTGAAAAAGTTGCTTTCAGTGTTTCTCTACAACCCGTACTAAATGTTGCAATATTGATTCTCATTTGTCCATGTTCTTTTTAGTCATCTGGTCTTCCACCCACGTCAAACCAATCCGGATTCCCCCCTCCCCCGATGCCCCCCATGATCCCAGGAATGATGGTAAGTCCCAAGTTCTCTTCCCCCCTTCATTCTCCCCCCCCCTCATTCTCCCCCCCTCATTCACCCCCCCTCATTTCCCCTCCCCTCTTTTCCCTTCCCCTCTCTTCCCTTCTCATTCTTTCCCCCCTCATTCTCCCCCTCATTCTTTCCTTCCCCTCATTCTTCCCCCTCATTCTTCCCTCCCCTCATTCTCCCCCCCTCATTCCCCCCTCATTCAGAAGATTACAGTATCTGTTGATCTTGCTGAAAAAATTCTCACAAAAATAAATCACGTATGAAAATATTTCCATTCCTTAGATGCCACCAAATATGAATGCGATGGCACAAGCAGGGTTTCTCCCCCCTGGGATTCCTGGTTTCCCAGGGTTACCCCAAGCCCCAGGTTTCCCACCGATGCCCGCCATGCCAATGTTCAACCCTCACGCAATGCAGGCTATGGCTGGGGCCTTCCAGGCAATGCCAGCTGTGGTCACATCTGTTGCCAGTCCAGGTCTGTATATAAATCTCAGTCCTTCACGTCTTTTGTTTTTAGTGGCAGGATTACGACCATCGATTTGGATTTCCAAGTGCAAAGACATAATTTAGCTAGAGAGTATTTGCATGTTTTCTTACACTATAAGTGCAGTCAAGTTACGCTAAATATACATATGTGGTTAAAGAAGGAAACGAAAATTTCACAGCAGAAAATTTTTCAATTTCTCTAAAAATTGTCCATTATTCGGCATAACTTTGATGTGAGGTTGTTCCATTTCATTGGCAGTTGTTCAGCCAGTGACTCAAACAGTAAAACCAGCAGCAGCACCAGAAGTGACCCTGGAACCGGTCGTACCTGAACTGAAAGAAGAAAAAAGCAAAGAGGAACTTGAGAAAGAGGAAGAAAGAAGGAAACAAAGAGAGGAAAGAGTAGGTCCTTTACAACACTGATACTGCTGCTTGTAATGGTGCGATGGCGGTGCAAGGCTTTTTATACATCTATAGCTTTGTTAAAACCTGGTTTTGTTTGGTCAATCTTTAGAGAAAGGCAGCCATGGTTTGGAGCGAGCACAAAGCACCTGATGGAAGAACTTATTATTATAATTCAGAGACAAAACAATCATCTTGGCAAAAACCTAATGAGCTAAAAACAAATGCTGAGGTAAGGATTCTTACATGAAGTTCTAGTAATGCTGTTGATGTGCAGAATTTGTGCAAGATTTCAAAATTTATAAGCAAGGCAGGCAGTTATTTCATCATGACTTGGACTAAATTTTAACTGTGCGTGACTTGAGGTGTTGAATACAACATGTAAATATGTGTTAGACATGCTGTTCTTGTTTTTAGCGACTCCTGGATGCCAGTCCGTGGAAAGAACACAGTGCGGACGGTGGTCGCACCATATTATCATAACAATGAAACTAAGGAATCAACATGGACAATACCAAAAGAATTTGAAGAATTGAAAGGTAACTAACTTGTTTCGTATTGCAAATTTGCAACAGCATGCGTAACTCCATAAAATGCTCCCAGCAGACCTTATTGAGAGGGATCTGGCTTGGTAATTTACTAGTACCAATTCAAACCTATTCAAATTACAATTTGTATAGATTTTGTGAGCTTCATAAAAGTTCCTGAAATCAGCCGTCTGTATTCCCTAAAAAACACTTAATTCCTGACAAATTTTTTTTCTTCATTGTAGAACGCATCAAAGTCGAGGAACAACAGGAAGAGTATGTTTCAGATTAAAAATTTTTACGTGATTTCAGATTTGTTTTAAAATAGTTATTTCCTGAGGTTACTTTACCTCACAGCTCAGTCAGTTTGGGGTTGCATTGGTCTGGCAAAGCAAAGCTTGAGAGTTCATTTCTCCCGCATGCAGCAATTCTGCCGTCCATTTTTTTTTACAGCAAAGAAACATGGTAGAACGCCACCACAATTACACTTGGCTTCTGAGTGTCCCCTAGTCATTATTCTTTATGAAATATTTCGTGAATTATCTCCAGGGAGGAGCAGAAAAGAGACGAAGAAAGAGCAAAAGAAGAACTTCGAGCGAAAGAGGCGAAGGAACAAGCCAAACAGGAACCAGCAGGAGTCACACAAACCGATGGACCACAACCAGCTTCAGCTGCAAGGTATGGCTTGCTGGGCCTCGTTAGAACCCAGTGATGTAAACCTTGACATTTGAAATGCTGTTTCAGTCCTATAGACCTGCTCTTAGACCTTCAAGTTCTTCTACTATAAAAGATATTTCTTTATTGTCTAGTGCTGTTGCAGCAACCGAGGCATCGTCTTCACCAGCGGCTTCGACTCCCAAGAGAGATTATATTTATGACACGAAGGAAGAGGCGAAACAAGCCTTTAAAGAACTTCTTAAGGAAAAGGTTTGAGCAGTAGTTTGAATAAGAGATGATCTGTACTGAATGTCCACATGGTGCGGTTTGAAAAGAGCGCTGCGTGAGATACGAATCTTATTTTCTTGTAGGGTGTGTCTTCCGTCATGAACTGGGATGCTGCAATGCGGATGATTGTGGCTGATCCACGATACGGTGCCTTGAGAAAGATGAACGAGAAGAAACAAGCTTTTAATGAATATAAAACACAACGTGCAAATGAAGAGAAGGTGATATTTTATTGCTTTATATTCATATTATATAACACAGCCTGAGAATAGACCCGTTTTAGTTTGGCGAAGCAAATCGCACTTCGTGTTAGAATTCCCGTGTTTGAAGTCGTTATGATTAGATTAGATTAGATTAAATTGGATTAGATTACATTAGAATAGATTAAATGAAATCAGATTAAGTGTGATTGGATTAGATTTCTGTCATTAGTCGTGCTACGTTGGCCAACATTTTCGGTTAATATAATATCACATATATCTTCGTATTTTCATTACAATATTCTCACTTCCCAAAATTCTAGGAAGAGCTTCGTCAGAAGGCGCGTAAAGCACGTGATGACCTCCATAAATTCCTGGAATTCCACCCTAAGATGTCGTCGTCTGTTCGCTGGCATCGCGCAACGGAGATGTTCGACGGAGAGCAGGCTTGGAACGCCGTGAAAGAGCGAGAACGCAAGGACGTGTTTGAAGATGTCATCTTCTTGCTTGCTAAGAAAGAGAAGGAAAGAGAGAAAGAAATGAGAATTGAGAACAGAGATTTTATGATCTCTGTCTTCAACAGTATGACTGAAGTCTCGTATAGGACGACCTGGGTTGAGGTGGGTTCAACGGTGGAGTATTTTGGCTTGAAATATTCGTATTGAAGGAACTATCATATACCTGTATAAGAGAGATTTCTGTGTAAGAGAGATGTCTGTATTAGAAAGATATCTGTATTAGAGAGATGTTTGTATTAGAGAGATGTCTGTGTTAGAGAGATGTCTGTATTAGAGAGATGTCTGTATTAGAGAGATTTCTGTATTAGAGAGATGTCTGTATTGGAAAGATGTCTGTATTAGAGAGATGTCTGTATTAGAGAGATGTCTGTATTAGAGAGATGTCTGTATTAGAGAGATGTATTTTATATTTATGTGACCAATCTCTTTTAGGCTCAAGAACAACTGAGAGATATGGCAGTGTATAATGACGATGAAAGAATAAAAGGTAACTACCCAAAATAACAACCTCGCTTCATCAACGTCTGTGACGCGGGCTATGAATGAACAACGAGTTTTGATCATTTCTAGACATGGATAAGGAGGATATGTTGATTGCATTTGAGGATCACATCAGAGCTCTCGAACAAGACCAGGTGGAGGAAAAACAGAGAGAAAAAAACAAGAAGAGAAGACAACAGAGGAAGAACAGAGAAGGATTCCTTGTGAGAAATCTTTCCGCTTTAAGATCAAACATCCGCCATGAATCATCTGCATGACAATAAATCTCGTTAGATTCCTCATCAAAATGGCGGCTCCAATGCTCTCTCCATGCGAGTTTGAGGCAGTTGTTTCCCAGCGTTTCCTGAGCAAGGACGGACAAGATCGATGCCGTTTCTTGCAGGAGGCTTCTATCGTTGTACTCGGCAAAGAGTACGCCGCAATATTCCCACATAAACCAGCCCAGTGGATCGGGAAAATTTTTGAATTTGTGTTTTGAATATTTGGATAAATAAATATCCTATAAGGATATTCCACCAACTCTACCAACCTTTTGCCTTCCCTTCCCCTCCCTCCCCTTCCCAGTCAACCAATGTCATGTACAAAATCATATCTTCCTTTGTATTTTGAAGGCCTTTCTGGACGAACTCCACAAGACCAACCAGATCCACTCGATGTCCCTGTGGTCCGAGATGTACCCAACTATCAGCGCTGATCTCAGGTTCAGCAAAATGCTGGGACAACCTGGTACGTTCAACTCTCAACTCACCGCTTTCCTCTTATTACAAGACGTGATCATATTCGCATCCCAAAATTAATCAAATATTTCATCGCAGGATCGACACCACTTGATCTGTTCAAGTTTTACGTGGAAGACTTGAAGTCGAAGTTCAACGATGAGAAAAGAATCATTAAAGAAATAATGAAGGTCCGTATGCTTTATGACATATACTGTACATGTGCGATTTTCGTCTTTTGGTATATGTGAATGAGTGGCTAGTTACGAAAGCATTGATGTTTACGAGCTCCTATTTGAACACCCGTAACTAATTCACACGTTCACATCTATCAAAAGAAGAAAATCGCACACAGGAATAAATATCTTACTTTAGTTTATAGTTTATTGCTCCTTGTCACAAAAACACAAAATTGTTAACCCATCAACCAGACCTACTCGCTCTTGAAACAGCAAAGTTCATTGCAAACTAGTTCTTAAACACAGCAAAAGCTCTCTGTCACGATTAATTTGTGGGTAATGTTTTCTTGGCTTGTTTAGGAATGTGATTGTACGGTTGAATTGAACAGTAACTTCGACGATTTCTATAACTTGATTCAAAGAGATGACCGCTCAGCCACGTTGGATCCTGGGAATATTAAAATGACCTTTAACAACGTAAGAATTTGGCGTATACTTTATGTAAGGAAGTTAAATGGGCCAGTTAAAGGAAACCAGGGTATGTTTTAAAAGTGTAAATTGTTTGGGGGTTGAGGACGGAGGGAAATCTGAGTTATCAAAGCCAGTCGGTTTATGTATGCTATTATGGAAATCGAGTAGTGTTAATCTAGCTAATCTAGTTAATCTACAGTAGCTAATCTAATTAATCTAGCTAATCTAGTTAATCTACTGTCGCTAATCTAATTAATCTAGCTAATCTATTTGCCACAAAGCCATCGTGCATGAAATGTTTTCAATTATTCCTTTGCCCTATTTTTAGTTGCTGGAAAAAGCGGAAGCTCGTGAAAAGGAACGAGTGAAAAGAGAAGAAAGAGACGTAAGCTTTTATTCAAGCCAACGTAAGCTATAGATTTGTTCTCCCTGCCGTGGTTTGAATTTCTCTTTCTTGTTTTTCCAATGCTCTCCACTAGCAACGTCGGCGTGAAACATCGTTCAAGCAAATGTTGAAAGTATCCTCTCCCTCCTTGGATGAGAACAGCTCATGGGATGAGGTGTGTTTAAGTGAGCCAACTGTGCAGATTTCTTCTTTTTAATACAGCACAGTTTTGATATATTCAATTGACGTAGCTTTTTAACTCTTTATTTGCGTCATAGGTTTGGACGGTAATCATTGTTTATATTATATTAGGTGCGTGAAAGATTCGTCAGCGAACCAGCATTTTTGGCGATGACTGTTGAGTCAGAAAGAATACGATTATTTAAAGAATTTATTTCTTCATTACTCCAGGTTTGATGATATTTGTACATAGATCATGTCTGCTTTAGGGGGGGGGTTGTACCTCGCGCGCGCGAGTCAAAAATTGTCCGAATAATCACAAGAGAGTTTGTAATGAACTCTTATCTAAAATAGCAACAACTTCAAGTTCTCTCGCATTTTATGCTTTACAGGAATGTGGTCATCACCATACCTCCCGATCAACCCACAAGAAAGCAAAGAAAAATAAAAAACACAGAAAACGCTCCAGATCACCTTCGGTCAGTTTATTTACTCTCGTTCACAAGATTACCACCAACTTCAGCGTCAAACGATGACTTGATATAACCTCGTTTGAATTTCAGGCTTCATCAAAGTCCGAAGACGAGTCTGACAAAGAAAAATCACACAAGAAAAAGCGTCACAGAAATAAATCAAGATCACCGTCGGCTTCCTCACAATCTGACACAGGTAAGTTGTTGTTTTGTTGTTTTGTTGTTTTGTTGTTTTGTTGTTTTGTTGTTTTGTTGTTTTGTTGTTTTGTTGTTTTGTTGTTTTGTTGTTTTGTTGTTTTGTTGTTTTGTTGTTTTTTAGTCGTAGTTGTTTTTCCATGTGCCTGTGCCTGATGTTGGGTTTCATAGCGTTTTTTAAAGCGTATATTTTATCTAAACAGCAAGTCTATAAATTTTTGTTTTAGATAAGGATGTTTCCGGCAAAAGAAAACACAAGAAAGAGAAAAAGGTAAAATATGAAATGCAACACGAAATATCTGTTGTTAACGCTTTTGTACGTTGCTTATTGACACTGAAAACTAAATAATGAATTATGTCATATATTTGCAGAAAGCAAAGAAAAAACGACGTCATTCAGTAAGAACATTCGTCATTTTAAACCATAATCACATATGCATTGTAATCCACAAGCTGTCAGTAGGCCTGGATAGTTGAAAAAGAAAAACGTCACTTTATCTATATTTTAAAACGTGAACATACTGGGCCCAGTTGTATAAAAAACTAATTAACTTTTAACAGAAGTTAAGGAGAGAATTGGGTAATCAGAGTTGTGCATTTCTGAGTTAACCAGGATTTAACTATGCAAAATGTAGTTAACGAGTTTTATACATACAACCGGCCCCTGTGCAGTAACGCTGGTTTAAACGTTGCATTTTATCATATCAAAATTTAGCCCTCGTCAGGTTCTGAGTCCGACGAGACACGTAAAGACAAAGAACGTGCTCGCGAGAAAGAACGTGTTCGTGAACGTGAGCACGAGGAAAGAGAACGAAAGGATAAGGAACGCGACGACCGTGAGCGCGAAAAAGAACGCACGCGCGAGAAGGAACAACGTGAGCACGAAGACAAAGAACGTTCGCGCGAAGAAGACGGCGAGAGAGCACGCGAGAAGGAACGTCATGCGCGCGAGAAGGAACGCGAAGACGGAGAAGACGAGAGACCACGCGAGAAGGAAGCGAGGAAAACGAAAGAAGGAAAGAAAGAAAAACGAAGTGAAAAGAAGAAAAAGGAAAAGAAAGCGGAAAAGAAACGGAAAGAGAAAACTCGAAAAGAATCCGAAGCTTCTCACTCTGAAGAGGAAGCACAAAAAACGAAAAAAGTAAAATAATTTTTTGATTATTTTCTTCCAAATTTCGCATCGTAAAATTCTTATCGGATTTCTTTCTTTAGACCGACTGGAATACTTCATCTAGTGAGAGTGAAAGTGAGCTGCAGAACAGGAGAATGGCCTTACTACGTCAGCTGCAGGAATCTCCATAGCAACGCGGATGATATTTCAAACGATGATTAATTAATTTTATCATGTACTTTGAGATATTTTTGTCGCGATAAAAAATCACTTATATTGCTCATGTCAGCAGTTAAGCCATATGGTGCATTAGAGCTGACAGTATTAACCAGTTTATCAACAGCACTGGGTCAAAATGTTTAGTATATTGTAATGTTTCCTCAAATGCTAGGCAAAAATCCTTTAGCAACCGCTATTTATTAGAAAAACAACATCACAAATCTTACCATAACACATTATAATATAAATCGTAACTCTATAAATGTTTCAACAGTCGAGAAGATTTAAGACTTAAATAACATGTCGCGTGACGGAAGCTGTAGTTTTTCATAAAATCAAGGGAGTTTCTCCATGGCAAAAAAACAGCAATTAGCAGCTACACTCTACAATCCATGAAGTCTAACTTTGTACATCTGGGGTTGGTTGTATGAAAGCCGGATAGTGATTGTCTTCAATCGTACTATAAATGCTTGAAAAGCGATAAAATTTCAACTTTGCAACCAACAATTATTAAAGAGGTCCTCGATTTAGTAATACCTAAGATTTAATCAAAGTTATACCAAATCACGGGCGATTTCAGAGCGATTGAAAAAACCACTATCCAGTGGATAGCGTTATCCGGCTTTCATACAACCAGCCGCTTGTAAAATACTTGAGAAATACTAGGAAATTCTCCTATAATTTGTTAAACAGTGTCCTATCACAAAACTCTAAATCTTTCTCCCCAGTCGATGAGCTTGCAGCATACGGGAACCTCGCCATGATGACGTCATTAGCAGAACTAAAAGAAATGAGAGAAAATAGGATATTAGAAATTGCAAAACGCAAGATTTCATCTCAAGCAAATACTGGCTATTCTTTAGTTATAAAATGATGCTCTTATTTTTGTGTTTGTCTTTGCAAACAATTAGCCATATCCCCGCAGGTTCTACCACCTCAGATATACTAAACAAGCAACGGAAAGTCGCAGATTGATAATTTGACACAAACCTTCCATCTGTTGCCACACTCTTGACAGTACACAAACGTTGTCATCGGCTCGTCGGCACTTCGCGTTTGAACCTAATAAATATACCTTTGTGCATGAGAAACCTGCTTTTCAAGTTGGGAGGAGCTTGGTTATGGTATCAGCACTTGGAGAAAAGTTATCAAGGATGAAGAGATTCTCAATGGTCCTCTTTACCTGTGTGTAAGTACAATGCCTTTTCTGACATTTTCCACATTTGAAAAGGTCCGTCGGTGTTCCTGCTGTCACCGCCATTTGAGCATCATTGATCGCTTCTTTCGTGAATTTCTTTCGCAAAGTTTTAATTTCATCGTTTGCCATTTCCTTTTGAGGGAAAATAAAACATAAACAGGATTGTTTGCTAAACCAACAACTAAAGCTCCTTGGTGAAAAACGAACGATTTTTGTGTTACCTCTGCCGTCATTTTCGCCATTCGTTCTGGTGGTATTTCACCATTCAACACTGCTTCTCTAAGCTTTGAATTTTTTGCATCACGAAGATTTGAAACCCTGCTACGAACTCTCGTTTTGTACTTTGTATTTGTATCATTAAATTCTTCGAAAATACCTTCACAAATGCATCAAGGAATGACCTGAACTTGTTCTTATACACACATGCCAAAACATTTTGGGAAAAGGGAATAGAGTTTACTGAACTATTAGAAAGAGAAGCTTAAAACTAATTGAAGTGGTTTCTGGGATAAATGTTGGTACATATAATGGATATAAACTGAAAATAAAACTTTCAAATACTAAGGATACAATGCTCAATAGCACCAGCTATACTCTCTGCATCTAAATATTACAAAAGGATAAACAATATTTACTTAGCAAAACAAGTTCTCAAAACTAAACAAAAACCTCATGTATTATTTCAAGATTCTACATTACCTCCACAACCCTCCTCTTCTGATGATTTTAAGGAATTCTTAATCATTTCTCGACACTTCTGTCTCACATCATTATTGGTCGCTGGCACAAATTTCTTTTCCACTTCATTTTTGACAGTGGTCTCTGAAGACTTAGATTTGCTGGATGGTTTCTCAGACTCAGTCTCCCCCTTGCTGTTGCTAGAGCTTTCCTTATCTAACAAGGGGTGAAATGGATTGTTTTACTTCACAAGAGCTTGTAACAGAATTGAAAGGGGTTTATATAGTGTCTTTTGCATATTGTCTCTGCTCACAAACCACTGAACATTGCTCAAATTTAATGCTTTGTATATTTCCCAAGATTTCTTATATTCATTTGGAAGCAAAGCAAACTAAAAGAGTGTCAAATGATGTGATAGTTCTGATATCTTAGGCAGCAGGACACATCTGGGTGTATTGCATGCTAATAGGTTAATACAGCAGCAAAAGTTAGGGCATTTATAGGTTGACACTTGACAGACTGGACAATAGTTTTGTTTGCAAGAATGTTACCTGTTAGTAATTTTTTCCAACTCTTTATTAGACCTTTTGAAATGGTCTGCACTTCAGCGCTTGTGCTGGACTTTCTTAGAACATTTACTGCCATTCCAATTCTTGTTTTCTGCATTTAAAAAGATATCACCAAAATTAGCAAGATGTAGAAATGGTTCAAATAGATTTTATAAAAATAAAAAATAAGAACCAATTAACACTAGCATCCTTGGCGTAACCTGACCTGCAACACATCCAGTGTTATCGGGAGATCTTTAAGTGTCTTCAATAGATCAACAGCAACCTCTTGACTCTATACAATATTTTGATATTTGTATGAAAGGTTTATTATAAAACACTGCCTGTGACAATGGATGAATTGATACTGGGTATTTTGCAAAATGTAGATGCATAAATATGGATCAGGCTTAGATTCTAGTCAGGGACAGACTTCTGTTTGTTCATATATAGAAAAAGAGCTTGAGTTTTATGGTCAAAGCACCATAGATATTGAAATAGTTGATTTCTGGTACTGTAAGAGACATACTATTGTGAAATGCTACCAGGTCTGTCTGGAAGCATATACATTGTAATCTCACCATGATATCTGAACGACCAGACAACTGATATGCTTTGGATGTTCATTCAAAGGAGAAAAAAAATTGCCGCCAATAATTAAATTACAATCATTCATAAACATTAACCTGGGTTTGATACGCGAGAAATGACAGTGGAAAATGAAATACATCTTCTATGTAACGGTGGTTTAAACCGACACGATAAATCGATGACAAAAATATATTATTTCATAGATTGTAAAGGAAAATTGAATGAAATATAGAAGAGTAAGAAGACATATTCCATGAATCCACGTTCATAGAAATGATACAATTAACCATACGCGTGCTGTTTTAGACATAAAATACTCACAGAATTCTCCTCAGAGACAATCTTATCCAGTTGTTTAGCTAGCTTCGCTACTTCTTGTTCAACATTCATTTTTATTTTCGATTATTTTCTAAATTTCCAATATTTATACATCACAACAAACATTCACATGCAGACATTAACATAGCCCCGAGTCGCATTATTCACGCCGCCTTTCTGCCGATAAAAATATCGCTGATTATTCGACATTGCTTCAAGACATTTTGTACATGCGCAGTGGCTGTTAAGGTTCGCCTTTCCGAGATCGGAACTTTACCCCACCTTTCCTGCCTGGATCTATTTATAGTTTATACTGGATAGCCCTATCAGTTCTAAACTGTTCTTCCTAAAGGTCCAGTAAGGATCATCTCTTATTGATCCAGTGTTACTACAGGAGGAAACCTAAACTAAACTAACTTTATTTATACTGGATAGCTCTATCAGTTCTAAATTGATCTTCCTAGAGATCCAGTAAGGATCATCTATTATTGATCCAGTGTTACTACAGGAGGAAACCTAAACTAAACTAACTTTATTTATACTGGATAGCTTTATCAGTTGTAAACTGTTCTTCCTAGAGATCCAGTAAGGATCATCTCTTATTGATCCAGTGTTACTACAGGAGGTAACCTAAACTAAACTAACTTTATTTATACTGGATAGTTTGATCAGTTCTAAACTGTTCTTCCTAGGAGGTCCAGTAAGATCCTGTTATAAGTCTCATTAATCGATTTCTTAATTTCGATGTCGTAGTTGCCAAAGGCAATCGCATTTTACCATTTTTGGTGTGTCTTTTAAGTTTTAAAGAAAAAAATGTTAAGCAGTTGTGTATAGCACACTCGGAAGCGGCGAATTCAAAGCCTTTGTCAGACAATACATATCTCTTTCATTAATTAGCGATTAGTAAACATCATAAAAGATTTTATAAATAAAAGATTTCATCTCCGTTGAGTGTTGAAAGCGAACAAAAATATAAAATTCGTGCGATTTTTTTGAAATATGAAACTCCATTTCTAGAATTTTATCATTAACGTCACCCACAAATGTTTCGTCAACGGCAAAAAATTTTCCCGTGTTTTAACAAATCAGTGCAAACCAGGAAGACGAGAGCTCAGAGCTGTGTCATTGTTCCTGTTTTTTGCAAGTTGAGCGTGACGTGATGTGGAACACGTACGGAACTTCAAATTAATATTGATTCAGTTCATGATTTTAGACTCAAGTTTGGATTCGTCAAGAGGTTAGAAGTGTGTGTGCTTTGAATTTTGTTTGCTTAACTTAGTCGTCTGATTAATTGCATCAATTTTTAACTCAAGAAAGTTCAAGGACAGAAAACTCTGAGTCGTGTCAGCAAAGACTGCCCAAAGAGTGCCCAACCACATTCAACAACAACACAGATAAAGTTCAAAGTCTACAGTGATATATTTTGTTATGGTCTGAATTAAACCTCAGGTGTTATTTGTAACGATGTTCATGGAACTTCAAGGTAATTTATCAACAAGAAATGGCTCAAACACAACTGCTGTTAACAACACAGATCATGAGATATACAACAAACTATCTGCGGCACCACTATTTCTGACGATATATGCTGTCGTATTCATCGTTGCCGTTGGTGGTAACTGCCTGGTCATCTGGATTATGACCACACATCGTAAACTTCACGAAGTTACCATTAACTATCTGCTGGTCAATCTTGCTGTAGCTGACCTCATTCAAACATTTTCGAGCATATTTCATGTCGCGGATTTTATGGTAAAAGATCTAAATATCGGTAAGTTTTTTCTTGAGAATCTACGCATTAAGATTAGTCCAGTTAATCGATGTGGTTCGCAACAGGGAACCGCTGGTGTCATTTACCGTAGGCACGGCTTTCTCCGAAGGATTTTTTAATGGTAAATATATATAGTGACTCTTTATAAATATTGTGCCATACAAAATGCTGTACGCTACAGGAGTTTATACTAAATTTGGCCATGTTCTTCTTGATAATTTGGCTAAAACACAACTTGATATTGGTTGATAGTGTGCTTTGATTTCCCGCTTAAGATGTTGGCTGTCGTGAAATGATATAAGATGATCTGTATTGGCTGTTAGAAGTCGTGCCGAATTACATGAAATAGAGTGCGACTTAAGAGCATGCCGTTATCGGAACTTTTGACAATCAATATTGCTGTGCTAAGAGCGCTTTGCTTTCTCAGTATTCCAGAACTTTTTCAGGAAGTAAAAAGTTTGGAAAACATCCAAATCTCGCGTTTTCCCAA
Organism: Dendronephthya gigantea; assembly: GCF_004324835.1. Classification (NCBI taxonomy): domain Eukaryota; kingdom Metazoa; phylum Cnidaria; class Anthozoa; order Malacalcyonacea; family Nephtheidae; genus Dendronephthya; species Dendronephthya gigantea. Next base: position 1,112,030 of record NW_021163061.1, on the reverse strand, counting down.
ATATTTTATTTGATAGCTACTAAGAAAAACTTTATAATCCCTGACTTGACCACACAATACGACCACTTGTTAAAACTGTAGCTCAGGTGTAAAATGAGTATAAAAATAGGTTTTTAGTTAACGTATGCAATCAGTCATCAGTCATGCCCGTATATAGTTGCCCATGTTTTAGGAAGTGAATCACGGATATCTTGTACCTCACTGTCGCTTTTGAAGGCCGTGTTTTATCATAGATATCCGTTCCAAGGTATTTCGGAATAATAGACAAGGTTTATTAAACTTGAGTGGCACTTCAAGAAGAAATATTTAGTGATAACTGCTGCTCGTTGACTTTATTCAAATGATTTACTTATAAATTTTTAATCCTACTACTGACCTACTATTGTTACTTTTGAAATGATGCTCATAGTGCTAAATCCAGCCTAATAGGATAGGATAGGAAAGGAAAGGATGGGATAGGATAGGATGGAAGTCTTTATTTTCTAAATCAGCTGAACTAAGATGGACTCAACCTCGTACCCGGAGAAATTTCTCTTCAAGAGCCCGGAGAAATTCCCTGTGAATACGAGATTGAGCAGGGCTTGGCTGAATCATTTTTACTGATTCCATTTTAGGCAACGTTGGTTGTAAGTTCCAGCTCAACATGTTCAATATTCCGTATGCTGTTTCGGTTCTAACTCTTACTCTCATCGCTTACGAACGCTACTGCGCCATTTGTAAACCTGTCTTCTTCACCGAGGTAAAGCATCGAGTTCGTTGTATCATACCAGCAATATGGCTGGTGTCCATCTGCGTTTTCATACCAACCATCATCTATTGTGGTCTAAGAATGGACACGAAGAAAAACCAACTGACTTGTGATTGCACACAAAGGTGGCCAAGCCTGAGGTCCATGAATACCTACGGTATATTCCTGGTCGTACTCCTGTATGTTATCCCGCTGGTCATTATTTCTAGACTGTATTTCGTGGTAATTCGCAGGCTCAGAAGGCCCATCCCTGGGGAGCAGCATGGGACAGTTACGACTTATCAGTCGCGACAAGGAATTGTAAAGATGCTTCTTATAAACTGTGATTTGTTTTGTCATCTGGACACCTTACAACGTGTTGTATTTCCTGAAGAGAATTGAATATGATTTCCGACGGATATATAGGTGAGTTGAAAGAGATATCAGGCTCAATTGACTGGCTATAGAGCTATCAGTAAAAAATTAGTTTAGTTTAGGTTTCCTCCTGTACTAACACTGGATCAATAAGAGATGATCCTTACTGGACCTCTAGGAAGAACAGTTTAGAACTGATAGAGCTATCCAGTATAAATAAAGTTAGTCAGTTAGCGGTTTAGGTTTTCTCCTGTAGTAACACTGGATTAATAAGAGATGAGCCTTACTGGACCTCTAGGAAGAACAGTTTAGAACTGATAGAGCTATCCAGTATAAATAAAGTTAGTTTAGTTCAATTCTCCTCTTGTAATAACAATGGATGAATGATTGATACATGTTCTTTATTCATCTGTAGATTCGTTTGGTATCCAGCTCTGCTTTTGGCGTTCATAAGCTGTGCATTCAACCCAATAATATATTGCTTCTTAAGCAAGAATTTCCGAAAGGCTTTAAGGTCTATCGTGTGCTGTGTCAAAGTCCCGAAAATCGGTGGCATTTTGTCAAGTGGAACGCCGTTAACTCCACGGAGAACTGTCCGTACAAGATTAACATTTAGATGAGTGACGAGGATTTAGGATAGCAACTAAGCCGTGATGTTGATAGGCTACACGTTATAAATCTTAAAAAAAATAAGATTTATACACATGCAAACTGACATCATAAATTCATAATGTTGGAGATGAACTGTGGATGAAGGATGGAATACAACGTCGTTAAAATTTAAAAGGATTTCTTGTTTGGCAATGACCATGTATTTTGCGAGCTTTGGCAGGAAACTTATCTTTGAATGTTCAAGGATTCTTTTGTATTTCAAAAATACTCCTTAACCATCTTTGAAACAACTAACTTGAGCAACTAAACGAGGTTTACACAGCTGCAAAAACTCAAGCATTCTTGAATATATTCCGTTGCCATTCTTTTAATTAGATTTTTTTTAATATAGATATTTAAATACATAAATCATCGCCTCATATAATGTTGATATACTTCAAGACTCGCGATTTTCAAGATTTTTAATCGTCGTAAATTATGTCAAAAAGTGAAAATGAAGTTTTTGTTATTGTTTGTTCCGGTATATCGAACACTACTTGCCTTTCTCGATCATAAATATAGTTGGTATATAATATATCTACTGTTCAATATCCGAATATAATCTTTATTGCGATTGTATTAACAAATAGTCATCACAGACACAGAAGTCTATAATTGAAAGGTTCAGTTTAGTAAAATCATAGAATATATTATATATTGGATCGTCTGCTGTCATAAATATTTGCTAACAAAACTTGCTTTCCGAACTGCATATTAATAAGCTCAATTCACAACACTTCCTCAATACACATCAAAAACTCGCCTTTCTTCCTAAATACTTCATTCTAACAACAAGGAAGTGATATCCTACGATAATCATCAAGCTTTTGGTAATTTAAAGCGATAACAACGACTGACAGGTCATATTACAGAAGCAGGTGCGCCCCATATTGACTTCCTTTTTAATCAAACGTAAAATTGTTAAACATTACAAAAAAGTTTGCAGGCATGAACAGTTTTGAAAACTTCACGGGTTGGACGAATACGACGTCCAATAAAACTCAAGCAGAAGTTTACAACAAACTTTTCTCAGTGACGATAATTATGACTATTTACGCATTGTTCCTCGTTGTCACCGTTACTGGTAATGGTTTGGTTTGCTGGATTGTCCTCACGAATCGTAGAATGCACGATTCGACAAATATTCTTTTGGTGAATTTGGCCTTGAGCGATCTGCTGATGGCTCTCGCCTCGACCTTTCAATTCGCAGATTTTGCAGTGAAAGATTTGAATTTGGGTAAGTTACATAAGGAAAATAATTGTGGCTATTTTGTTTCAAGTTATCATTTAAGAGTGGGGTGATGGGATTAAGCCCTATTGACTTGCGAAATGTATAATATAGTATTTCAATGTAATTCACATTCCAAAGACGCTCATTCATGTTTCATCCAGGGCGCTTGTTTCATCCTCATAGGAAACGCATTTCAATGGCGTCTTAATATAGTTTGTTCTGCACGTCTTTAATATTTACGCACGACATTTAATATGATGCCTCACTTAGATTGATGGCACAATTAATACCTGATATTAATCAGATCAGATGATTGTCTCAGCGTGTCTCAGTTTATGATATTAAACTTGAATGTTAATTGTAACATATTCATTTTCATTCCCAAACCGAATGCCAAATGAACGTAGACGTGTAATTTCTTTTGCAATCTTTGAGTTGAATTTCTGTCTCTGTTCGTCGCTGAGCTTCTTGTACCTGGAGTTATCGACATATGTTTATTACATGAATGATTTCACGAAGTTTGCTGCAAGTTTATAAGTTACATCAAGTTGTTTGTCCGAGTTAAAAACAGACCGAGGCAAATGATATAGTAAATTTCGACAGAGATATTGTATTTAATAAGCTACGGCAGTAATTGAAGTATATCAACCTACAACCATCTGATTCGCGATGAATCATGATTGTTAGTGAGTCAGTGGGTGTATGACGCCATTTTGGAGGAGTTTTTCGGAAGACGTAACCAGTTGATGATACGATCACAAATACGTTGGTGTCCATCAACAGAAATTTTGATTCTTACAGCAGGGACGAAATTGACCACACATGCCATATTTCTCTTTTTAAATCAAAGATAACAACATCTTTTTTATTCCAATGTTTGTAAGGCGCCATATTTTTACCGTCCAAGGCAGTTACACTTGCTCATTCGGTCTCGAAAGTAACAATGCGCGAGATATGCTAATTAGTCCTAGCAACCGCCGCAAATCAGCCCACGCCGAAGAGATCTGATTTCGCCTGCGAGTGGGTGGAATATCAATGACATTAGAGGATCACTAAACAATCAGATAATACAGAAAACATAAATCCAGGAGCACAAAACGCTTTTTTTGTCCGCCGATTTTTTACGCATGATACAAGGCGGTATTAACACGATTTTATATTCAGTAATTAAGATATCGTTTGGCGGGAAATCATTGAATTAACCCCAAACCTCAGCTGGCGATTATCCCCACTGATAAGCCCACGAAAAACCTCACTGATTTATTAATCCATTAATCTAATCAACTTATTTGCTGAATTTTAATTTCTACATTTGATCCACATCCAGGTGACGTCGGCTGTAAGTTTCAAGTGAATATGGTGAACATTCCTTACGGTGCATCTTGTCTAACCATTGCCTTTATCTCATTCGAGCGCTACTATGCAATATGTCGACCACTGGACTTAGATTATGTCAAAGATCGCCTGAAATACATCATTCCATCGATATGGCTGCTCTCTTTCGCGATATACTTTCCAACTCTGTATTTCTGTGGAAGTAATCTAAAGCGTGAAGGGGATCAGCTTAGTTGTGATTGTACCCATCGCTGGCCAAGTCTTAGAGCGAAGAATATCCACGGTGTTTTTATTGTAGTTGCTTTGTATTTCATACCGTTTACAGTGGCGTCGTGCTTCTATTCTGTAGTCATTCGTCGTCTGAAACAGGTTCGTCCTGATATTGCGAATAGTTTCATAACCAACCTGGACCTTGCATCATACACTTACAGCACCCTGACTCATCACAAATTCCCCCTGTCAGAGTCAGAGTCAGAGTCTGAGACACCTGTTTGTATACTATATAAGTCTGCTTTGAACTAGTCAACGCAAAACTCAGATAACGATTGTCACACGCGCTGAAAAGTCTAGAACTCTAGGTTTCTCAACCACAATTTCCACCGCACTTCACCGCAATTTCCACCGCTATTCACCGCAATTTAGACTATTTGTCCATAGAGAGGTGTTCATGAGGTCAATCCACTGTACTGTATCGTAACGTACATTTGTGTATCGCAGGTGATCCCTGGGGAGAATGAGGGTAATCTTGCTGTGTATAAATCAAGGAGAAGCGTTGTTAGAATGGTCATGGTCACATTGATCGTGTTTTTTGTCGCTTGGACGCCTTATAATATTCTCTACATGCTGAAAAGATTGGAGGTTGATTATCGCAGCGTCTACACGTGAGTTCTGTGTGATTTAGCTTCGTTAAAAAGCCTGTAGCGAAAACTCAATCCTCAGCATGACGAAAATTCTAAATGACTGGCTTTCTTTCCTAGATACGTGTGGTATCCATCTCTTCTTCTGGCCACAACCCATTGTATGTGCAATCCAATTATTTACTGCCTTCTTGGAAGTAATTTCCGAAAAGCGTTCAAGACAATACTTTGTTGTCAAAGTTGCCGCGTCCCTGGCTTCATTCAAGATTTTCTTCATCAGAGTTCAAGTGTAACACCTACCCGTCAAACGACACGTCAATTTCACATCAATGAAATGCAAATGATAGCTTGATTTAATGTACAAGCTTTCCCGGAAATATCTGTGTTTTTTTAAAGAGATGGGAATCTTCCGAACTTTGTGGTCGGTTCTTGAGAACCTGAATGAGTTAGCAAACCAGAAACCTCGGGGAAGAACTGATCGTTTCTTAAAGATCTACCTAAGTCATCTCATGTCACCCTACTAAAGTCATCTTGGTGATAATGCCAGAAACGCAAAACGACTGGAAAAACAATATCACAGTCAATATATGTATAAACTCAACTTAGTAGAGTAGACAGAATTTCTGAAACAACAAGAAAAAAATTTGATATCGTCGATAAAATTCAAAAGATAAGTGGACTTGTTGAAACTGTCGTTAACTATATATGTTTTTACCCGGAAGGTAATTCTGCGAATTTAAACAACTTATTTAAATAAAATTCATTCATGTTTAAAAAAATGCAGGTTCCCGAATAAGTTCAGGAGATATGAAGACGTATCTTTTCATGCATAGCCTGAAATTCTTTCTGAAGTTTTTCGGTAACTCGTGCAAAAACAATTGTCGACCTGTAACAATCATCAGAAACAACAGAACTCGCAGAGAATTTAGTGATTTTATTGAAGTATAGTATAGTATAGAAGTATATTTCATCTTTGACATAATAGATTAGTGATAAACTGATTGAGATAAGTTAGCATCATCAACTTCGTGACCCAAAATACTTAAAATTCCTTTAAATGTTGTGACATCGTCGATGCACTACAGATATTAGGTGACACCTCTCTGTGCACCCGGGCTTTCCGGTACCCATGTCTGACCCGTGTATGCAAAATAAGAAGAAACATTTCTATTCGTGAATCATGTTAGGGAAAATACAGACAGTCACATTAACTGGTTTAGCAATATAAATTTGTGGTAAACGGCAATAGGAATGTAAACAAGGAAATTCTTTTTGGAATGTAAATTGTGCATTTCGAATGTAAACATTTTAAGGCTCAATTAACTTCCGTTTAAATACTTCGTAAAATAATTGCGCAAAACTTGTTTGGAATATCAGGATGGTAACCACAAACAATTTGATAAAGAAATACTCAGGAAGTCTTTGAATCTTAGTGAATTAAAAAGACTCGTTGCTAGATATGTCTTCGCCAAACCAGTCATATTGCAACACCACATTCTGCAACAATACGGACAAAGATATTTACAATGCTCTGTCTGGTGCTTCCGTTCCAATATTCCTGACAGTTTATACCCTAATTCTTATGTTTGCTGTAGTGGGAAACTCATTGGTATGTTACATCGTTGCAATTAATCGTCGTATGCACGAAGTGACTTATTATCTATTGGTGAATCTGAGCGTCAGTGATCTGATACAAGCATTGGCGACCATTTTTCAAGTCACTGATTTTATTGTAAAGGATCTAAATTTGGGTAAGTTTTTCGACAAGTCCAGTGCATGATAATGAGAGAATGGACTTAATTCTTTCTTGTCCATCTGGACAGCAAAAATGATACTGTAATTCCGGGCTATTTTGTGCGATTGTCTACTTTTGTGCTGTTCACAAGTGATGCATTTGGTTTATCTGTTTTTTACTAACGACAACATAAGGTTAAAGGTTTCCCAAGAGAATTTCAAGCAGAGAGAGGAGTTATAAGTATCAATTGTCTCGTAAGTCAATATTATGCAACTGAAATCAAAACAATTGCTGTTCTTTGCACGTATGTGGCCTTGCTGCCTCCAGCTATAGAAACAGATCTTTCCGGAAGGCACGAACGAGGCGTCTTCTGAATTCTGAATCGATATTTTGCTTCTGTCGTGCGTGGATATTAGTACTTCCAGTGGACCTCAGGAATTTGCCGCAGGATTCGAATAGTTAAACTAAATTTGGCAGTAATCCATAGAAATGAATTTATTCTTAATCCAGGTTCGTTTAGGTTTATTCCGGTCCGTCTATCATCTTTTAAAGAGCTGGATCCCACTTTAATTTCAATTGATTTATATCTTTTAGGAAATGTCGGTTGCAAGTTTCAGATTAACATGGTCAACATTCCCTACAGTTCATCAGTTTTGACACTTATTGTGATTGCAATCGAGAGGTATTGCGCTGTGTGTAAACCACTGTTCTTCGGTGATTTCAAAGCGCTTCTGAAATACATCATCCCTTCAATATGGCTGCTGTCTTTCCTAATCTATTTCCCTACGATGTATTACTGTGGTGTCAGGTGGAATGCTGAAGAAGACCAGCTCAGCTGTGATTGTACATACCGCTGGCCAAGTCTGAGGGCGAAGAACATCTATGGCGTGTTCATTGTCATCGCTTTGTACCTAGTCCCTCTCACCATGATTTCTGGATTCTATTCTAATGTGATTAGAAGATTAAGGAGAGCACCCCCCGGCGAAAGTGATGCAAGTGTGGCGGCCTATAGATCGAGACGGGGGGTTGTCAAGATGCTGTTTGTAACAATTGTCGTCTTTTTCCTGTCCTGGACTCCTTATAATATTCTGTACTTCCTGAAGAGGATTGAATATGATTTCAGAAGTGTATATAAGTATGTTTCAGATTTTAGAGTCGAATAGATTGAAATTTCAACATTCAACAAATTTTTGGTGAGATTTTTGCTCTGTGAACTTAGTTTCGCGAGCATTTGTGGACTGTGGCCATTGAAACTTTTTTACTGCTGAAAAGTTGTTGACTCATTTTGTGTTTGAATTGTAGATATGTGTGGTATCCTGCACTGCTGTTGGCATTCCTGGGTAGCGCGTGCAACCCTGTCATATACTGTTTACTCGGCAAGAATTTCCGCGATAGTTTTAAATCAATATTGTGCAGCTGTGAGGGTCGATGTCATCTGCCTTTTATCAGAAAACCTCGTGGAAATACCACCTCCAGGACACCCACATCACGCTCAATGGAAAACATCGTGTTGGAAAATATTCAAAGCACGGACACTGACGTGACGGACAAGAAGCAATAACGGAAAAAGCGATCACGTCCCAACTGGTACGAACAGAAACTACGATGAACAGTTTGAAATTGTTCAGTATTCCTGATGAATGAAAAGAATAATGCAAATTGTTATAAAATATTTCATTGTTGGAGTTGATACTCCACAGAGCCCTGATTTGCCTGACACATTCCAATTATCCAAATTTCGTTAAATAAACTAATTAAATGTAATTAACTAGTAATGATTGAATTAATAATTACAATAATTGCCACGAACGCAATTTTTCGTTCTCGCTTACATGAAGTATCTGTCGCGTCAAAGCCAACATGGCCGACCAAAGTGAGGTAAGATTTTGAACATTCTCTTGAGCAAATTTTATCTAAAACTGGGCGCGTTTTAAAGAAATTGCTTGTTTTATTATCAGGCAACATTTGTATTCACATATGATCAGGATGATTTTCATTTTAACTCTTCGAGCTCGGCAAGTAAGGTTAGTTATGTAACTAATAAATAATAATTGGTTTGGTTTGAAATCTTTACGACTTTAGTAATGACAGGTTTAGGTTAGAGTCGCGCTGATGAAGGTCTAGAAGGATTGATTGGATTTTACATAGATTGGAATTATAATTTGTAAAACACGCTAGTAGTTTGGTAATTGGTATGTTGGCACGTTGAAGATTTCTGAAGTCTTTGAAGCTGACGGCGAACCCAGGCAGGCAAAATATTTCAACAAAATACGCCTAAAATTCCCCCAGGAACTGCGGAGAATTCAATCTACGACTTTTGCATTTCGTATTCTGCACATTAGGTTTAGCACGCATGTTGGAGAAAATATAAAGAATTCTTTATTTTTTTTACTTTTGCTACGAATTATTGTCACTTCAGAATCACTGGTAAATGCTGAAGTAGACTTAGTTATATATACTTGTATAATAAAGTTTTATGATGATAATGAGGTAAGAAACACACAGAGTTGTTGATGAGGTGTATATTCATATATTCATGTTCAAATACCGTGAAAACGATCGCTTTCAAAAGAAATCAGTCAGGCATAAGACGAATTTATTAATGCGTGTTTCATAAACGAAGCAGAACAATGGATAGATACATATATTGATTACTGTGATAGAATTACGTGCCAATTCATCATTGTAAAAGTGTTACACTAGCGAAATAACTGTATTAGGGCATTAGTCTAAAATCATTTACTTATCAGGGGGACATTGCTGCCAGGTGACTGCCTGTGTTTCACTCTGATTCGATTAGGAGTAACACTGTCTATTGACAAATGTATAAACCTTTATAACTGCAAATCACAACCGATTATTAGTGTATTGGTCGCAGTGATAAGAATGTGCGCAGGGTAATATTGATAACAATTGTTTTTAAAAAATGTTAGAAATAAACATGACGAGAATCGATAAAGTTGTCAATGACAAAGTTGTTGATTTAGTGCTTGATGAGGTTGGGTTGCTAGAGTGGTTGGTGTTCTTAACCGTTGTTGTTGATTGGCTTGATGAGGTTGGCTTGCTAGGGCGGTTGGCGCATTCAACAACGATAAGAATATCTGGACTTAAAGTGTTATGCGTTGAGACACATGAACGAAAGAACCGGAAGGATAGACCAGTAATCGATCGCCATCCATGTTGAACGTGCCAAGAGTTGCTACTATTCTGTACGCCATCAACGTCGGCGTTTCCATCAGCAACCCACATCGAGCGAAACGTGGTGAAAGGTATTCTCGAGGTTGTAGTGTATGAAATATCTTCAACTTTAACGGTAGTTGACTTTCCAGTGTATTGAAGTGTTGCCTTGGTTTTTCCACCAGACTCGTAGTGTATCTCCATTTGAAGACTGAAGACGTCGATGTTCACTCTACTTATAGAGGCATGCGGGCGAACAGAGTTGCTGGGCGCAGGTCCAATAATTACTGAGGAACCAAAGGGGATCCAGTCAATGCCATCAGGGGGAAACGGAAGGATACGAGTGTTCCCATCTTGATAGAGTACGAACAATTGAGAGAAACCGCTTGTTCCTGGTATTTTTCTGTAAATACGGAAATATGAGATTCCGCGCCATTCTTTATTGTTACTTAAGTTCTTAATGATCATTCCTTTCGGATACAACCACCAGAAATCGATTGATATTGCTTCTATGATGGTCGCGCCATTGTTAAATACAGTCACGGGAGTACTTTCGCCATTTTCATCTCTTTTATCAAGCTTCAAGTAATCAAATTTACCCGTGGTGTTTCTGCTGACAACTTTCATTTCAATTTGGTTAAAATCTGGTTCTTCGCTCCATGTAAGATCCGGCACCCGCCACATTTTCGTTAAATCACCCGAACTGAAGGTTTCGTTGCCTAAAAAAATCCATTTCTTATCCCGACCAAAACATCGGATTTCGATAACCAAATCACCTGTAACTTGAGCGAACTTCACCGTCAGAATTGAACCAATTGAGGCCTCAACTAGGCCGCTCTTGATGCCTTTTGCAGTGAAGTGTATAATGTACTTTGAATCGTTTAACGCATCGCTGATTTTATTGCAAAATGTAGCATGTGGGTCTCCGACTTTGTAGCCACCTGACGTGCAGTTGTTGGAAAACTCAGAATGTTTGCTATCATTGACTGCTATGGTCCAAATGTTTTTCGTTGTGAACTTGCAGTTTGCGAAGTTTTCTTTGCGGTTGTTCATCGTTGTCATCGACGGATAATACTCCGGTTTTGTCGCGGAGATTTGAAAGCTTTTAACTCCGTTATAAAAGATGGGAATGTTTACATTGTCTTCTTCTGCGCAGCTTGTGTTGGCGCTCTGACGCGTCGCGTACGGGAGACTATTGCATTTTAAAGAGCTGGTCAGCGCCGAAATATTGGTGCACGTTGGACCTGGTTGAGATGACGAATTACAGGTGATGTTCAAGGTTGACTTGTCCAGCTCAACCCCAAACGAATCTGCAGCCACTACTGTTAAACGAAGGGTATGTGAGCCAGCGTCTACTCTCTTCCTCTCCCCAACTCTTCCAGTGCTGCGTACAACGTTCCAATTTCGACCAAAGTTCGATGCAGATATTGTGTTGAAAGATCCAAGCAAAGAGTCGTCAATATATACCTCTATGCTATCAGAGGCGCCATCATTGGTGTACGCCACGTCATGTATTGCTACCGAACACGACGTGCCTGTGATGAACGTGTTCGTTAAAGACTGCGATTTTGACAGGAGTACTGTCGCCTGACCAGACGCTTGACTTCGATCCTTTCTTGATCCGTCATAAGCGCCATTTTCTGCCTCGAATTCTAGAAGCTTTGCATTGATCTGTATGATGAAGGATAATGATGTTAAAATACAGAGCATTAGACCCATTCTACGGAACATTTTCGTTTGGCTAAGACGACAAGCGAACGTTCACATAACAGTCAAATTTGAAAAATATCATGAATATTAAATTTCCATTTAAAATTACATTTTATTTCACACAATGGGAGGTAAGCGTATATTGCGAAACTATGTCAGGATTAAACATATCGTATATCCACGAAATTATGTCATATTGTTGAACTATCAATTAAATTGAACGATTTTGCATTGGAAAATATCTTCCGGCTGGTTTAATTTACGCATTACCCGTTGTACAATTGTTTTAAAGCAAAATATTTAGTTTGCGTGGCAGCCCCCTGCCGCGAAGCTATATATCTTTTCTTGGAAGGCGATAAATGAACAGAAATTCAAGCATTTTGGCAATGCGACATTCAAGCATTCAACATGTTAAGATATGCTGTTCATTTCGTTCGCACTTGTCAACATATTTTTGTACAGTATTGTTGAAACTTGTTGCTATAATTGTTGTCCAATTAATGTCGATAACAACTGTAAACAGTAAGGTGGAAACACAACCTTGTTCAAACCAATATTGCAGCGACATTTATCACTTCTAGGCATGTTTAGGAAAAAATAAATTAAATAGAAAATTCCTTGTCCTTCAGAAAAAATATGTTAATTGATTTAGCTACTACTTTTCCTATTAGTTTGACGAGGAAGTAATGAAAAGATGGGACAATGCAATGGATTCTGGATGTTTTAAGTACAACCTGAATTCTGTCGAAAGAAGAATAATTCCTGGAAAATATAACTTTGTTGCACAGGTATAGTCAAATGCTGATACTTTCTTGCTTTTGGTGCTTCCAAGAAAGTCGTGAATTGTTTTATTGTTTTCATTAGTTAAACGAGAAAAGATTCACGCAAAGACGAGCTCCACAGAGTATAACTAGCCTCAAACAGCCGTACAATTCTGAGAAATTTAACTTTACAAAAATTCCGAAGAAAGAGGTAAGAATATGGTTTAACATTTAACACTTTTCCGGAGAAAGATAGCATTCGTATAAAATTTGCCAACTTCGTATTGCAATATTTTTCCCATTTGACATCTCACAACAGAACTTTGCAATTCCGAGTTCCTGCTTTTTTCAATTGTATGCATGGCGTTGAGTTATTCTTGTTCATTAGTTTCAAGCTTTATAGTTTAACAGGAAAATGGTTTGATGAAATATACAGCAAATTTGTTCATTGTGAGTGGATGATTTACGGCTTTGTGTTCAGGTTCTGCTATCGTTATGTGGACGCAAGGATGAGAGCCTTGGGGGAAATATCGTCGTAATAAATGTCAGCCCACTGGAATACGGGAATATTTTATTTGTACCAGATGTTGATGGGCAGTTTCCGCAGGTGAGGTGACTGCGGGCGCATGTGATGGACGTCCTATGCAGATTAGGTCTTGAGAAGCGGAGAAGTTGCGACAGAAAACTCATTTCATAAAGATTTTCCCGAAAACCTTGTTTATGCATGAGAGACTCGGCAGGAGAAGTTAACCTGTCGTTTTCATGATAAGACACATTTTGAATTCAAACAAAATCTTCGCCAATATACTTGAGTTTGGTCATGCAAATATCTGAGGTGATACATAAGATAATCTCGTCAGTGCGAATTTATTTACTCTTTACCATACATAAACCCCTCGTCCCGTTTAGGTGCTGACGGAAAGAGCCATTCGCTTGTCACTTGAAATGGTTTTATTGAGTGGAAAAAGGTGAATTCGTATTTTACTTTATACTATCCGGAAATGCGAGAGAAGGCATTCAACGTCATTGACGGGCGTCATATTGATATATAGAGAAAAAAAATAAATATAAAAAAACCCCACTTTTTAAGTCAGGTGTCCTTGAATCGTGTGAATATGGCGACATTGTTTCTTGAAATTATGTGAAGTGAAGTGGTGTGATATTGTCACACCACTAAATTCTAGTTTATGAGAGTGTTTTCTGTTGCATATTGTTTTAAGTACCGTACGTCACTCCTTGTTTTTAGAACCGGCCCAATTTTCCCTCGTCATGCTGAAAAAACGTCATGACAATTGACAAAAGCCGGCACTAAGTGATATCGTGATATATAGTTCAAATTAAACCACGAGTTATCTATCCATTTGAAAATCTCACAATTTCACAATCATGAAAATTTTGTGTTTCCAGAGATTTCCGTGTTGGCTTCAACAGCCTCTGTGCGTTCGCTTCAGTCAATCATCTCCACCTTCACGCCTTCTACACTCCTTATCGTCTGCCCATGGAATCCGTGGTGAGTCGTTTTCTTTCCTTATTCAAGGCCATTACGTTTGGGTGCAGCCTGTTAGATTGATGACAAATAAGCAGACATGTGTTTAGGCAAAATAGATCAAGCTTGCTTCAATATTGTTGTATGTCCTCGTGTTTTCAAGGGCGTGTCTTGTATTTGTGATGGTCTCTATGAAACTGTGGATTATCCCATAACAGCCTTTGTATTTGAATGTTTTGACAGCAAACATATATTGACGGTTGCTAGGTATGCAACTTTTGGATTGATCGAATAGATTTTCGCGAGCAATGCTATGTACTGTTAGACCTACCCAGCATAAATAAAGTTAGTTTAGGTTTCCTCCTGTAGTAGCACTGGATCAATAAGAGATGATCCTTACTGGACCTCTAGGAAGAACAGTTTAGAACTGATAGAGCTATCCAGTATAAATAAAGTTCGTTTAGTTTAGGTTTCCTCCTGTAGTAACACTGGGTCAATAAGAGATGATCCTTACTGGACCTCTAGGAAGAACAGTTTAGAACTGATAGAGCTATCCAGTATAAATAAAGTTCGTTTAGTTTAGGTTTCCTCCTGTAGTAACACTGGATCAATAAGAGATGATCCTTACTGGACCTCTAGGAAGAACAGTTTAGAACTGATAGAGCTATCCAGTATAAATAAAGTTCGTTTAGTTTAGGTTTCCTCCTGTAGTAACACTGGATCAATAAGAGATGATCCTTACTGGACCTCTAGGAAGAACAGTTTAGAACTGATAGAGCTATCCAGTATAAATAAAGTTCGTTTAGTTTAGGTTTCCTCCTGTAGTAACACTGGATCAATAAGAGATGATCCTTACTGGACCTCTAGGAAGAACAGTTTAGAACTGATAGAGCTATCCAGTATAAACCTCTGGCCTACTGATGTGATTTATTATGATTAAAATAGGAGTTTGCTTATATTTAGTCAGATTTACAAAGTGACGTCATACCTACATAATAACGAGTTAGCCCACAATGTCTTCTTCACTCGAGGACAGCGGTTATCAGATAGAAACAACTTTTTAACTGATGTCACTCACACTCTAAGTGATACTTTAAGAATCTTCATCTGGGTCAGAAAGCCTTCCTCTGGTATGTAAGACATTAGATTTTTGCAATGTTCATAGTGCATCCAATCAAAATCAGTCAACAAATCAAGTTTCCCGAATTTTTTAGGAGTGAAAAATGAAAATGTATTTAATATTGCTGTTTGCGAACTTGGCGGATTCCTGCCAATACGTGGTATGAACTTCCTCTTGTGTGTTCCCGTGCACTTGTGATTAGATATGATGATAGTTTAATAATTTACGCGTGGATAATGTGCATATACCTTAGATCAATAAGAGATATGATCCTTAGCATGCGGTACATCGAGCCAATACGAGATGATAGAAACATAGGTGTAATTGAGATTTCTTTCCATTAGAACGAACATGGTATGAAAACATGACTGAGAAAGAAGTTTGTGAGAAATTAGAAAGTGCTGCTCTGGATCGCGAACGATATGAAAAAATACGAAAAGATATATCTCAACTGGTTCAAAAATAACAAGAATGAAGACAATGTCTAGATTTGTTGAAACCAAATATGATTTTTCAATATTTTTTAAGATCCGAAAATGATTGTGAAATTTGGAATTGGCGCACGGTGGAATACAGCACGCGCGGTGTAAATCCGTCGTAAAATAACGAGAGTGGTTTACGCACGACTATAAACGAATTCACGCTTGCGTCTTTTCAACAGCATTCACGTCGGAATATCTGAAAATATTGGGGTCTCTTGAAGCTCTTCACAACGCCTTCTCTAGAATGCTTTTAAACGCTGCGTGTGTTGTACGGATATTTTTCATCAAATATGCTTTCAGTCTGAGACATTCCAAGTGGTCTGTCTTAGACATTGATTCCAGTTAAAATTACCTCCAGGGTGACAGTCTGAGTTCACTCACGAGGCAACTCGCTTTGTGAATAGAATTTCCCTGCAAAAACGAAACGGTGTTTGAAAATATTAAGACGTTGCATTTTGCTGCATTTTTTACCCTTGTTAAGTTAAATTGTTGCAGTCACGATGACAAAGGGATATCGCAGCTCATCAAAGCGAATGCCTCGCTAAAATATCACACAAAAACATCTTCAAATATTGCGTTTTTATTTCTTCATATAAATAACTTGCGTATAAATAGTATTTGGCGTGGAAACAAGAAGTCACTACACACGTTTCTCGATAAGCCCTTATCTGTTCTGCATAAATATACAGTTGACTCGAATAATTTAGCTTCTGTTGTTCATGAAGAAAGCCTTGTTTCTACTATATGATATGGGAGACTATTTATTTCTCTATTTAAATAGTATTTGAATGTGCTTCGGTCGATATCTATGTCACAAACTGTTCAGAATCCAGACATAGTGTTCTGCTTTACAACCATATATTTTAAGATATAACTTTCACGAATGCAGCAATATTTCATACTGCTTGTCATTCAGTACCTCAACTGGATCGCATATTTGTCGGTTCATATCTTAATTTTAATTTAACGTATAGTTAGCTATAATTACAATTATGCAAAAGTCACATCTACATGACGTATGTGCCAACCATAGGTGTGTAAATACACTAGTTCTCCAGTCTATTTACAGATCAGTGGTACAGACAGATGCTAGATAATAATCACTGATAATAATATACAATTTATGAAATTATTAAATTTCACGATTTACAGCGAGTATTGCTGTGAAGCATTATGTTATTTTTTCTGGTTCGTACTGCCTTAAATTGTAGTTGAAAAAAGTCATTGAATCTGTATTGGACGAAATGCTTAGAAAACGAAGTTTTCAGGATCGTGAGTTTAGGTCATACCGAAAATAAACGTACAGTATTTTCACCGAATCCGGTTCAATTTTTTTATGCAAAAATATGCAATGCACGTTTCACAAAAAAGGTGTCAGACATTCTTACTTGACAACCCAAACAATATTCAATTGCATTTCTAAGCACTTCACATTCTGAAGACGATGAAATGTCAATGAAAGGTCAATTTTCATCCAATGTCACTAGAAGCTTATTTTGACCAGAATTCACATCTACTTAAACTCGTCTAAGCGAACAGTATTATCTTAAAATCAATTTTTGGTTGTGTTTATTTCAAAACAGCGCATGATGTGTTTAGGTGAACCACCTAGAAATGTGCAGAACTTCAAAGCAAAGGGTTTTTATACGAAATTCGCACAAACTAGAAATATCCAAGATTTTTGAAGTAATTGATCTAAACACATCTTCACCATTGGCTAAAGCAAAGTAAAACTATCAGATATAATATTGCATGTATTAATCATGTGGCTATCCCGTGCAATGTACCAAGAAAACACGTGCCGCTTTCGTTTTTATCTTTGAATAAAATGCGCAATTTTATAAATATATTAATTCCGTTCAATCTTTCCTGCGCTCAACCCGTTTTCCCCGATCGTGTGCGTGGCAAATCCCACGCGCGAGACGCATTCGGTGCGGGGGTTACGTGAGGGTGACATGAGTTCATCGCTTGATAATTCGTTCGATCCATGGTTTTACCTCATAGACATTGGTGTACACGCCATATTTGAACGGTTGCGCGCATGACTGTCGCCAGCTAACGATGCCGGCCAACGCCCAAACGCCGCCCGCTACAGGACAAGCCAGCGGTCCACCTGTGTCGAAATGACATGCGTCCATTCCACCCTCTTTGTAACCAGCACACATAAACCTGTCGTTAATTGTGCCGTTGTAAGACCTTGAGAGAAAAAGAAAATATAAACATAAACTAATTTCGAGGACAGCTCAAAGGCCATTTTAGGATGGTTTCCCAATAATACATAATACTGGTAACCCAGTTATATCCTATCACCACAAGTCCCAAGAGGGCCCTGGATTCGAAGCTTTGAATCTTTGCTTACTTTTCAGAATTGCATTCGTGGAGTGGGACCAAGTCGACCCATGCCTCTCTCAGTACTCTTGATAGCGATCCATTATACGAAGTATGTCCCCAGCCGGTGATTGAGCACCTTGCGCCTTGCCTGTAGAAATCAAGCTTGTCTGGCAGGCAGAGTGGCATTATGTTGCGTGGAATCCTGGCTGAACTTGTAACTTGTATTAAAGCTTGAAAAGAAATTTGTGATTACTATAAAGTTGGTATTCATTCATGATGGAAAGCTCTATCATCTCTGCTCTTCCTGGGATAAAGTTTGTCTCAGTCTTTACAAACATTAAAAAACTTTAAAAAAGTGTTGAAAGTGAACCTACCAACATCGTAATCTCCTGGGCTTGTCTTATTTCCTGGTTTATATTTTGGATGTATATGAATTGTCTCAACACTCAGTTTCTCGTCATCACTGGAGTTTAACTTGTGTACTCCCAGCTTCACGTTCCATTCTGTCCTTCTCTTTGTGAAACCATCTGGCAAAGTAATGACAATGTTGTGAGATACACGAGTTGTGAGATACACTTAAGCTTTTCAACTAATTTCAAACAAGAACTGTTCTAAAGCTGTTCAAAAGTTTTAAAAATGTTTTCCTGGATTCGGTTTTATCAAGCCCGTTTAGCTTAAACGGCGGATAAGTCAAAATTAAATAACACTCTTACATCTTTCTTGAATGAGTCAACTTGAATATTATGCACTGAATATGAAATCGTATATGAAATATGAATTTCTATTCTGAACTTAACCACCGTTTAAGCTAAACGGGCTTGATACAACCGGCCCCAAAACTACAGTCGTTGGATTCTCCCAATATTCAATTATTCATATATGTCTGAAGTTACGCTCATCGCAAATACCAACTCGCAAGCTTACAGCTAGCTAATTGCAATATTCAACTGACACAAAAGCATTTTCATCTGATCAAAAGCCTCTCTGTAAGTTGGTCATTGCAATGATTAGAAAAGAGTCTTCAGATGAATATATTCGCCATTGGAAGAACACTGGCTCTTACCAAAGCAACTGGCAGCTGTCACAAGCCAGTTTCGTCTGACCAGCGTTGCGCCACAAATGTGCTTAGGATCACTGAAGAGAACCAAAGCCTGCCAAGGCCAGGTCCTTGGTGCTGATTCTCTTCCACCAACAACACGACGCTGTCGGGATGGACTCTTGTTGAATCTTAAACCACAAGTCCCTACAAATGAAAAAACTCGTTATCGATATTTGTCTATTGAAAGACGCCTAAAATGATCTCTTTCCACGCTGTTTGAAATGTTTTAATCATTTAGGATACTACAGGAGGAGACACGAACTAAATGGCTCTATCAGTTCTAAACTGTTCTTCCTAGAAGTCCAGTAAGGTTCATCTTTTATTGATCCAGTGTTACTAAAGGAGGAAACCTAAACTAAACTAGCTTTATTTATACTGGATAGCTCTATCAGTTCTAAACTGTTCTTCCTAGAGGTCCAGTAAGGATCATCTCTTATTGATCCAGTGTTACTACAGGAGGAAACCTAAACTAAACTAACTTTATTTATACTGGATAGCTCTATCAGTTCTAAACTGTTCTTCCTAGAGGTCCAGTAAGGATCATCTCTTATTGATCCAGAACGAAATTCTAAACGCAACAATTTCTTTACGATATAACTCTATATCAGTCTCTTCAGAGCTTTTTTTCTGCCTTAAGTTTGGTCTCATACCTGGGTAACAGTTTGGAAATTGATGGCGAACTTTGGTTCCTGGAATTCGTTTCCCTGTTTTTCCAACGCACCAACATTTTGTCTTGTCGCTATTGCATTGTTCCCGCTGAAAATGCCCGTCTCTGGTGCATTGTGGTATCATTGTTGTTTTGTGTGTCTTGAACTGCGCCAGTGTTCTGCGGTTCCTCATCCTCTCACATTTTGTTAAAGGTTTTGTAGCTGGAAAAAAACCCAATAAAAGTTGGATTATAGGATCTTAATATGATAGATACATTTACAACGGGAAGAGATCTTAATGCTTTGGCGGACGTATTGCTATACGGAATTTCATTCTGTCTGAAGATAACTTTGAAATAAAGTCAAAAATATACTGTCTCAACCTGTGTCTTGCTTGATTCATATTTTGACTCCCATGCAAGATGCATGTCCCATTCTTTTCGGAATTTGTTCTTTGCTATACTTACTTATTGGCAGTTGTGTTTTCGTATATCGTTCGACAATTTCATTCTCAGTAGTTCTGTCCGTTTTCGAGTATCTGCCGAATAGAAAGTCCGATGCTCTGGCGTCGTTGGTTATCGGTTGTAAGGTTCTGGTTCTTTGTCTGTCAGTAACATGCTTCGTATGTGGCAGCCTGTATGGAGTTTTAGGTTTCACTTGGTTGCCAAACTTGTCCACTTCCCAGCAGAGAATTTGTTTCGCCGTAAAGTGACATTGTCTCCTTGTAAAACTTCCGTCCAAATTGCAAGTTGGTACGTAGCTGAAAGGCACTCTGAAACTAGCGATCCGCCATTTTTCGCATCGACTCTTTGGTCTTGCTATTTAAAGAAAAAATCTATTGTTCAGTCTTCTTTTTAGGCTTTGCTTTATAAAACTGAAAGAACTCGGTTTAAATCTTGAACTCAAAAAGATGAGCTATTTACGTTAAAGAAATCTGACGGGCGGAATTCATCCCTGCAAATTCTCGCTCTTTTGTGTTTTTTCTTAGCTGAGCTGAGCATTTTGGATACTTTAGAGGTAGTACGTGACTACGTGTTCACGAGTGTTATCTACGTCAAAATTATCTGTTGTCTTGGCGCCGAAACGACGTTATTAGATCGAGGTCCGTCTTCCTGCATGGCCGCTTAGCCGCACTTAAACTTCAGCTGTCTGAGTAAGCTTGATTTTCTAGAACACCCCAATGATTGCGCTATTTCCATTGCCATTTATTTAATAAATAATCCGAATTAATTAAACCGCAGTCATACATTCATTAATGCCTTCATTAATACACATAAGGTTCCCACAGCACACGCAATAAAATATTTAGACAATAATTTCAACCCTATAGCATGGACATCATGCAACATTTCTAAGTTTCCCCAAGGATTCTATATGTATATATACCCCTAACATACAAGTTCTTAGTTTCTTAACCGATCTGTAAAAGGTTTCCAACTAATCAACTATTTCTCCTTGTCTAAACTTAAACCAGAAGAAAAGTTTGCATTGAATGAATTGATTTAGAATAGCGCGATACTGTATGTATACTCTCTCGATCTACTTCAATTAATTTAACAGGAACTAAAAATGCAAAACTTTTTACCGTTTTGAGCGTATGCTGCCGCTATGCATGTACCTAAATTGACTCAACATTTGCACCTAAATTGAAACACCTGTTTCTTTGCTTTTTGCCGATAAGCCTTGCATGCATATACACCTAACTATATTTATCGAAGTTAGATCCATAATAGTCATAATACCATGGTTAATGGTTTATATCAGTACTTTATCAATACCGCTTCTTGAGCCGTTAACCTTGAGGGAAATATATTTGTTAACCTTGGCTTTAAACAACTAATAATATATTGCGTGTCTCGTTCACTTAAAGTATGTCACGCTATTTTTAAAATTTGGTGGTTTCTTATATTTAGGTCAGGTTAGGAGACCTGAACTAAACTAACTTTATTTATACTGGATAGCTCTATCAGTTCTAAACTGTTCTTCCTAGAGGTCCAGTAAGGATCAACTCTTATTGATTCAGTGTTACTACAGGAGGAAACCTAAACTAAACTAACTTTATTCATACTGGATAGCTCTATCAGTTCTAAACTGTTCTTCCTAGAGGTCCAGTAAGGATCAACTCTTATTGATTCAGTGTTACTACAGGAGGAAACCTAAACTAAACTAACTTTATTCATACTGGATAGCTCTATCAGTACTAAACTGTTCTTCCTAGAGATCCAGTAAGGATTATCTCTTATTGATTCAGTGTTACTACAGGAGGAAACCTAAACTAAACTAACTTTATTTATAATTGGATAGCTCTATCAGTTCTAAACTGTTTTCCCTAGAGGTCCAGTAAGGATTATCTCTTATTGATCCAGTGTTACTACAGGAGGAAACCGTATAAATTCTGCGAATCGTAACTTAGTTTCTTCTGCTTGTATTGATCTGATATGGTGCCACCCCCCATTCAAGGTTAGTCGTTGAGTGCATCGACAGAACTACGTGCTAGTCGACATTAATATTTTTGAAACGTGTCGTCAGCCATTCATGATTCCTCAGTCAAAATCGTCTTGCAATCTCGAATATAGCTGATTACATTTTTCTCCAAAAATTTTTTTATTCTGAGCAAACAGCGGGCGGCTATAATTTGTTGGATCACGAAACTTCATGTTTGCGATACAGCCTTATAAGTTCAAACTGTTAAAACCTCATGAAATACATCCTTATGACTGAATTTTGCGCCTTTTCTGCGGAGTTATGCAACATGCCCCTTATGTCATGAGATTGAATTCAAGATGATTCGGATGTTCTTTCTTAGGACAAGTGCCTTAAACTTCCGAGGTGTCTGAATTGCTTTTAATTGTAAATATACGCTTGAATCATCTTAATCCTTTAATGGCCAAAACAAAGCTTCAGTTAGCGCCAAATAAAATTGCGAAAGTCATGAAGATGAGGTTTTCTGCATTGGCATTAGAAATGCTGCGAGGCTTTTGAGTCATCGCATTTATATGCATCTAAATATCGCTTTATGCAACTCTTTCATTGCCAAATAGAAGCTCATCTTCCATTGTACAAGACAAAGATGATTTAGAAGATAAAGAAAATCGCAGAGAGGTCATTTGCTTTCTTTTAGAAAGTCCAATTACAGGGAGTTCATTTCTCACGAAATACAGCTAGGTTGGCTCGGAGCAGTGAAGATATAGACATTACAGCTAAGTTAACTTATAATGCCCCCTACAAAGAGTAGCAATTCAATAATCAGTTTCAACTAAGGCTTTTTTACACATTTTTTTTCCTACGATTGCACAATAATTCAACGAAATATTTGCCTAATATTATACGCTGATTATTGCACAACTGTATTAAAATGGTACTTTTATATTGCATTCCGATAATTGTCGCGCGTAATTTTTTCAAAACTTCCCATTTTTATGTCTGCGTTTTTCACTCAAGCTCAACGATGTGTATATTTTGAAAAATCCAATTGTGGTCAAAAAGCTTAAGGAATTTTCCGAGTGCATATCCTATAACGGGCATCCAGCAGTACGGGCACGATACGGGCTTGTAACTTTGTAACAATATTCAGTTCCTTTTGTATCCGTTGCGGTCTGAATTGCCTAAAACGCGCCAAGTATTTCCACACACGGCTCCCGTGGGATTAATACCCGTGGCGTATACGGAGATGGGAGTTTCATGGTATTTAAGGCGTAGCTTGGATCGCTTGAAAGTTTTTATATAGCCACTTATAGCTGTTTGCTGTTTCTAATGACACTCCCAATATCACGAATATCCGTACCGCTCAAGACCACCAGTTCCCTATTTACTATGTACGGCAAAAGCATCTTACGAAAGCGTATCAGGTTTTGAGTAAAGGAATATATCTCGTATCTCTCGACATGGAACGCACGCTCCATTACTCGACTGTGCTTGTAGAAGAGTCGTTCTTCACACGTTCCCATGCACTCTATGAAATCGACGACCTTCCCCGTTATATTGGCTGAAATAATTATCCCCCGTAATGACGCAGAGAAGAAATGTTTCTCATTTTTCAAATACTACACTACGAATTCGGTTACCAACGCACGCGAATTCAGTGTCAAGAATTTCGTAGCTGGAAAAACCTGACGTCTGGCGTACATTGGCGTGCAAAGACGGAAACGAACCGTATCCATTATTCAACGTTTTTTGACAAAAAGAACTCGATATTTACAATTGCCGTAGCACGTATCTCTGGCGTACGTTTCAAGGTCTTGTCCACGAGATCAACAATAGAACTATTCAAGGTTTCGCAGTGTTGGGAGATTGAACTATTTCATAATTCTAGCCGCAATTTCGCGTGCATTTTTGCTTGGAGATTAACATTGGCTATTTCCTGTGACAAACGCCGCGCAGCGCTAGTACCATATCCTTTGAGAACATTCACACGGATATATTTGCGTGGCAACGTGCAAACCTCGCTCTAATGTTTACAAATGATTTGGTGAAACTGCATACCTGTTCTGGTGCTTGAAACAGTGTCGATCTATTGGAAAGAAATGAAGGTAAATAGCAGTTACTCGTACCGTCATACGGATACAATAAATCTCTGGGAAATTCTGATTGCGTAGCCTTCTCACCTGTAGTACGGCTGACAACAGATAAATGATTGTATACCACATGTTTTATCGTTTTCTTCTGCAGGTCTTTCTCCCAGTTAGGACTTTCGTGAAGTGTTCGCTCGCAATTGATCCCTTTGCTCTTTATAAGCGCTCGCTTGCTTGCTTCGGCGAAATGCGTTGGACTACAATCGCGCCTCCCACCAGACTATAAGGAGTCGCCCGGAGATGTTTTTCAATGACGACACAAGGGCTTGATTAGCCAATCACAAGAGGGCATTGCGACATATGCGCAGGTGTTTTCCCTGGCAAAATGAACCCGTTAAATCGTGCCAAAGATTTTGGGCTTTCTTTCAAATACAAACCTGGTTTGTTTAAAATGTATGTTCACCTCACGCCCACTGTGTAGGAGTCGTTTCAGTTTTCTAACGCTCGTTTCCCGACATGAATATTGCCATCACCCGCAACACCAGTTGCAAAATACAAACACAAGACCTCCTGTACAATTATACGTACTGTTATTAAAATAAGATCGCAAATTAAACTTGTATATATTTCCGGGCAAAGATTGATCAATGAAAACCAATTCTCTCGTCTATATTGAGATATCTGCGCAGCAATATTTATCATGACAAAGCCTTCTTTCATCTCCAAACTTGCTCGTTTGTATAGCAATCGAAAGTTTTAATTATTCATTCGAACCGTATTTGCATAAAATATTTACTTTGTTATTTATGGTAGTGGTTCCTGTTAAACTTGACCGTGGATGCATGAGACATGCATGTTTTCGTAACAGAAAGATAGAAAAATAATAAACTGATCATTCTCTATTAATAGCTGACGCGGCGAAATTTTGTCGGCAACGTCAAGGTCATGCAGCGCGGCCCTCTTTATTTCGCACGTCAAAACTCATTTATTTACTCTGAAAGTCGTCACTTTAATTCATCTGGCTCATCAAAGTTATTGAAAAACAAAGCGGTGACTTAATTTGCAAGTTTGTATCAAATTGTTGCAAATTGGTTATGAAATTTTAAATAATGTGTGATGCTGTGAGGTGAAGACTTGCAGGTGAACTCTATCTCATATATTTTAAAAATAAACCTGGACACTGCTATATACTACTGGAATTACAAAAAAGCTCCTGACAACTCAAATGAAAATGTTTTTTTAACGTTGCAAGCATTTTACAATCATTTCGATCAGTCTCCTTCTTTTTTTTTCCATGATGAAACCGTTTTCAAAATATTTTGTGCCGCTATCTCTCAAAACGTTTAGTGTTCATCATCTTGTCAGAACTCAGAACTGCAAGCCTAAATCTAGTTTGTCTACGAAGCAGTATGTCTTAAAAACATTTAACATGCAGAATATTGATTTTTTTTCGTCTTAACTACTGAAAACAATATTTTTTAGATCACCTGTAGAACTAGTTCAGTGCAATATAAATCTTTTGATAGCTGTATATAGCTGCAGGCTCAAAACATTGACACTAAAGTGAACTTTTTCTTCTACCAAGTGTCGGATGATGTGGTCAAAAAACAAGGCTTCTTTCATTGTATTTTCAGCTCAAGGTCTGCGAAAAACAAGGAAACAAAACTGGATCGAATCTCTTGTTAGAAAAACCTAGAAACCGATACAAATTTCGTGCTGAAACAACAGGCAATATAATAAATTGCATGAAGATCTGTCCTAAACATTTCCAATATCACGCAATGCCAAAGGTATATTGAAGAATGAGACATGCAATTGCAACCAACGATGGTGTAAGATTTAAAGAATCTATGGTGTTTTCTGTCCTCTCCATTTGCCATCATACAATCTAGCTTTCAACTGGATCAGTACAGACAGCATTACGTTCAACTCTCTTTGATAAGTGTGAAACGCATTAAATTGCAAATACGTTTTGGTGAAGGCATTTCCAAAAACCAATCACCAGACACAGCCTACGCCACTCATCGTATTTGATGACACAATTTCCTCAATCGATGTAATTATGAATGATTATTATAATTTCCTGGGAAATCCCGTCAAGATGAAATATATAACACCAAGTGATAGTCATTCATGCATGACGATTAGCCCATGATTGGAAATTCTTGAACTTCAGACTTTCAAGGCCAGATTTCTCAATCATTTCATGTGATTTTCGTTAATTATTGTAATTGGGTAGCAAATGACATCCGGATATTGCATCGAGCTTGTGTGAACATAGTTTTGTTTCACTTACTCTCTTTCTTGCTTTTTACAGTATTTCTTTATACGCAATTACATAAGTCTGGAAATTCGACCCGGCCTATGTAAACTTCGACCTGGGGGGGAATTCTTAGAATCTTGTGGCAAAATGTCATATATGCATTTATCATGCAAGTACACTCTGAATGGTAATATTTCAACCTGGTCTGTATCTAATATGGCCAGTTATACTCTAGCCAAGCCTGGCACACTCCAATCTGGTCCTTTATTAGAAATTAGGCAATCTTTAGGCTTATTAATTATAATAACTTGTAGGTACACCACGTAAGTATTAAATACTGCAAAGCTTTCGGTCCGTTAACCCGGACCTTCATCAGTGCAATTACTTGAATACACGTTTAGGCTTATTCCCGTCATGCACCGTGTCTGATGTATATTGTTGCTGTTTCAATATGAATATGCCAATTATATTTTTCATGACTTCGAAGAACGGTTCATCAAGTTTTACCAAACATTTTTAAAGAGTTTTACCACTGCGATATCATGAATTTGATCCACGTTGAGCTAAACACAACAAATAACTCACGTGAGAGAGAAGTAGTGAAGATTTCTCCAGGCATTCTGGTGTTCCCACATACGGACATCCTCAAAATCTTTCAATATAGTAAATCTTATACGATGTCAATATATTATTTGAAAAATTCGAGAAAAAATTGACAGAATGTAGGTTCAAGATATAAGATGATCAATATTGAAGTCGGCTATTGCACAATTGACTATTGTTTGATGTTTTGTTAGGTAACCAAGTTAGGCAACTTTTTCAACAAATTTCAGCTGATTACGATAAAAATTATACCTATATTCAAGGTTTCTTTAAGTTTAATTGTCACTTAGTTTTAATAGTTACCTAAGTTTAATGATTGTTTTCAATTACACCGTGTTGAAACACTCAAGAAGAAAAACGGAACTAGATTCATGCTCTCGTGCGCTTTGCTGCATACAGTCATCAAATACGGTAAGTAGATAATTTCTCTGCAGATCTCGAAGAAGAGTAATCCACGTTTAGTTTAGGTTTCCTCTTGTAGTAACACTGGATCAATAAGAGATGATTCTTACTGGACCTCTAGGAAGAACAGTTTAGAACTGATAGAGCTATCCAGTATAAATAAAGTTAGTTTAGTTTAGTTTTCCTCCTGTAGTAACACTGGATCAATAAGAGATGATTCTTACTGGACCTCTAGGAAGAACAGTTTAGAACTGATAGAACTATCCAGTATAAATAAAGTTAGTTTAGTTTAGGTTTCCTGCTGTAGTAACATGCACTAACCCTACGGGAAAAGCTGTCTGGTCAGTCTGGAACAGTAGAGCTATCCGGTATAAATCCGTGGCCGAATCATGCAGTTTCCTCCTGTGATAAACGTGAATCAGATACAAGAGATTAGCCTGGATCAACAGGAGATTAAGAGTTTTTGAGATGTAGTATGCGGGATCTATAAGCAGAACTTGAAGACTAATACTGAGAGAACTTTTTGTATAACTAAAGACGATTTATAACTAAGGATTTCTATATGCAGGTATTTTTTACAAAGTCTGATAACACAAAGTATAGTTTTTTGTTTATTTCGTCGCCGAGGTGCCACAATGGGAAGTTGAGACGCATAATTTTGCCGCAAATTTATTTTGTTCGCCATGTTGATTCTACTACTAATGTGTATTTACATGATTTTTGATGTTTGTCACATACATGAAGCTATTTATAATCATGACCTGTCCATGCATGGCTCGGAACTTTATGTAAACATAATATTCGGTCTCACAGCGACACAGGTATACGCCTTCGCTGTCATATACCACGGTCAGTCTTTTCAACATCGAATCTTACATCCACATTATTTTTTTTCTATCGTTTTTTGCCTGACACTTTCCTGTATATCCTCAGTAAAGGACTGCACGGTTCCCCAAAGTCTCTTACTCTTGAACGAGTACTGTCCCACTGGATGCTTTTCCGCTCTGGTGGATTAAAGAAGACTTATTATTCAGGGATACGACCGCAAGGAGCATCAATACTAAACGAATTTTATTTATACTGGATAGCTCTATCAGTTCTAAACTGTTCTTCCTAGAGGTCCAGTAACGATTATCTCTTATTGATCTAGTGTTACTACAGGAGGAAACCAAAACTAAACAAACTTTATTTATACTAGATAGCTCTTTCAGTTCTAAACCGTTCCTCCTAGAGGTCCAGTAAGGATCATCTCTTATTGATCCAGTGTTACTACAGGAGGAAACCTTACCTAAACTAACTTTATTTATACTGGATAGCTCTAAACTGTTCTTTATAGAGAAGCCTAAAGCCTACCTTTTCAATAATGTTACGCACTCGTTCTGTCCATAAATTTCAGCAATGTGTCTTGGTCTATCGCCGTTGTCATCTTTAATATCCACTGGTGTCTGAAAGTCGATTAACGTCTGCAGAATGTCACAGTGGCCAGCTTCCGCAGCGCAGTGAGCTGGGGTCCATCCTCCGACCATTCGTGCATAGGGATTTGCACCTGACTCTAAAAGAAGTCTCACGCATCTTGGGTTTCCTATAAATGATGTGCAATATTGTATTGTAAAACCCATTTTAAACCTGCTTTCCGAAGATGGGCACGCCAGGAAACATTGTTTCCTAGCCATGTCTCATGAAGGTGGACAAACCAGGAAACATTGTTTCTTAGCCATGTTTCATGAAGATGGACAAACCAGGAAACATTGTTTCCTAGCCATGTTTCATGAAGGTAGACAAACCAGGAGACATTGTTTCCTAGCCATGTTTCATGAAGGTAGACAAACCAGAAAACATTGTTTCCTAGCCATGTTTCATGAAGGTAGACAAACCAGGAAACATTGTTTCCTAGCCATGTTTCATGAAGGTAGACAAACCAGGAGACATTGTTTCCTAGCCATGTTTCATGAAGTTAGACAAACCAGAAAACATTGTTTCCTAGCCATGTTTCATGAAGATGGACAAACCAGGAAACATTGTTTCTTAGCCATGTTTCATGAAGATGGACAAACCAGGAAACATTGTTTCCTAGCCATGTTTCATGAAGGTGGACAAACCAGGAGACATTGTTTCCTAGCCATGTTTCATGAAGGTAGACAAACCAGGAGACATTGTTTCCTAGCGATGTTTCATGAAGGTAGACAAACCAGGAAACATTGTTTCCAAGCCATGTTTCATGAAGTTAGACAAACCAGAAAACAATGTCTCTTTATGATAGATCATATTACTATAGCAACCTCTTTCAGCCGCACAATGCAAAGGAGTTCTGTTTCCCCATTCCACGTCAGCT
The DNA here is from genome assembly GCF_004324835.1 of Dendronephthya gigantea. NCBI lineage: Eukaryota > Metazoa > Cnidaria > Anthozoa > Malacalcyonacea > Nephtheidae > Dendronephthya > Dendronephthya gigantea. The sequence goes on along the minus strand of NW_021163061.1, from coordinate 1,082,195 downwards.
TGGTTAACAGATATCTTTCCTCTTTTTAAATAAACTTGCAGTTCCTCGATTCTCTTATCGTCACCATTCGCTGCTGCTTCGTGCAACATCAGTTCCATTACCACCTGGGCACTAGGTATTTGTCGGCTGTCCGTCATGTTTGGAATGCTCTGTGAACTAGTTGTCTAGAAATTTATTTCATATACCGAGTAAAAGAATTAGCCTTCCTGTGTTACTACAGGAGGAAACCTAAACTAAACTAACTTTATTTATACTGGATAGCTCTATCAGTTCTAAACTGTTCTTCCTAGAGGTCCAGTAAAGATCATCTCTTATTGATCCAGTGTGACTACAGGAGGAAACCTAAACTAAACTAAATTTATTTATACTGGATAGCTCTATCAGTTCTAAACTGCTCTTCCTAGAGGTCCAAGCAGTAAGGATCATCTCTTATTGATCCAGTGTTACTACAGGAGGAAACCTAAACTAAACTAACTTTATTTATACTAGATAGTTCTATCGGTTCTAAACTGTTCTTCCTAGAGGTCCAGTAGAGATCCAGTAGAGATTTCCCTTTATAACCACAGGAAAATCCTTCGGGAAAAGACCTCGGAGAATTCTTTTGAACTGCAATTGTAAAACGGTCAATACAATGTTAATTTAATGTAAATTTACTTACCTTACTCCTTTTTTAAGCGAAGATTCCTAAATTAATGATGGAAAGATCGACATAGATGGCGTTTGGCATTGAATATATCTAGAAACCGGTTTTGTTTCAACGTTTTATTTTATATTTTCGAGCCAATTCACTTTGTTTTTTTAAAAGCGACTAGTACAGATATCGTTGTGTTAGTTTATCGCCGTTTATTGTTATGGTTTCGCAGTATTTGCCTAGATCTTAATCAAGTTGTTAGTTGTCATGCCATTATCGTGGGGGGATTTGTTCAACAAATAAAAGCCAAGTAAAGTTTTTGTCTTCAAATTAATCACTTTGATAATTTGTTTAAATCCTTTCACTCTCAACTAATTAAACCTGTCATTTCGTACTCGTTAATAGTATCTTTCTCGCCAAAGCAGAATTACTTCTTTACGGCAGCGCAAGTTTTCAAAGTCTATAGGCACCAAAGCTTGCCTCTAGGAAAAGGGGAAACCTATAGGAACAGCCGAACAGCTTAAAAATTTCTAACAAGAACCGGTTAAAAATGTCAATGAACACTAAATGAAGTCAGTTTTGTCTGAGTTTGGTCCTAACATGAGCAATATCAATATTCATGAAAGATATTCTTAAATTTTCATTGTTTTAGAGAGTCGATGTATGTGATTTTGGTATCAATCCAGTTGTTATTAAGATCATCTTCCTTAGTCCCAGGGTCCGCGCGGCCATATTTTACCACAACAAAAAATTAAAGGGAAAAAAGTAAAAAGGAGGAAGACGAGAACCATGTGGTTGTGGTTTCTTTAAAATAACTCTTTTTCTTCGCGCTGTTTTGATGGATGGCGTTGGTTGTCGGGTTGTCCGTGGCCCAGACTGGAAATGGGGCAAACAAGACGGCGGAGAGGGTCATTTAGGAACCGTAAGAAGCTTTGAGAGCTCCGAGGAGGTCGTGTGTGTTTGGGACAACGGCACTGCCGCAAATTATCGCTGCTCTGGCTTCTACGATCTGAGGATACTCGACTCTTCTCCAACAGGTTTGTTTGAAGGATTTACCCCAGTACACTATCCTGTATTTGCTGACCTTTTTGCCTCGATTTGTGTGCGAAATCACGCCGTTTCTAGTTCTTCTACACACTCCATTTTTGTATGAATGATTCTAGCGATATGTTTCAGTTGCTCAATACAACTCTGAAATGTTTGTTCATTTGCATAACAGTGCATGACACGCCTTCATAAACTATATTATTGTTCTGTCAATGTAATGTTCATTTATTTTATTGTAATATTGGTCAATCTGAATAAGAAACCGAGTCCTTTTGTGATATGAAAAATAGTTTGTTGTGAAAGATTGAGTTGAAGGACAATATGTTGTGTACTGTCATATTTCAATACAAGTGCTCTTGTTGTGACTAGACGGTCATAAAATAATAATCGCTCTTGAGATCATTAATTAGTGGCTTGTATAATTTGCATGTGATATAGATTTAAGCTGTTTTCTTTGAAAGTATATTTAACATTCTTATAATTAGACCCCAGTTCAATGTTATAAGATAAAAGTGAAAAAAATTTTCAACTTCATGAGTATTAAGGTGATTCGCTTAGAGATTCAGGCATGCATAAATTCTTGACCCTCTAAATTGACTCTAATTTGATGTGAAAGCCTCAGGCTTATGGCCACCTCATTGATAGAACCACCTCGTTAATAGAACCACCTCGTTATTACATCCACTTCATTTTGTCCCAGAATAAAATGAATACAGTTTATCTTGTTATATGGTCACTCCATTCATACCACCATTGGTTGCTATATTTACATGGAGTTGCATTCTATATCGATGTGTATAGTACAGTACGTACACAAGCGTTTCACTATCCAATTCAACTGGATCAATAAATATTGAACACTTGAATATTGTTCCTTCATCTTCAATGACAAAGTGAGACCATTGTTATATCTATTCAGGAGTGAAACATGAAGCAATCATGTGCGATGGCTGTCGTCAGCACTCCATATTTGGAATTCGATGGAAATGCGCAGAATGTCCAAATTATGATCTCTGCTCTGTGTGCTACCATGGTGACAAGCACTCTCTCAGACACAGGTTCTATCGAATTTCAAATCCTGGAAATGAAAGGTACATTAGTATGATGTTTGAAAACATGTTAATTACCAACAAGTCTATGGTCACAAAGCATTTGTTTATACCTATCACAAGCGAAAGGTTAAAACACACTTCTCTCTTTAAGAGTGTTAATTGAGTCAAGAAGAAAAAGCAAAAAGGTGACGGCTCGTGGGCTGTTTCCTGGTGCCAGAGTTGTCCGAGGAATTGACTGGCAGTGGGAGGAACAGGATGGTATTTAAAACAAATTAGTATTTTTGCACTAAGGCGAATAATTGTTAAATATTCCGAATTTTGAGGGCCTAAAACTTCCCTGGGGTTTAATGCAATGTTCTAAAGTGTTTAATTTTGCTGTCTATGTTGTAATCTTCAAGGTGGAACAAGTCGACGAGGAAAAGTTACCGAAATTCAAGACTGGAGTTCTTTATTCCCCAGAAGTGCTGCATATGTCCTGTGGGATAATGGAGCTAAAAATCTTTATCGTGTTGCGTTTGAAGGAATGGTAAGACCAGGTTACATTCTCCTATGTAATTGCTGATGACATATCCAACAAAATGTGTTTTTTTCAGTGTGACTTAAAGGTGTTAAGTGATTCAAAAGGCGGAACATATTACCGTGATCATTTGCCATTGCTAGGTACAGTTTAATAGTTTCCCTTGCTGTGTGTATTCTTTATATATTCAATAATTTCTCAAAGCTTCTGTTGTGAAAAATGTTGAGCAAGAACTGGTTAAAAATGTCAGAGAACACTAAATAAGTTAGTTTAGGTACAGTATTATAGTTAACCTTTGCTGTATTATTTATATATATCCAATCATTTCTCAAAGCTTTTGCACCAAGCTATTTCTGTTTAATAATTACAAGAATGCATGTTTGGGAACCTGCATTTTTCTTCATAGGTGAAAGCGCCAGCAGCAGCAATCATCCTCAGTCTTTGAGTGAGTTTCAAGTTGGTGATTTAGTAACGGTTGATCTGGAGTTAGAAATTGTTCAATCTTTGCAAAATGGTCACGGTGGCTGGACAGATGGAATGTACGAGGTACAGTATCACATTTCACAAGAAAAGTCTAAAAACCAAAATATATAAATACAAAGATATCTTTGAATTCTGTTAAGATGCAATTTTTAACTCTTAACATTTAGACATTAAGTACAGCTGGAACAATTGTTGGTATTGACGAGGATCATGATATTGTTGTGACGTATCCCAGTGGAAACAGGTCAGTAACTGAGACCAGAATGATCCCCAATGCTCTTGGCTACTCTCTATGCTAGGCCTTGCAAAATAGGCTGATAAGACACAGAGTTACAGCTGATATAATCATACCGGTCATATCTGACTGACACTGTGCTTATCACAAACAACTTTCATCCATCATTTGGAAATAATGCTCAAGTCCGAACCACAACAATAGTGCTCAAGTCTCAACCAATAGACCCAACCACACAAAACTTAAATGGCAATTGAATAAGGCAGAATAAGACAGAAGGTGTTTGTGATATGGATAAAGTTAGTGGATTAATTAACTTTGCATGGGTCAGTTGTATCAGGCCTAATTTAACTTAAACAGTGGTTAAGTTCAAAAACTAAACGTTTTTAAGCTTAATACAAAGATACTGTTAACAACTACATATACAGGGCATAATATTCAAGTTGACTTATCCACAGTTTAAGCTAAACAGGCTTGATACAACCAGACCAGTCTTTAAACATTCCCCATCCCTAATTCAATGTAACAAGTTGAACAAGTGAAGTTGTCTGAAACAAATACAACAGTATCTAGTGAAATTTTTGTTTTTCAGATGGACATTCAATCCTGCTGTTCTTACCCAAGTATCAGGAGCAACCGGGGGTAGTAGCGGTGCAACAGCAATGTCCCCTTCTACCCCACCTATCACCTCCCCTGCAGCACAGTTCAATATTGGAGATCTTGTACAGATATGTAATGATGTGGAGAGGGTGAGAGGCCTACAACTGGGGCATGGGGAGTGGACAGAGGCCATGGAGGCGGTACGTAAGTGGGGTTCATACTCCAGACTTTTAGCAAGAACTGTAGGCTATGTTTAGTAGATCACAGACAAGACCATTTGCTGGTAAAAGAGGTATCATGACATAAGTTGGGTACTCTTGTTTGTGTATTAAAATGTAAGTAAGTAGTTTCCAAATATCTCGTTTCACAGACTCTTGGGAAGATTGGACGTATTCAGCAAGTTTATCCTGATGGTGATCTTAAGGTTTGTAAAAATTATCCTTACTGGACCTCGCTTGGCTTAGGACTCTTAAAGCTACACTGTATCTAGTATCTGGTATAAATAAAGTTAGTTTAGTGCAGTTTCGTGATGAAAATTCATTTCTTGAAATCTTCTAGATTGACATCAGTGGAACCTCCTGGACGTACAATCCTTCAGCTGTGATCAGAGTTGCTTCATCAGAGAGTTCCCAGCTTGCTGGCTCGTCTGGAGGTATGAGATGACTGAGTGATAAAAACAGTCATCTGTAGCTTAAACGGTGGATAAGTTCAAAATGGAAAACAAAACTGTATATTTATTTAACAACTGAGCTGAAATATTTCGATGTAAATAGTTTAATTTTCAATGAAAGTACATCTTTAATGCATGAGACGCAGATTTAGTCATTCACAAGATGTATGAGAGTAATTTTAAACTTTGGCTTATCCACCGTTTAAGCTAAACGCCTTTCGAACAACCGGCCTCGGGTGTTAACGAAATATCCTGGTTTAACATCCTACAATGTCTATCTTGCTAGAACGTCTCGGCGCTCTTCTCAAGAAACTCTTCGAAACTCACGTGTCAGGAGATCCTGTGGAAGAGCTTGTTAAAGCTGCAGCCAGCGGAGATCTGCCTAAAGTTGAGGATGCTTTGAGAAGAGAAATAGACGTATGTATCATTGAGATTACCACCAGGGGCTGGTTATTGAAAACCTGGGCTAAAGCAAATCTTTACATCAATATATTTAATCGCTTGTCCACAAGTTGAATGTATTTTCGCATCTAACAACTCGTTAATTTGTGTTGCTTTAATTATTATAATTATTTATTATTACGGAGTCACTCTCGCGTCGAGCTTGCGAATAAGTTTTGACTTCCAATATTTTTATGGTTTTCAAGATGAATGGTGTCTTTTCTGGTCATACGGCTCTGCAAGCCGCCAGTCAGAATGGACATTTAGACGTGGTCAAACTGCTTATCAGCCTCGATGCTAATCTTGAAATCGAGGTACAACATCTTATATACTGTACTTCATATGCTATTGGAAAAAAATATCACACGTTTTTATCAATAACATTTTACAACGATTTCAAGGTCACTAACTTTTCATCTTGTTATTTTTTGAAGGATAAAGACGGTGATCGAGCGATGCATCACGCGGCCTTCGGGGATGAGTCTGATATTGTCCAAGAACTGGGCAAAACTGGAGCTGATCTTAACGCTAGAAATAAACGTCGTCAAACGCCATTACACGTTGCTGTTAATAAAGGACATGTACTGGTTGTTAAAGTCATGTTGGAATTGAAGTGTCATGCAAGTTTGCAGGTCAGTGGTTGAATTTACTGGATAGCTCTATCAGTTCTAAACTGTTCTTCCTAGAGATCCAGTAAGGATCATCTCTTATTTATCCAGTGTTACTGCAGGAGGAAACCTAAACTAAACTAACTTTATTTATACTGGATAGCTCTATCAGTTCTAAACTGTTCTTCCTAGAGGTCCAGTAAAGATCATCTCTTATTGATCCAGTGTTACTATAGAAGGAAGGTCCTACAGGGATTATATCTTGTTGTTCCAGGAGGAATCCCGAATCACTAAACTATCGTTTGCTAAACAGACTTTCCATTTTTAGGATTCCGATGGCGACACCCCCCTGCACGATGCAATTGCAAAGAAGCGTGATGATATAGTAGCACTGTTGTTAGAGGGGGGTGCGGATATTACATTATCAAACAACAATGGCTTCAACTCGCTTCAACATGCCGCATTAAGAGGCAATCCGAGGTAAGCTTTGGTGCAATCGGGGAGCATTAGGGATAGAGAGAGGATCAGAGGGTTAGGTCAGGGGGTTTTTGTAGAAAGGATCATCCGAAGTTAGAGAGGACTCAAGTGAGATGAGAGACGTGACGGAAATATCATTCTTTTTAACAGTGCGATGAAGATTTTGCTGAGTAAGTTACCTCGGGCGTGGATTGTTAATGAGAAGAAAGATGATGGATATTCTGCTTTGCATCTCGCTGCTTTGAACAACCACGTTGAAGTCGCCGAGCTTCTTGTTAAACAGGTTTCCTTTCCTATCTTTACTAAACGTCGTCTATAACATTTGTAAAAATATTAACATTGTTATTTATTTCAGGGTAAGGCTGACATCAACATTCAAAACATTAATCTTCAAACACCTCTTCATCTTGCCGTGGAAAGACAGCATACTCAAATAGTTAGGGTGAGTACGCTTTCGTTACAGCTTAGGACAAATATAAGAACATCTATAGGCATCAATTTTGAAGACCTTCCGTGGTTTATGTCACGATAATTGATATTGTATTGTTGATGAACTTGTTTAAAAACACGGAGGCTGAATATTGAACTGAGTTTGTCTCGTTTCTTTAGCTTCTTGTTCGTGAAGGAGCGAGATTAGATATTCCTGATAAAGATGGCGACACAGCCTTACACGAGGCACTGAGGCATCACACCTTATCACAGCTTAGATTACTGCAAGACAGACAAGATGTTGGAAAGGTATTTATTGGATGCCTTAAGAAAGAACAGTTTAGAGCTGATAGAGCTATTCTGTATAGACAAAGTTAGTTTAGTTTAGGTTTCCTCCTGTAGTAACACTGGATCAGTAAGAGATGATCCTTACTGGACCTCTAGGAAGAACAGTTTAGAACTGATAGAGCTATTCTGTATAGACAAAGTTAGTTTAGTTTAGGTTTCCTCCTGTAGTAACACTGGATCAGTAAGAGATGATCCTTACTGGACCTCTAGGAAGAACAGTTTAAAACTGATAGAACTATCCAATATAAATAAAGTTAGTTTAGTTTAGGTTTCCTCCTGTACTAACACTGGATCAATAAGAGATGATCCTTACTGGACCTCCAGGAAGAACAGTTTAGAACTGATAGAGCTATCCAGTATAAATAAAGTTAGTTTAGTTTAGGTTTCGTCGTGCAGTAACACTGGATCAGTAAGAGATGATCCTTACTGGGCCTCTAGGAAGAACAGTTTAGAACTGATAGAGCTATTCAGTATAAATAAAGTTAGTTTAGTTTAGGTTTCCTCCTGTAGCAACACTGGATCAATAAGAGATGATCCTAACTTCGTATTTTCCAGTTATTAATGGGACTTGGTAGTCATGGCGGTGATAAGAAAAGCAGTGCTTCAATATCGATGTTCTTGGCCGCCAACGGAGCTGATTTATCGTTCAGAAACAAGAAAGGACAGAGTCCTCTGGATCTTTGCCCTGATCCGAACCTGTGTCGAGCTTTGACGAACTGCAACCGGGAGAGAAACACGTACGTTTGAATGATGTCTAATAGTCGTACATTCAGAGTGATTAGATAACATGAAGTACAACATCTTTGTAATGCTGAGGGGGTAAGGGGAGATTTAACGAGCAGCAGTGTTCATTGGGGGATAATTCAGCAGTGTGTCGGCAGGGTCATTTTATATATTCCTGATACTAAATATATCTGTTATTTCTCCAGGGAGCAAATTCCCAACAACCAACTAGCTGTAGCCAGTGCGGCTGCGCAGAACGAGTCAATGGAAGACGAGAAACATGACGAGTGCATGGTATGCTCCGATGCACGACGGGACACCTTATATGGTCCTTGCGGTCATGTGACTACATGCTTCGTGTGTTCCTCGCGGGTCAAGAAATGTCTTTTATGCAAGGAACCAGTTCAGTCCAAAACTAAGGTATACAGTATCTTACAATACAACCAGGGAGCAGCGTGGCAGCGTCTTCAAACAACTTAGCATAAAATGTGGTATAACAACTGCCTAAATAGACAAAACACTTCTCGACGTTTCGACCTGAAGGCCCTTTGTCTATTTAGGCAGTTGTTATACCACATTTGATGCTATACAGTATCTTACTTTCTATGACTAAGCCATGTGGACATACAGAATTGCCCGCGTCAATCATATTTCATTCCATTTCAGATTGAGGAATGTGTCGTGTGTTCCGATCAAAAAGCAAGTGTTTTGTTCTCTCCTTGTCAACATATGAATGCTTGCACCGGTGAGATGACTTTCGTGTGTATTTGATGTGTTTTCGATAACACTGCAATGTTTTAAAACTGATCGTTTCGATTTTTAAAGGCTGCGCGGCGCTGATGAAGAAATGTATTCAGTGTCGTGAAGTGATTCAAACGTCAATTCCTTTTATCGTGTGTTGTGGTGGACGAGGTAGGAAGATAAAGAAAGTTGTGTAAATACAGAATCAGCTTGCATGACGACTAATACTTAATGATATTTTACTGCCGGAGGGCGCCGGAGAGTTGATGAACTTGTCTTAATTATAACTGCGGCCGGTCAGCTCTCACAAGTATATAAATTTCGCTCATGTTTCCAACCACCATTGACAACTCTCTGTGTTTTCTAGAACCTGAGGAACTTACGACGACTTGTTCTCCAAAGAGGGAACTCACTCAACAGGATATTGGAACGCTGAAACAACAGCTACAAGAGATCAAGGAACAGGTAATTATTGCGTTTACTTTGGCTGCAAAAAACTGACCCCTTGGGATGTGATTTTTGGTATAGAATTTTATAGAATGTGAAAGAATGAATCCTGTTTGACTTAACCAAGCTGGGTTGGCTTGGTAATGTCCTCTCTTGCTGGTCTAAACGCCCGTTCACACGATCCAGCTTTCTCGGATCAAATTCACTTCTGACGTATGGGATATAGTTTGTTATTGATAAAGCAGTACTGAAGCAGTGCATTGGCCTTAGAGGATTCGCTGTCCAATACACATTGTTAGTCGATAGACCATGAAACATCCATCATGCAGACGTGAATTGGATCTGACAAAGTTTGATCGTGTGATCGTCTTAATAGTGTACTTCATGTCTTAATATACCTAACGTCTCGTGTTCTTGGGGATGGCAACGTTCTCTATTGCTAGTCTAATGTTTTTCTTTAAAACCTCATCTCCTAAGACTCAGTGTCCTGTGTGTTTGGACAAGCGAAAGAATTTGGTGTTTCTCTGTGGTCATGGGACGTGTCAGTTGTGTGGGGATCGGATGCACGAGTGTCCCATCTGTAGAAAACCCGTTGAGAAAAGGATCCTGCTTTTTTAAAATGACCACGAATGAGGTAGGTCATCTCATGAGCTCTATATATGAACGCTTTCTGACACACTGAATAAAGCCCGGTTTACCCTATCAAGTTTCTGTGATCACAGTTGCAATTTTGCGTTGTGAAATCCAAAGTTTTAAACATTTTGTACCTAATATTCGGATGAAATAACTTTGTAATAATTATAGTGTTACAGTTCCTTCCAGTATTTTCAACAAATCCTTTAAAACGTGGGACGTATTGTTGGAAAATTTCAACTTTAATCAGAGAAAATTTAGTAGTGTAATCCGGGCCTAAGTGTCCCAACCCATTTCCCGGAAACCTAATCCCAACGATTTCTAAACTTTCCAGGAACGTCTGTTCGTGAGCCTCGCTGATTTTATCAGTTGAGTCCGGCAGCTGTTCAAGAGTTGGTTGAACAGAAACGTAATTAACTACTAATTGTATATATAAATAAAAAGATACTAATATTTGTGTGTATTATACATGTGCAAGAAGTCTATGAGACCGATTTCACGTTGTGTATGAAGACTTGTGAAAAATACGATGATTCGAAGGTAAACGTTGATGTCTTAATGTGGCTTTTGGAAGACAGAAATAATCTGTCTGCAGGAAAAACCACGAAAATATCCTTTTAATAAAAACATGACCGCCAGAAACATTCTCATATAGTTGAAGTTCCGGGTTTATCATGCAGTTCTTCCTTAATTCATCTGGAACCTCGTCCCTTTCTTCATTATATGAGAAAAACATGCGACAGTGTGTCGTTTTTTTCATTGAGATTCAAGTTCACACAAAGCTTTACTAGGCAAGCTCTAGTTCATTAAATTTGGGATTTTAATATTTTAATTTGTTTTCATTCTAGTGCATGTGTTCCCAGCCTGGCCTGGCTCGATACTTCGTCTATTTCCTTTTTAAATTAAGGTCTTAATTCAGTGTGAACCCCCTTGGGCGTGTGGTTTTAACCCAATCAATAAATAATGCCTAATCCCCCTCGATAGCCAGGTAATAAGTGCAGAAGAAAAACACTTTATTAAATGATAAATATTATTCTTTTATGTCAACACATTGTGTCTTCTTACATTACAATTTATTATTTCGAAAATATCTGTAGTTTTCGTTACAATAGAGCCAGTGGCTATTAATTTGCTCGTCTTAAATGATAGGTTCTTGCTAGATGTTTAAACGGGATGATCACTTTGAACGTTTTCTGGTGTTTTTTACCCTCGGCGCGGTCCAGTAATGTCACTTCTACCTCGTCGTGGTCCTGTGACTTCACTTCTACCACGTCTTGGGCCAGTAATTTCATCTCTACCACGTCTTGGGCCAGTAATTTCATCTCTACCACGTCTTGGACCAGTAATTTCGTCTCTACCACGTCTGGGGCCAGTAATCTCACTTCTACCTCGTCTTGGCCCGGTAATTTCGTCTCTACCTCGTCTGGGGCCAGTTATTTCGTCCCTACCACGCCTGGGTCCGGTAATTTCATCTCTACCACGTCTTGGGCCAGTTATTTCGTCTCTACCACGTCTTGGGCCATCTTCATCATCACTTTCATCATCGAAAAGTTCCCTTCCTCGTCTTGGCCCCAGAGCAATCTCTCTTCCTCGTCTTGGCCCTAATTCTTCGAGCTCGATGACCTCATCGCCCAAACGCGGTCGTTCGAATTCGCTGTAGACATCTTCGAATGCTTTAGACAAGGCTTCGTTTCGCGTCAAATGCCGGCATTCTGCCAAAAATATGCAACTAATCGCAAGGAAAATGATTCTACACAGTGCCATCTTGTTGCCGTGTTGAATGAAAGTTTGATTTAGTTTCGCCTGTTAAACAGTTGTTTCTTTTATGCGTCCTATCGCCCACGTAATATCATTTAAAAATTTATAAATCATTCCGATAAGAACTAGAGTTGTGTTCAAACATTCTCACACAAGAACCGCAACACACCTGCCAAAAAAATCTTCAACAATGTTAATTTTAACTGCTGGATCGACAACATGCTGTTATTACAAACGTATCTGAAGACGTTTTATATCATTTTAATAACCAAGTATAATTCTACCTCTTATAAAAGGTTTCAGCGAATTTTCCATAACGTGATTCTTTGTTTTGTGTTTGGAAATTTTGTCATCAGATGCATTGCACTGATAAGAGGTTTGCATCAGAATGGCTAAGCACGATGATAAAATTTGTATTAAAAATAAATCGTATTTGTTTATAGTTGTGTTATGTTTAAAAATATTGTAAGAAAATTAATCGATTTGAATGTAGGTTAAGTTAAATTGTATAACTGGGTAATCGTTACAAAACAACTAACTGTAATTCCAAATATAAATAGCGCTAGTAAACTAGTGCGATATCGTTTGGTTTTTATTTCAGTAAATAATTAATCGGAGTTTTTCGTCGCTTGCGTGTGATATCTGCAATGATTACTGTCGCAAGTTTGATAAACTTTTACCAACACATGATTGCCGACACAATTAAGAGACAATCAATTTCAATTCGAGATAACACACAGCAAAGTAAATTATCCCGTGTGAAATAAACACATGCATGCCATTTTCTAGACGCAGCTTTTAAAACCATTGCTAAATGTCTTTTATGAGTATTCCTTAGACCAATCGAAAAATTGGAGTCTGAGAGTCGAGTGATTAAAAGAGATTTTATCTGCCCACATCAGATGATCGTGCTTCATCACTTTTTATCGCATCTCACTCGCAAGGGCCAGAAAAACTAATCAGGCTAAACCAGCAGTTATTTCGAGCCGAGTTACATTTTAAAAAATAAAACACACCTCAAGACTAAAGATATCCATCGCTACTTTTTCAAGGAAACATGCATGCAGCCGAATGCCGTTCAAGTTTGAAGTGCGAAGAAGAATTCGTTGGTCTCGTCTTTTTACACCTTTCATGTTTTCCAGAATATTTTTCAATTTGACTATTTCAATTTGAATTTGACTAGACGAAAACTGGTCTGGTTTTGTAACAATCAACAATTGCAACAAATTTGAATTTTACAATTTGCGCTGAATTATGTTAAAGAAAGTTTTTAAAGTTTTTCTAAAGCTAACACTTTAACACTAAAGGTTTGCGATCACTACAGACTCTGCAAGGACAACGGTTGTAAAAACGAAAAAAACAACACAAAAAGCTAGGGCCTTTTTAAAGTAATGGATTTAAGAAATGTTCTTTGGTCAGTTGGCCAGCAAAGGCTGATTTAAATTGATTTAATTGCAGAGAATTATGTCGAATACACCCACATTTTGACATCGATGAAGATGACAAATTTACGTGAGTTATGAGCAAATGGAAATTGTGTTTCATAGGCGCTATTCTTGATAGCATAACGTTTATAAATCATGCATATCGCTGTCTTCTGTACCCCCAGCAATATATATGATAACATGAAATATACACTCATTCCAGAACCTTCAGAGCTATCTTTGGTTCCCTACAGATCTACGTGATGACAAGAATAACAACGTTAACATGGCCGCTTCGTTATCGCTCTCGTTATCACAACATAATTAATATCTAATCCGAAATGTATCGGAAAGAAAAAAGAAACATTTACCCGGTGTGTGGGAGCTTTGATAATTTGCTGGATATATACCGGAACGTGTTCTAGACTTCGATCCAGAATATATAAAAAATCTTAAAAGCAGCAAGAAATAAATACAAAGTAACGATCACGTTTGAAAAATCACTGCCCAAGTATATATTAATATAAATACTGGAATCTAACGCCTCATTCAACGCCTTTTTCGTCTCAGGTTTGTTGTACAACTCTCAAAGATCTTTGCTCGGATTTTTTTGGGAAATTGAATTTCTCTAGTCAATTTCTAAGATTTGGAAGACAAGAGATAGAGTCTCACAAAATGAGAAATATGCAATTCTCAATAAATTATCTTTCAATCTAGCTTAAAGCGTTTGAAAGAAACCCAACTTAAAAATGCTACTGAATGATTTTGGACAAAAGCTATGGCAATAAATATGCTTCGAAAAATATAATTTTTTTCAATAATTTTACAGTAATACTGACGCGCAGTACTTGAAGAAATAACATCAAAATTTAAACTACTTTTTTTCATAATTTCATGAAAAATGCCGCTGGGATCTCTTGGGCTCCGTCCGATATCTTCAAATTGTATTTCCGCTGACACGTCTTCATTTCCTGCGCCAGTCACTTGAGACCTGAGATTATTTCGTCAATATTAATCATGCGGTTTGTGCACAGAATATCCCCTTGCGGTTATAAAGTAGTCGAATCATTTCTTTCAAGTAAACACATGGCCTGATCTTTCAACAAAAAACTACATTTATGAGTTGTGGGAATTGTTTATTTTACCAATAAAATTCAAGAGAAAACCAGAAAAGCATTGTTCCGGAAGGTGAACAAACCAGGAGGCATTGTTTCCTAGCCGTTTCATGAAGGTAGACAAACCAGGAAACATTGTTTCCTAGCCATGTTTCATGAAGGTAGACAAACCAGGAAACATTGTTTCCTAGCCACGTTTCATGAAGGTGGACAAACCAGGAAACATTGTTTCCTAGCCACGTTTCCTTAAAGTGGACAAACCAGGAAACATTGTTTCCTAGCCATGTTTCATGAAGGTGGACAAACCAGGAAACATTGTTTCCTAGCCACGTTTCCTTAAAGTGGACAAACCAGGAAACATTGTTTCCTAGCCATGTTTCATGAAGATGGACAAACCAGGAAACATTGTTTCCTACTTTATCCAGCAATGTTTTTTCTGATGCTCTGCATGCGCCAGACAATCACGACAGGGCAGGTTTCCCCCCAGTTAATCCCCCCAGTTAATTCCCCCAGTCTAATTCCCCATCCATCTCATCCTCCAACTCACACCCACACAATACTCATTAAAATGCATAACCACATCTCCGCCCCGGCTAAGAGTGTTCCACATCAAACACTCAATAAACACTTGGTAAAAGCGATTGCATCAATGGCTTGCCGCATTGTACTAAGACGTCTGTGAGCACATTCACAAATTCGTGCGGTTTTTTTTTTAAAAATATATACACTAATACACAATGTAAACAATATATCAGGGGGATTACAGAAGGAACTGAATGTTTGTTTAGTAAACACGGGGCATATTATTTGTAACTACCATTCACTAGCTTTCACTTGTAACTTGAAACAATTGAGTAGCTAATTCAACAAGAATACCGAATTTTACTGCGGTATTTTTTCAACTTTACTTCAAAAATATCGTAGTGAGATATTGACAATACGGCTTGTTTTTCTGCCGTCTATAGCTTGGTAATTCTCGTCGACTTTTACACGCACTTTATCAAACAATGAAATTTAAAATACGCCTTGAAATTAAAAAAAACGAATCGCTTTTTACAGCGGATGAATTAAAAGTATGAATATTTAAGAGAGTCCCCCAAGGCGTGTTAAACAGACAGGGCGTTTATCTATGATAGCTTGCTTTTAACACTCATGTCCGCCTTGAATACTTTCGCCCTCGTTCCATGCTTGTTCTTAGGTTTTCCGCCCAACGAGGTTAAGTGGGGCACTAGGCTTTGCGGGCCAGCCCCTTAGAGTCCCAGACCCAATTTTAGGGCCTCTTGAACCCGTCACACGTCGGACGAAAGAACACGACCAATGAGGATCAAGGACGCGGAGCTAATTTGGGAGGCAAATTCAAATCTTAATTTTGGTCATGCCCTAGGCGCATGGCGCATGTAACTACGATTCTTCCACTTTTTTGATGTACCGTTCACGACAAAAGGACGAGAACGTCACATATTTTACAAGCCGGAAAAAACCCGGCTTAAACTTCTCTAAAATGACTTTGAAGAAAAAGACAAGAAGACGAAGTGAGTATAAGAATTAAATGATATTTTATCTGCGTTTACGTCGAAATGATGTGATATTACAATGAGTTAAGTTAGCGTGTTTATTTCTCTTAAAATACCCGCCGTTTATATGCGGTCGTTTCTTGAAATTATTGTCTTATTTCATCGTTATAATGCTTTATAATATTCATTGTTTGATTTGTGTAACTTATTCTTGATTTATCTTCAATTTTAGCCTCGTTAATTCGACGAGAAGGTGTTCATTCAACGCCGACTTTAAAGTCACACCTTGGTAAGCACAAGGTCTATCTTAATAGCTTAGTTTCTCGTTTTGTTTCGTATTTTCTGCCCTAATTTGTTGTAGTAATGTTTTAAAACATCCTAGGATTTATTTGTGTAACTAAAGTTTACTTTATCTTCAATTTTAGGATGTAAAAGAGTGGTCATGAGGCGATGGTATGTGTCGACAGCAGTAAACTTAAATCTTCATAAGATTTCAGAAGAATCTATAATCACTGACGATGATTTACATTGTAATGCGTCCCTAGAGAGCATTCAAAGATGCGCTGAGTGGATTTCTATTGTAGAACGAGGAGCTACGAGTTGTGAAATAACCTGGATTTCCACAAGATTTGGAAAAGAACTATAACCATGCACGGTGACGTTTCGCGTTGAAAAGCGTCATCAGAGAACATTTAACGTCAACAAAATGCCGACAAATGCTTCTGAAGGTCACAAGGTAATTGTTAGTCTGTAGTTGTCCTAATTTTGAAAAAATTTCTGTCAGTTTTAAAGCCATTTCGCTTCGGAGTGCTGCTCAAATTTACGCTCACACGTGCATTTTGTTTCACAGATTTGTGCTGCTAAACCTCGAACAATAAATTCACCGAACCCTAAAGACGACAGAAGCGAAGAGGGACGGATAGAAAAACAACGATGACGTAATCTGATGTCCCTCATTGGTCGAAAGAGGCTGTTGCGCTTGGGGACTTGTCACAATAATACTGCATGATATCAAACACGGTATTTCTGGAAAACGAAAAGAACATTTTCATTCGAAGGGGTCC
The DNA here is from genome assembly GCF_004324835.1 of Dendronephthya gigantea. NCBI lineage: Eukaryota > Metazoa > Cnidaria > Anthozoa > Malacalcyonacea > Nephtheidae > Dendronephthya > Dendronephthya gigantea. The sequence goes on along the minus strand of NW_021163061.1, from coordinate 1,065,238 downwards.
CTGGTGGTACTCGTTGTATCAAACACCGTCACAAAGGATCGTTTATGGATATAAAGCGACGCCATGCAGCCGGATGAAAGAGGGATCACCCTAGGTATACATTTTTCTTGTTAGCCTGAGTTCAGGCAATGGTTAATTTGGTACCCAGGACTAATGTTGTGTGTGGTATGTGCATGTAAGTTCTGGGTACACAACCTCGGTCAAAACCTGGTGATCAACTACCGCACACTCAGGGACATTCCTTTTCAGGGCGGTTGCTCGTGTGCTATTATTTTCATGTCCTTTAAACACCTAATATACAGATTTCTTGAATATTACCATTGCCTAAAGTCTTCATAGGTTAAGTTCTCTCTCTCTTGCGGGCAGACTTCATTCAATGTTCATTCTTTTTGTCTGCATATTTGGTATCTACAGTTCATGAAAGAATGGTACACGAGCTTCCTGCGCTAAACAGGAAGAGCAGTGAGTTTAGAAAATGCGCTGCAAACACTCACTTCAAATGATCTATCAAAGTTTTTTTTCTCTAGGAAAATGAATTATGTTTTTCTGTTAGAATTCTTTAAATATATGAATGGCTTGATTGCGCAAAACTGCAAGCGAAATATGAACTGAACTAAAAGCTGTAAAATTTGAACGCAAAAAAAAATTTCAAGCAGGCCATTCCTGTACGACAAATTTAAATTAAAGAACTTCAAGTTGTTAAGATATTCAGAGTTATGAAGTTTTGCAAGCGCATTAATTGTGAATGTATAAAAGAAGTGTTGATATGAGATTCTCCGATAAGAAGAAAAGAAGTTTTTTTTCGCATCAATCGCCGCATGCAGCGCGCTAAGCTTTAAAAATTTTTAATCAAATGATCGCCAGGTTTGTGGAGTACTTAAACTTAACGTAAGCAGCTAGGTTTGGGTACAATGCGTAGCACTCAATGATGTGTGCTTCAGGCAGTTTTCCTTTACAAAACTGAGCAACAGCCACGCAATAATCATAAACACTGCACTCGCGTATAAAGTAAAGTCGTGCAGCGCTAAGCAAAGATAAAAGCTTCACGCTATAGCACACACATCATAAAATTGCACCCAAGTGTTCTGATTCAGTGTAATTGGGTTCATATCTTTCAACAATCATTGTTGGAAATACTTTCTTATATCGTTCCCTTCAATACCAAAAAATTAGTCGTGACTGCAAGCTCTTAAAATTCCGGTAATTTTTTTTTGCGTTGCGCGTGCTGCAGGCTTCGGCTGTTTGTTTTAACTGTAAATAATTTTTGATAACAATTCCAAAAAGAATATTTTGCGCCTAGAAGGCAAATGTTTTTTTGACACTTTGTACAAAGCAAAGATCATTCGCTTTAGCATATTCTTTTTTTTGCTCGAGTTTTACTGTCTTTTGTCCATTGTATATCTGTCGGGGTGTAGGTTGAACCATGCACAAGCTGGACAATTGTTTAAAACATATTTTTTGATACTGGTGGCAAATTTCTTTGCAACAACGACAATGCATGTCTCATGGGTTGGTTTGTATGAAGATGATCCAGACCTGGTACCCAAGCTAGCTTGCTTTCCTCAGACGAAATTCATCCCCTTTTAGTTTTTATAATAGGAAGATCTTCGGACGAGGTGGATCGCTAAGACAAAGCATTAATATTAGTAGTAAAAAGTTTATTTTAGCCTAGGCTAGGGGCTGTTTACATGATCCTGGTTAACGAAGCGCAAGATTGCTTTGAGGTATTGAAAATTGAAATAAGTATATAACAAGATCCTGGCAATCCTGTAATAAATCTCCCAGACAATATCATGTGTTTCTTTGCTGTCAAACTGACTCAAACAGTCAAAGTGATCTCACACTTGAATATCAGCTCAGCAGCTTAAAGTTTCTTTCCTGAGACGAAATTTATCCTGTGTTTATATCGGAAGGTCTTTGGTCGAGGTGGATCACAACACAAAGGATTAAAATTAGCTGAAAAAGTTTATTTTAAATACACAATGCTTGCATGTCGTATGTTAAACATACAACTGTTCAGTGAGTTTATTTAAAGAAATCTACCTTACAAATTATTTAAACTACAAAATACAAATCATTAGAATTACAATCATATACAATCAAGAAACTATTTACAAAGCAATAAAAAACCTTGTTAGAAACTACAAACAGTGATTGACTTTTTTAACAATGGCAATGCAAAAATTCCAACATAAATTTCTCATAAACTTCTCATGAACACAGGCAAAATATATTCCACAAAAAACATTTCAAAATAACATTTGCTGTTATAAAAAACCATGAGAGTAAAAATACCAATGTGTTGTGTAAAAAAATATTAATATGATTTGCCTGCAATATACATCTTAACAAAAACATTTGACGTGTTTTACCATAGAAGCCCAGACAAATGAGTCCGCCATTTGACTATACCACTATTGACGTAACTTACTATATTATTGGGAAGGAAGGAAGGAAACTCTCGCTTCAATTTTCAACATATTCACAAATTAAAACACAAATTACTACAATAAAAAAGTTACGTCACTAGTTGTATAGATAAATGGCCGACTCATTTGTCTGGGCTTCCTATGGTTTTACAGGATTGCAGCCATTACGACTTTACATTTAGTAAAAGTTTGCAGTTGTCACTCTTAGCATCAATTAAATATTTAATATCTTCAGTTTTTAAATCATTGCCACTTAAATTTAGTTCAGTAAGTTTACAGTTGACATTCTTCAAAGCATCACTTAAATATTTAACACCTTCAGTTGTTAAATTACTGCGACTTACATTTAGTTCAGTAAGTTTACACTTTTCATTCTTCAAAGCATCACTTAAATATTTAACACCTTCAGCTTTTAAATCATTGTTACTTACATCTAGTTTAGCAAGTTTACAGTTGTCACTCTTCAAAGCATCACTTAAATATTTAGCACCTTCAGTTTTTAAATCATTGCGACTTACATTTAGTTCAGTAAGTTTGCAGTTGTCATTTTTCAAAGCATCACTTAAATATTTAACAACTTCAGTTGTTAAACCAATGCAACTTAAATATAGTTTAGTAAGTTTACAGTTGTCATTCTTCAAAGCATCACCTAAATATTTAGCAGCTTCAGTTTTTAAACCAATGCCACTTAGATATAGTTTAGTAAGTTTACAGTTGTCACTCTTCAAAGCATCACTTAAATATTTAACACCTTCAGTTGTTAAACCACTATTGACACTTACATCTAGTTCAGTAAGTTCACAGTTGTCATTCTCCAGGTCATGGTTATCTTTCTTCAAAAACTCAGCCAATTCACGGATAGTAATGTTCGTCACAGTACAACCAATGATTTGAAGTTTTTTCAAGTTCTTGATGTGGCTTAAAAATTTGAACAAAGCCGTAGATTCTGCTGGTGCAATATTTATGTAGTTCAAAGTAAATGTTTCATGATCATCCCCAGACGCAAACGACGAAATCATTTTCATGACGCGATCTTCTTGCATTTCCCAAACACTTTTTATCACGAGTAAACCTTTGTCATTACTCTCGTCAATACGTCGTTTCTTTGGCATCCAGTCTTGAAATCTAGATTAAGATATTTTAAGAGAAAATTTCAGAAGTTTAGGATTATATTTCACTGAAGAGAACTTCGTAGTATTAAATGGCCATTTTATCAGAGAAAATTAATTCACAGCGTGAAAACGACAACAACACAGACAAGTGATTTTGCTTTTCGAAACTACAAAAATATGAATTTCTTAAAAAATATATCAATTTTATGACCGTTTTTTTCTTCAGAACGACGTTAAAATGTTTTTTTCCCCGTTTTTTCCAGCTGCCTAAAATTGAAGGTTTTCGACTTCGCATGTACGAAACAAAAATTATTTTAAATTCGTAGTAAAATATTAACTCATATTATAGAATTACGGCAACAAAACGTCACTTAAATGATTTAAATATATCCATTCAGGTAATTCCAGCTTTCCCTTCTTTCTTTTTAATAATCTTGAATAGTTTTTCAAAGGTTTTTTTGTTGGTTTTTAACTGAGTTTTCTCCTCATCTTCGCGGGTCATGAAAAATGTCAGGAAAAATGAGCCGCAGCCGAGTGTCACGTGAATCACTGATTAGCCAATCATATCGCTTCAAACCACCTCAACTGACACGTGCTTGTCCTATAATGAATATTTCATTGTACAGCATGCAAAACTATTGACTAGGAAACTGCACTGGAATCAATCAAAGTCATCAAAAGTTATAATTTCATTTAAACATCTTAAAACAGTTATAATTATGTTAATAATTGTGTGAATAAAAAATAAGTACAGCAACAACCTTTCACAGAATTGGCTAATCAGAATTTTTTGTATGCAACAGGCAGAAGTTTTATCAACCTTGGAAAATCCCCAAGGAAAATGTTTTCTTGAGGTATAAATCCATATAATAAATTAATGCATTACACAGAAATAATTTATTGCTATAATCACAGCTATAATGCAATATGCCTATAAATTATAACAAATTTATACCTTTTGCATATACGCTTGATCACTTTATTGTCTTTATACTTTGCTAACCTGATAAAATTATATGTGAGAATTGATTTAGTACAAATACAAAAAGGTATATCCATATTTTTTTGCTTTAAAAATACAAGAAATACTTTCCAAATTCGAAAGTGAAAGTTGCTATCTTAATCATAAGCAGTATTTCCAACTACACACACCCATAACTAATTATACTGACCCTATTTGATTACAGATATGATAAACACAATTAAAAAACCCCAGCCTTCATTAATTACCATATTAAAGAACACCAAAATTTCCATTTCTCATAACCAAAAGCATTTCTATCTGTGCATGGGAAAACTAATACCATGTGTATTGGTTATATGCACAGTTTTTGCTCCATCAACCAGGGACTTCATCAGGGCAATACAATGATGAATAGATAATATAAAAAGATTCCCTCACATACAAATAACTATCAAATTGAGTTGTGACTATACAATATAACTGGCTACTGTATTACTTTTTTTAACTAATTTGAGGAAAATTGAGACATACCTTAACTCCCTCATCCTATCTCCAAGTAACCCAGCTACAAACTGGATCACCAAATGCCACCTGGGTTCATCAATGTGATCAGATAAAAATGATTCAACATTTCTAATATCATCAACCACATATAGTGCTGTCAGAAACTCTTGAATTGTAAGATGAAGGAAAGAAAAGATGTACTGATTTTCATCTTCCAACTGATTAAATACACCAGAATCTGCTAAGTTATCCATAAATTCATCACTGCTATCAAACTGAAAAACTAGCTGGTTGTCTTCCATCCCTTGCTTTGCAATTTCTTTCAGTTTGTCTAAGTTGTTTTGAAGCTGCTTTGGAAGTTTTGCAGTCAGATAATCCTTTGGGACTGGTTTATTCACATCATATTTTGAATTGTGATTGAACAGCAAAATCCTTATAGCTCTTTTGTACAGTTCAGTCATTGTTTTAGGAATCCTGCAGTAGCTTTTATTCTTCTCATGTTGACCAAAATCAATGCTCTCGTATAATGTCAAGCACACTATATAGGAGTTGACTGGTATGTAACAGAAGCTTAAAAGTTCTGGTGAACTCTTGATTACTTGCCACATCTCTGAACTTCTTGTGTCATCATCGCAAAACATCTTAACATACTTTTCTATTTGTTCTTCATTAAAACCCAGTATCTCCACTTTCCGATGAAACTTTAGAGACTGATAAATATCTTCTGCTGTAGGTCGAGATGTGATTAACACAGTAGCTCCAGGCAATAGTTTGCCTTCCACCAGCTGTTTAAGGATAAGAAACATATGACACATTTTGTCTGGGCTGTTTATGATCTTTTCATCAGTTAAAAACTTTTTGTCAACTTTAAGTTCATCTAAGCCATCAAAAACAAGAATCACATTACTTGGGTTTCTGCAAATATATTCGTAGATGGTCATGTTGCAATCAGCTGGCATAACAGAACCATGAACTTGACTTAACATTATTTTAAGACTTGTTTCTCCGGTGTTAAAATCACGTAATTGGATCAATAGTACAATTCTTCCATGCCAGAATTTTTCTACGCGTTTTTTATACTCCTGAAAAATTTTTCTTGTCAGTAAAGTTTTTCCAATTCCAGGTCTGCCCATTACAAGAACAGTTCTAGGTTGTTTCTTACCAGCTTCTGCTGCTTGAAATAATTCTGCTGTACTCTTAAACACTTTTGCATTAGGGAGTTTTTCTAAACGAGCTTCATAAATCTCATGTCTATCTTCATATCTTCTCCTGGAATTATAGGTTGTTTCTCTTCCATCGTGAATCATAACATTGATATAGATCTCCTCCAGTTCTCGATCTGACAAACGTTTCCCTCCAAAGATCGCAGTCAGGTCAAATAAATTTTTAGATTGGATTGATGGAATTATTTCGTTTATTTCTAGGATTGTTTTGGTTCGTTTTCGTAAAAGGTACAAGCTAATGAACTCATGATCAGTATGGAAAGTTGGTCTCTTCAATGCCGACCACAACAGATAAACAATCTCAACGAGTGTCACTGCATCGACGAGAAAATTTATCGTGATAAAGCCGACAACAACTTGTTGTTTCTTGCCAGCCATTGAATAAGTGCAGTCCACAAATGAAGAATTCGTATTTGGTCGTGTGACGTTCTCATGGGAAGTACTAGTTGTTGTTTTCATATTGGGCAAAGGACATTGAAAATGGGTCGGAAAATTGGACGAGGTTAAGAGAACTGCTGAGAATATTGTCAGTGGTATTATACGACAAACGATCAAATGGATTATGTAAGCCATAAATACAAAATAACGACGATTACTACCTCGATAGACTTCCCGTGTGGCTGGCGATTCTTCAGACTGTAGTGGCTGGCTTTCTTCTACGCCCTCGTTCGTCGTTGTGTTTGGATTATTTGCGAAGATGTCGACTCTATGTTTCACCAGGTAACCGTAGACAACGGTCAACACAACGACAAGTCCAAAACGTATCACAATCTGGACATTGAGAGATAACGAAGGGAGGAATTCTTGGGCATATTGAAGACGACATTGTGTTTCAATGTACTTCCCCTTGAATAAAGAGCTCGTGAGGTCACATTCCAAACTTGATTTCGACTCGTAATCACTCGCGATTCCAATTAGAGCAACACCAGTTGCTACAAACAAAGCAAGAACTACTGAACTGTAGGTATTGTAACAATTACGAGGAATCAGTTTTAAGCAAGCATCCATGTCGGTAATTTACTAATTTTGCCAGAAGATTAGATTTGATCACATGACGACCACCCTGCTGTTATTTTGCACCAACACCCTTTTTAATTTCACCCTCCAGTTCTTCCAGTTCTCAATCTCGTAGATCACGAGATTGTCATGTGATTATGAACCTTAAAGGTCTGTTCACACGATCCAATACACGATCCAATTTTCTAAGATATAATTCACTTCTGATGGATGTTTTATAGTCTGTTGTCTTGTAATGTATATCAGCAGCAAATCCACTGAAGCCAATGCAGTGCTGCTTTATCAATAACAAACTATAATTCATACGTCAGAAGTGAATTGGATCTATCAAAATTGGATCGTGTGAACAGACGTTAAGAATGACGTTCACGGCACACGGCTAACAGCAAACTGCAAATTTCAAATCATATTTTGAGGCCAACTGTTAGCTGTTCGAAGTTTGGTCAATTTGTCGATGAAAACTGAAGCATGAATTAGCTACTTGGCGGGCAAAAACTTGTGAAGTTTGCCCCCAAAAGCGATTTGAAATTTGCCGTTTGCTGTTAGTCGTGTGTCGTAAACGTACGAGGTTAGGGCACTGTGAGCTGTGGGTTGAGCCCGGGTGGCACCGCACGATCTCCTCGTGAACCATGACCAGCATGCAACAGGTGCTGTGGAGCCACAGATGTGTGGAGTGCAGAGGTCATAGTTTGAGTTTGACAGACTAGTTCCCAGAGCTCATCCACTGCGCCGCGATTCATCTTGGTTTTTCCTTTCGATTATTTTTCATTTGGCAAAAAAATAGTGCGTGTGGTTTGGACTAAATATTGTACTGTTTGAAACAATGGTTACAGAATGAATTATAATTTCACTAAACTGCGCAGTGTCGCCCAGTGTTCATGAGAAGAAAGACTGAAGGCACTTGGTAAACTTTCTTTTAACTAAAATGGTTTTGCATGAGAACCTTGAATCAACTGTATGATTCAGTCTCTGGGTTCAATTCCCAGAACACTATTTACCAACGAGATAACCAAATTACTACCCCATTGAACTGAAATAGTTTTCAAGGGCTTAACCAGCCAGTTTTCACTTCAACCGTAAACGGAAATATGTCTACAAGCTCGTTTAGATTAGTGTTTGCCCAATTCTTCTCTGTGATCATAATGAAAACATATTGTTCTGTTCGAATCCACAAGTCTAAAACATATCACAATCTGGACATTGAGAGATAACGAAGGGAGGAATTCTTGGGCATATTGAAGACGACATTGTGTTTCAATGTACTTCCCCTTGAATAAAGAGCTCGTGAGGTCACATTCCAGACTTGTATTCGACTCGTAATCACTCGCAAACATCACTTACCACTTGCAAGAACTTTGCATTCACCACTATACCGAGAGCTTTGAGGTCAAAAACACGACCAATTTTAGAGCAATTGAAAAACCACTACAACCCTTGACCATTTTTTGATATTTTTGAATACTGAAGAGAGTCCCCACAAGGCGTGTTAAACAGGCAAAACTTTATGTATGATAGCTTGCTTTTAACACTCGTGTTCCTGAATACTTTCGGCCGGCACAGTGTCTCACCCATCGAAGGAAAGTAAGCCCTCGTCCCATGCTTGTTCTTAGGTTTTCCGCTTAAACAGGTTGAGTGGGACACTAGGCTTTTTGGGCGAGCCTCATAAAGTTCCCCACCTAATTTAAGGGCCAGTTATACGCCCGTTACTTTCCGTGCTCGTCCGTCGGACGAAAGAATACGACCAATGAGGATCAAGGACGCGGAGCTGATTTGGGAGGCAAATTCGAATTTTAATTTTGGTCATGCCCTAGGCGCATGTCGCATGTGACTACGATTCTTCCACTTTTTTGATGTACCGTTCACGACAAAAGGACGAGAACGTCACATATTTTACGAGGAAAAAACCCTGCTTAAACTTCTCTAAAATGACTTTGAAGAAAAAGACAAGAAGACGAAGTGAGTATAAGAATCAAATGATATTTTATCTGTGTTTTCGTCGAAATGATGTGATATTACAATGAGTTAAGTTAGCGTGTTTATTTCTCTTAAAATACCGGCCGTTTATTTGCGGTCGTTTCTTGAAATTATTGTCTTATTTCATCGTTATAATGCTTTACAATATTCGTTGTTTGATTTGTGTAACTTATTCTTGATTTATCTTCAATTTCAGCTTCGTTAATTCGACGAGAACGTGTTCATTCAACGCCGACTTTAAAGTCACACCTTGGTAAGCACAAGGTCTATCTTAATAGCTTAGTTTCTCGTTTTGTTTCGTATTTTCTGCCCTAATTTGTTGTAGTAATGTTTTAAAACATCCTAGGATTTATTTGTGCAACTAAAGTTTACTTTATCTTCAATTTCAGGATGTAAAATTCGACAATCTCGATAAAGTGGTCATGAGGCGATGGTATGTGTCGACAGCAGTAAACTTAAATCTTCATAAGATTTCAGAAGAATCTATAATCACTGACGATGATTTACATTGTAATGCGTCCCTAGAGAGCATTCAAAGATGCGCTGAGTGGATGTCTATTGTAGAACGAGGAGCTACGAGTTGTGAAATAACCTGAACTTCCACAAGATTTGGAAAAGAACTAGAACCATGCACGGTGACGTTTCGCGTTGAAAGGCGTTATCAGAGAGCATTTAACGTCAACAAAATGCCGACAAATGCTTCTGAAGGTCACAAGGTAATTGTTAGTCTGTAGTTGTCCTAATTTTGAAAACATTTCTGTCAGTTTTAAAGCTATTTCGCTTCGGGGTGCTGCTCAAATTTACGCTCACACGTGCCTTTTGTTTCACAGATTTGTGCTGCTAAACCTCGAACAATAAATTCACCGAACCCTAAAGACGACAGAAGCGAAGAGGGACGGATTAAAAAACAACCATGACGTAATCGGATGTCCAGCATCGGTCGAAAGAGGTTGTTGCGCTTGAGGACTTGTCACAATAATACTGCATGATATCAAACACGGTATTTCTGGAAAACGAAATGAACATTTTCATTCGAAGGGGTCCCTGGTGGTACTCGTTGTATCAAGCACCGTCACAAAGGATCGTTTATGGATATAAAGCGACGCCATGCAGCCGGATGAAAGAGGGATCACCCTAGGTATACATTTTTCTTGTTATCCTGAGTTCAGGCAATGGTTAATTTGGTACCCAGGACTAATGTTGTGTGTGGTATGTGCATGTAAGTTCTGGGTACACAACCTCGGTCAAAACCTGGTGATCAACTACCGCACACTCAGGGACATTCCTTTTCAGGGCGCTTGCTCGTGTGCTATTATTTTCATGTCCTTTAAACACCTAATATACACATTTCTTGAATATTACCATTGCCTAAAGTCTTCACAGGTTAAGTTCTCTCTCTCTTGCGGGCAGACTTCATTCAATGTTCATTCTTTTTGTCTGCATATTTGGTATCTACAGTTCATGAAAGAATGGTACACGAGCTTCCTGCGCTAAACAGGAAGAGTTTGTGGAGTATTTTCATGTGTTTCTTCGTCGACGGGCAACTGATTTGAAAAACGAGACTTTGTTCTTAAACATGGCGAACTTTGAAAAGTCTCTGCGGTTTAAGCTCGTGAATGGCCGTCTTAGTAACGTGGTATTGTGTTTCCATCATGTTTCCATTCTGCGCGGTTTCCGTGAAGTTGTCAAACATTAGCTTGGTCGAACTTAAACTTAACGTAAGCAGCTAGGTTTAGGTACAATGCGTAGCACTCAATGATGTGTGCTTCGGGCAGTTTTCCTTTACAAAGCTGAACAACAGCCACGCAATAATCATAAACACTGCACTCGCGTATAAAGTAAAGTCGTGCAGCGCTCAGCAAAGATAAAAGCTTCACGCTATAGCACACACATCATAAAATTGCACCCAAGTGTTCTGATTCAGTGTAATTGGGTTCATATCTTTCAATAATCATTGTTGGAAATACTTTCTTATATCGTTCCCTTCAATACAAAAAAATTAGTCGCGACTGCAAGCTCTTAAAATTCAGGGCTTTTTTTGGGTTCCGCGTGCTGCAGGCTTGGCGTTTGTTTTAATTGTAAATAATTTTTGATAACAATTCCAAAAAGAATATTTTGCGCCTAGAAGGCAAATGTTTTTCAGACACTTTTTACAAAGCAAAGATCATTCGCTTTAGCATATTCCTTTTTTTTGCTCTAGTTTTACTGTTTTTTGTCCATTGTATATCTGTCGGGGTGTAGGTTGAACCATGCACGAGCTGGACAATTGTTTAAAACATATTTTTTGATACTGGTGGTAAATTTCTTTGTAACAACGACAATGCATGTCTCATGGGTTGGTTTGTATGAAGATGATCCAGACCTGGTACCCAAGCTAGCTTGCTTTCCTCAGACGAAATTCATCCCCTTTTTATAATAGGAAGATCTTCGGACGAGGTGGATCGCTAAGACAAAGCATTAATATTAGTAGTAAAAAGTTTATTTTAGGCTAGGCTAGGGGCTGTTTACATGATCCTGGTTAACGAAGCGCAAGATTGCTTTGAGGTATTGAAAATTGAAATAAGTATATAACAAGATCCTGGCAATCCTGTAATAAATCTCCCAGACAATATCATGTGTTTCTTTGCTGTCAAACTGACTCAAACAGTCAAAGTTATCTCACACTTGAATATCCGCTCAGCAGCTTAAAGTTTCTTTCCTGAGACGAAATTTATCCTGTGTTTATATCGGAAGGTCTTTGGTCGAGATGGATCACAACACAAAGGATTAAAATTAGCTGTAAAAAGTTTATTTTAAATAAACAATGCTTGCATGTCGTATGTATAACATACAACTGTTCAGCGAATTTATTTAAAGAAATCTACCTTACAAATTATTTAAACTACAAAATACAAATTATTAGAATTACAATCATATACAATCAAGAAACTATTTACAAAGCAATGAAAACCTTTCTAGAAACTACAAACACTGATTGACTTTTCAAATAATGGTAATGGAAACTGATTTATTAAATTTGTTGGTAAAATATTCCAACATAAATTTTTCATAAACTTCTCATCAACACAGGCAAAATATATTCCACAAAAAACATTTCAAATAACATTTGCTCGTATAAAAATCTATGAGAGTAAAATAACCAATGTGTTGTGTAAAAAAATATTAATATGATTTGCCTGCAATATACAGCTTAGGAAAAACATTTGACGCGTTTTACAGGATTGCAGCCATTACGACTTTACATTTAGTAAATCAGTTTGCAGTTGCCACTCTTAGCATCACTTAAATATTCAATATCTTCAGTTGTTAAATCTTTGTTTCTTACATCTAGTTTAGTAAGTTTACAGTTGTCATTCTTCAAAGCATGACTTAAATATTTAACACCTTCAGTTTTCAAATTATTATAACTTACATATAGTTCAGTAAGTTTACAGTTGTCATTCTGCAATGCATCACTTAAATATTTAACACCTTCAGTTCTTAAATCATTGCCACTTACATCTAGTTTAGTAAGTTTACAGTTGTCACTCTTCAAAGCATCACTTAAATATTTAGCACCTTCAGTTTTTATATCATTGTCACTTACATATAGTTCAGTGAGTTTACAGTTGTCATTCTTCAAAGCATCACTTAAATATTTAACACCTTCAGTTCTTAAATGATTGTAACTTACATCTAGTTTAGTAAGTTTACAGTTGTCATTCTTCAAAGCATCACTTAAATATTTAACACCTTCAGTTTTTATATCATTGCCCCTTACATATAGTTCAGTAAGTTTACAGTTGTCATTCTTCAAAGCATCACTTAAATATTTAACATGTTCAGTTGTTAAATCATTGCCACTTACATCTAGTTCAGTAAGTTTACAGTTGTCATTCTTCAAAGCATAACTTAAATATTTAACATCTTCAGTTGTTAAAACATTGTTTCTTACATCTAGTTTAGTAAGTTTACAGTTGTCATTCTTCAAAGCATAACTTAAATATTTAACACCTTCAGTTGTTAAACCTCTATTGTCACTTACATGTAGTACAATAAGTTCACAGTTGTCATTCTCCAGGCCATGGTTATCTTTCTTCAAAAACTCAGCCAATTCACGGATAGTAATGTTCGTCACAGTACAATCAATCATTTGAAGCTTTTTCAAGTTCTTGATGTGGCTTAGAAATTTGAACAAAGCCGTAGATTCTGCTGGTGCAATATTTGATCCAAACAAAGTAAATGTTTCATCATCATCCTCAGACGCAAACGACGAAATCATTTTCATGACGCGATCTTCTTGCATTTCCCAAACACTTTTTATCACCAGTAAACCTTTGTCATTTATACTCTTGTCAATACATCCTTTCTTTGGCATCCAGTCTTGAAATCTAGATTAAGATATTTTAAGAGAAAATTTCAGAAGTTTAGGATTATATTTCACTGAAGAGAACTTCATAGTATTAAATGGCCATTTTATCAGAGAAAATTAATTCACAACGTAAAAACGACAACAACACAGACAAGTGATTTTGTTTTTTGTACAAACCAAACTACAAAAATATCAATTTCCTAAAAATATATAAATTTTGTGACCATTTTTTTTCTTCAGAACGACGTTAAAATGTTTTTCCCCCGTTATTTCCAGCTGTCAAAAATTGAAGGTTTTCGACTTCGCATGTACGAAACAAAAACTATTTTAAATTCGTAGTAAAATATTACCTCGTATTATAGAATTACGGCAACAAAACGTGTTCGTTTTTAACTCAGTTTTCTCCTCATCTTCGCGGGTAATGAAAAATGTCAGGGAAAAATGAGCCGCAGCCGAGTGTCACGTGAATCACTGATTAGCCAATCATATCGCTTCAAACCACCTCAACTGACACGTGCTTGTCCTATAATGAATATTTCATAATTTCATTGTACAGCATGCAAAACTATTGACTAGGAAACTGCACTGGAATCAATCAAAGTCATCAAAAGTTATAATTTCATTTAAACATCTTATAACAGTTATAATTATGTTAATAATTGTGTGAATAAAAAATAAGTACAGCAACAACCTTTCACAGAATTGGCTAATCAGAATTATTTGTATGCAACAGGCAGAATTTTATCGAACTTGCAAAATCCCCAAGGAAAATGTTTTCTTGAGGGTAATTGATGCATCATCACACAGAAATAATTTATCAGCCTATTGCTATAATGCAATATGCCTATAAATTGTAACAAATTTATACCTTTTGCATATACGTTCAATCACTTCATTCAGTTCATTGTCTTCATGCTCTGCTGACCTGATAAAAAAATTATGTGATAACTGATTTAGTACAAACACAAAAAGGTATATCCATATTTTTTTTCCTTTGAAAAATACAAGAAATACTTTCCAAAGTGAAAGTTATCTTACTCAGTCAGTATTTCCAACTACACATGTACCCAGACCTAATTATACTGGCTCTATTTGATTACAGATATGATAAACACAATACACCTTTTACGCAATGAAAAGCACGTGTAGTATCACGTGACATTTATATGTAAACAAAGCGTGATGTTCGGACAATGATAGCGCGCGCAATATTTAAATATCGAACTATGGTTGCCACAAAAAGATGTGCTTGGGGTACGTGCAAAAACGACTCTCGTTACCCTGAACGTATGCAAAAAAATGTAGAAGGTGATCCTGTGACATTTTTCCACTTTCCTGGAGCGAAGAGATGTCCAGAAAGGAGAAAACGGTGGATTGAAGCATGTAAACGTGGCGACTCATTCAATTGTAACAAGGATAGTTACGTTTGCAGTGTTCACTTTGTGGGTGAAAATGGGCCCACAAAAGAAAACCCTGATCCTATATCTGCAACAACAAGTAAAGAAAAGGTTAGTAACAACAATATTATCTTAAGTATGATGAGATTTTAGCCCACATTTCGTGTTTATTATCGACTGTTTGTTTACATACGCAGCAGCGCATGATGAACCGTAAACGAAAAATCCCTGTTGCCAGACAGAAGCCCGTGAAGAAACCTCGTCGAAGTGATGTAAAATCTGCTGCAAATTCGCTGCTAATGCTAGCCCAAGCACCGACGAATTGTTGCAAGACCGACACCGAACTTAATGTCGCTGAGATATTGTTGTCGTTTAGTGCAAATAGTGCTGCGACTGTTGGCCCTTGCAGCAATCTGTGCAGCGACAAATCCAACAACGAAGATCATCCTAGCATCGACGAAACTTCTAACGTAGAAACGTTTGTAGACGACAAGATTGAACAATCAGTTGTTTGTAGTACGCAGGTGAGCTGATAAAAGCAGTACTGAATGTTTTGCGCGTGAATTTCGGTGATAGTGTTCACATTTATGTTTAGACCAACGTTGAGCTTTGTCATTTGAACCCATATCAAGACAAAATGTTGGTAGACAGTGCTGAGATGCATAAGCATCTTTTCTAGCTAAAGTGGACGATCCAAAGAAAACGATGCACTATACAGGTGAGTAGTTCGTTTTGTTTTAAAACAAGCTGTGTGACGTGATTTATTACAACTATTTATTGTCTTTGCAGGCATGAGCAAGGAATGCCTTGATACGATTTTTAATGAAATCTTAAAACAAAAAGCAAAACGAATTCACTATTGGAGGGGTAAAAAGAGAACGAAGTTGACGACCAGCCATAGTATGTATATCAAGAAGAAGTATGATATGTGCAAACTCACAACCAGGGAACAGTTTCTGTTCACATTAATAAGGTTGAGAAGGAATGTCAGTATTGAAATGTTAAGTGGTATATTTGGCATTTCTAATGGGACTGGTAGCCGGATTTTTGTAACCTGGATTCTCTTCATGAGTAAGGAACTAAAATGTTTTGTGCCCTTCTCAACGTTAAATGATTTGCAAGGGATTGAATTTCCAACGGCACTTCGAGGTATAAAGAACCTCAGAGCTATCATTGATTGCACTGAATTCTATGTAGAGAAACCTTCGAGACCACACTGCCAAAGAACCACCTACAGCCAGTACAAGTCCTAGGCCGTAGGATGAGCATCCAAAAGATGCAATTCCGTTGCACCCCTCGTGGAACTACATAATTTTCACATGAATCAATAGATAAAAACTTACTTTATCAGAATCCGTCGCTCCCCAAGTGAAACAGGTGCACAATTGGGAAAAAAATCCCTCCAAAGTTTGCTATATTCGCGCTTCGAAATATTCCAACCGCCATTGTTTTAGTAGCAAACACGCATGCGCATGTCAGCCAAACTCGCACTGCGCACGCGCAGACAGGAAAAATGGATTTTCCCTGTGGGTTTTCCCCGATTTCCCGTGTAAAAATAACAAAATAAAATCACGGAATAAAGATCAAACCTTGTAATATTAACGAATAAATACACACACATTAAATATTGTTAAAACACATTGTACATTTTGCTTGCTCATATGCTAAATCACTTCAATTCATTGGCTATTGTTTCAAAATACCGTTTTAACGTATAATTCTACTTATTAACAACTTAATTCAATAAAAAATTGTGAGGTAAAAAACCCACCTGTATCAAACAGGATGGAGAATATATAAATATACATACAACTCACACAATCAAGAAACAAGTTAAATATTTCGCTTAAATATAGCCTTGGAATGCTATCCCGTTTCTGTAACTCAGTACTTGCACTTTGTTCCCTTTGAATGATAATGCCCCCAGTGATGTGAGTTGTCCCTTTGCCAGATCTAGTTTCTTCTGAGAAATCATCATTATCCCATGCAAGAGAAGTTGGAACATCACTAACAAAGCCTGGAGGAATAGCAGAATCATTGGATATATTCATCTGTGCAAGGGCAGTTTCATGGCACAATACAAATGAGTGTGACATGCAATGTCCAAAGCCACTCAATAGAGAAATCACTGAGGCTGAACCTGTCAGTTGTCTAAGTGCCATGGCAAGTGCTATGCTCTTGGGCGTAGGATTCCTTCCCCCAGATGCTAAATTCACAAGGTCTTGTACAATTGATGTTAGTTTGGCATTGTTCTTGCCCTCAATTGGCACGTACTCACTTAAAGTTGGAATCCACAAGTCCAAGCCGAGACATTAAAAAGTTCACATGGAACCACTTTTTGTACATTATCCATTGTCAAATCAGATGCCAATAGTGGCCAAGGAAGATTCAGTTTTGGTATATCTTGGACCTTTTGGCGAAGAATCAATGCAGCATTGTATAGAATTTGTAACTCATTGACTCTAGAATTTTCCTCAGTTTCTGTGTTGGAATTCAGATCATCATCATCAATGGTACCGGTATAGCTCTCTTCATCAAAGTCTTCATCGTTGTTTTCTGACTTGTTTGACATATGTTCCTCAACCAATTCGGAAGAATCCAAATTTTCCACATATACAATCTCACTAACATTTCTCATTTTCGGTACTTAGAACACAAGTTGGGGATAACTTTTCATCAGTTGTTGCTTGAGTTTAAAAGCTCTATATTTAGATGCATCCACATTCTCGGTGTCCTTAGCAATGATAACAAATTTCTCCAGCAAATCTTTCATATACCTTATTTGCTTATTTACAATGACCTCAGTCTCGATTACTTTCTTACAGAAGACATCATAAGACTTCTCGTACACTGATGTAGATCTTTCAGTCTCCAATTGCTTCTTTGTCTTCTGGTGAGAAATTTTGTATAATTGCAGTAGCAAACTTTGTGATAGGGGACTTCCAGTGCTACACAGTCTTTCCCCCGGATTTGCACAAGTATCCGTTCATCATTCTTTCTCACGGCAGCTGTACGTAGAAGACCAGCATCAATTATTTCTGCCAACATGAGTGGGGTTCTTTTTCTCTTCTTAGTTACCTGGTGTGAACAAAACTATTAAACTAAATATCTGCTAATAACACAGTTGGATGTTTGTAGCATTAAAAACTACTTTACCCTAAATAAACTTAATTGACCACAATTCAAGATATTTTTAAAAACCAAACTCGAGAATGCTGTGCTACTAGTACACATTGCACTATTGCACAGTATATTATATCTATCAAAATGACCATACCTTGTCTAGTGAGAACCAAGAGGCGTCTCTCTCCACAAACAATACATATCTCTGGACTCGTTTTCTTTTAGGCAAGGTCTTATTAACGCCTGCGACTGATTGGCGTGTAATTTTTTCGTCTTGGTTCTATTGGTTCCACTTCCACATGTAGTTCTTCGGTAGAAGTTACAGTTTTAGAGCTAGTTCCTTCTCCTTTTTTCTTTTCGCTGTTGTCTACGGATATTCTCTTCATCAGAAAATCTCTTCCAGCATTTCATACGATGGTACCATTCTAAGTTAATGCTGTCAGGGTTCTTCTCCTGTTCTCCATGTATGAATTGACAGATCCGTCATCGATGTTCTCGTACGATTTCTTAGCTATTTCAGCTTGTTGACATTTAAGTTTGGCCCATTTAGACCTACACTCAAGACATTTCTTAAGCCCTTGGCGTGTAACTTTGCAAAGTTGCTCCGTAACGCCAACAAAATGAATAAAACATGAGGATATTCGAGTTTTATAAATATTTTCAGCCATGATTGTTTTGCATAACTAAGCGTGTTTCCACTTCGAAGCATGTGCGTGCTTATGCGCGTGCGCAGTGCGAGTTTGGCTGACAAGCGCATGCGTATTTGCTACTAAAACAATGGCGGTTCGAATATTTCGAAGCGCGAATATATAAAACTTTGGAGGGATTGTTCTCCCAATTGTGCACCTGTTTCGCTTGGGGAACAACGGATTCTGATAAAGTAAATTTTTATCTATTGATTCATGTGAAAATTATGTAGTTCCACGAGGGGTGCAACGGAATCCGTTTTCTAAGCATCTTTTGGATGCTCATCCTACGGCCTATCCACCAATACCTTCAAGTTGTTGATCTCAATGTCTCCTTTACCTCATCTTAATTTTGTTTCAAGACTCTTCACTGGCAGTATTAGTGATAAAGAAATCGTAAAAGAAAGTGGTTTTTTGGATCATCTTGAAGCAGGTGATGTGGTGATGGCCGACAAAGGTTTTAATATTCAAGACCTGCTAGCACTCAAAGAAGCAAAGCTTTTGGCCCCACCTCTTTTAAGGAAAGGAAATGTGTCTGCTGTAACATCAACTCAAACTCGACGTGTGGCCACAATAAGAGTACATATTGAAAGAATGATCAGAAAACTAAAATGTTTTACTATTCTGAAAGGTGCTTTCCCTTTAACAATGAAGCCTCATGTAAACTCAATAATTGCTGTTTGTGCTGCATTAGTAAATTTGCAGCCCAGTTGTATAAACAAGGAGGAAGAATACTGTAGACTTGAGCTGTAAATTATTTTCTATGTTTTGCCAATAAACTCAGTCCTGTAAGTTGGTTTCTAATCCTGGTTCTATTTTCTTCAGCTTCATCTTCTGTGAACCAACAATGAGTCAATTTGACATACTCATCAGGATTTTCCTCATATTTTTCAATGTCCTGTAATTAGAGAAAGCACTTTTTGTAGAGTAATAGAAAACTATTCAATTGACATATTGAATACCATTTACCTTTTCAAAGCTACTGAGAAACATTGCTATGTAAATCCCACAGTTGTTAGTATGAGGATCCTGCCTTGGAACCTATATATAATAGACAAAAAATGGTTGCATCTAAAAGAACACTGAACAGAGGTTAAACCTAATACACTTTGGAAATACAAGATATATAGCACATATATATCACAAACCTTTAGAACATGGCATTTCAAACTTGTGCATCTATTGGGATTCCCTGATATATTAGACATATGATCTAAATAACTATATAAAAAGAAGACACATGAATACAATATTAATTGCATGTGCACAACTATATTGGCCTCAACAAACCCACCTGATTAAATACTTCATTTCAGCTCTTTTGCTAGAAATTTCCCAGGATAAAGAGTCCAAAAAAAGCACATGCCTGTAAAATGTAATGCAATACAACATTATTAATTATAAGTAATTAACACTTAATTACAGACAAAAAATATAATACTGCACATAATACCATGGGGTTATGATGGCTAGTAACCAGTGTAGCCTGCAAGTAAATGAATATATAGTTCATTTAGGATAGAACAATTTTCTATTGTGGATTACATTTAAATTAAGTAATCATCAGGTTGTTTCATACCTCCTGTTGATTGGAATTACTATGTAGTCATTTTTCAAAATATCTGCCTTGAAAAATGGTTGGGCTGATAGGATTCGTTCAGACCTACATTACATAAAACATAATCTGATACCAGATAGACATGTATATGCATGGTCATGACCAATTTAATAATAAATACTTGTGCATGCATGCAGTAATTGAGAAATACCTGCTTGTTGCTTTTCTTACATCTTGTTCCCCACAAAGAACAGAATAAAAAAGAGAATCGATGACTGGGAATGGACAAGCAAGTTCTCTACAATAAGAAGTGTTTTTTTTGTGATATTAATTTAACCAGTTCTGTGTATGAATTTTACATGAAGTGAATATCACAAGCTTTTATACACTTACTCAAATAAGACAGTTACAACTGTGTCATTAAGCATCATTCCTGGCTCGAGGGTTGTAATATCTTGCTCATACACTTCAATACCGTGAAATTTGAATGATGTTGTTGTAGTGGAATTGTTCCCATCACAATCCATAACTTGCATATTGCAAGGTTCATTGCAAGGTAATTGGGTTACCATAGGGGAAACTAAATAAATATAGATAACATAGAATGTATTTGTGATCACTTAGTTAGTAAACCACTATCTAGCTGAACAACTAATTGTAATTTAATTAAGCACAGTGCACTGCACTGACTCACCTGAATGCCCATTGTTGTTTGTAACTCTAGGTGCAGTTTCTTTGTTTGTATCTAGATTGTCCCCAGTTACTGTGTTAGCAACTAGACAAGCAACAGAACAAACATATATTTCACAATTTGAAATACAATCTGAAATTGTAACTCTGTGATATATATTGACAAATAAACATAATTACCATTCAAGTTTGAGTCTGCCATCATACAAGGGAGAACTTCTGCTTTCCAAAATGCTTCCAACTGATTGCAAACATGGTCCATAAATGCAGCATCATATGATACTGGCAGAACAAAAATTCCTTGACTTGTCCAAACAACAAAGTCACAATGAAAAAGCTCAGAAACAAACATTTGTGCCTGGATCTGGTGATAGTATGCACTGCTTTTGGTAAGACAGAAGGTCTTATCTTTTTCAATACCACCAATTTCTGGTGTCAAAAACGCTTTTTTGGGATGCATATCTTTGTGCTTCCATGGACATTTATATTCGACAACAACATCTGGACAATTACTGGAACACTGGCATGTCTTTATGTTGTCGAGACTGGCACCAAGAAATTTTCTCTTCTTTGAAATGAGAAAGCCTTTAGACACTAACTTTATATTGTGGTGTTTGTGCCTTTCAACTCGTAAGTAAGCATCCCTTGCACTTGTCTCATGAACTAACCCCCATGTTAATGAGTTGTGTGGTTGTTGTGGCAGAACAATGTTTGGTGGTACTTTGGGATTTGTAATCATGTTTACCAGACAGCTGACATCTGTCTTCTTTGGTCTGTTCTTTTCAA
Organism: Dendronephthya gigantea; assembly: GCF_004324835.1. Classification (NCBI taxonomy): domain Eukaryota; kingdom Metazoa; phylum Cnidaria; class Anthozoa; order Malacalcyonacea; family Nephtheidae; genus Dendronephthya; species Dendronephthya gigantea. The sequence goes on along the minus strand of NW_021163061.1, from coordinate 1,043,424 downwards.
TAGTTGCCTGTCTGGTAACAACACGCTTAACTTTCGATGCTGAAATGAAACCAGCTTTTTCACAATACCATTCTTTGCACTGGAACTGTTTTACCGTAGCCTGGTTGATATCATCAATCTCCTTGTCTGTGAATGATAACTTTTGAAACACTAAATCTTCTGTGGCATGCTTGTTGCTTTCCATGCAAATAGAAATTTTACGTTTCATGATCCCATCACTTGAACTGGTACCACTTGTACTCTTGTCACCATTTTCAATGGTCAATAGTGTTGGAGATTTCTTTGGTGCGCAGTATCGTTTCTGGAGTACTGGCAGAATGGCAGGACGTTGTTTCATTAGTTTCATCAATCCGGTAAGTCTTCTCAGCTTTCTTTTCTTTATGGGCTTTTGGTCCTTATGAGCTCTTACGTCCACGTCAATGTTTTGAGAATATGCGTGGTCCCTCTTCCTCAGTTTGTACGAAGGTAATTTTGGTTTTTCAATCACTAGGTCAGATACTTCGCATGCTTTCGTACTAGCGCTAGCTTTCTTGACCCACACACAACTGCCACTTGTCACGCTATCTTTACTTCGCGTGTTCAGCACCTCTTCCAGCGAATACATGGCGGCCCCGATGTGTTTACATCCCCCATCACGGCCTCCTTTGCACATACACTTCGCCTTCAAAACGCTACCTCGGTTGGGACCATGACCTTCCAAGATAAACCAAAGATCGTAGCAAGGTTTTCCATCATCAGTTTTCACCTTCATAGCTGGTCGCACCTTAGCTACATAGACATGAAGCCTTTCATTGTTCAATGTTTTAGTCATTAACGATTCTACATGGCCATCTTCAAATAGACTGTAGTCGTCGAAGGATTTGTACGCAGCTAGACCTTGCTTATCGTACGCAGTCGAATGGAAAATCAAATAGTTGAATATGTCGTACAAACCGAAAGATGGAGAGTCGATGAAGTTATTCATCACAGACATTTTAAAGGGGTTTTCGATTTCCATATCATTAATAATCAAACGTTCATCGCTTGCAGCACCATTCTTTCGATCGTTTGTTAAGGTTGGAAGTAGAGGAATACACATTCTTTCAACCGCAGCAGCTATTTTGATCAGCGTAATTTTATCATAGCCATTTACACTGACTCCTCTTGCAAGTAGAAAATTTTTAATTTGAACTACGGTCATCTTTTTAAAGACATCGGACTCGCGAGTAGCATCCATAATCCGGACAAAGCACTAACGAAACAACTTTTTACTTTATATATGAATATTATGCGAATATATATTCAGGCTTTCTATACGATTTAAATATTGCGCGCGTTTTCATTGTCCGAACATTACGCTTTGTTTACATATAAATGTCACGTGATACTACACGTGCTTTTCATTGCGTAAAAGGTGTATTAAAAAATCCCAGCATTTATTATTTATCACATTAAAAAAATTGAAATCACCAAAAAGGTTGAAAACCTCAAAATTTGCACTTCTCATATCCAAATGCATTTCTATCTGTGCATGGGAAAACTAATACCATGTGTATTGGTTGTATGCAGAGTTTTTGGTCCATCAACCAGGGGCTTCATCAGTGCAATACAATGATGAATAGATAATATAAAAAGATTCCTTCAGATACATATGGGTATCAAATTGAGTTGTGATTATACAATACAACTGGCTACTGTATTACTTTTTTTAAATAATTTGAAGAAAAATGAGACATACCTTAACTCCCTCATCCTATCTCCAAGTAACCCAGCTACAAACTGGATCACCAAATGCCACCTGGGTTCATCAATGTGTTTAGACAAGAATGATTCAACATTTCTAATATCATCAACCACAAATAGTGCAGTCAGAAACTCTTGAATTGTAAGATGAAGGAAAGAAAAGATGTACTGATTTTCTTCTTCTAACTGATTAAATACACCAGAATCTGCCAAGTCAGCCATAAATCCATCACTGCTATCAAACTGAAAAACTAGCTGGTTGTCTTCCATCCCTTGCTTTGCAATTTTTTTCAGTTTGTCTAAGATGTTTTGAAGCTGCTCTGGAAGTTTTGCAGTCAGATAATCTTTTGGGACTGGTTTATTCAAGTATTTTGAATTGTGTTTGAACAGCAAAATCCTTATAGCTCTTTTGTACAGTTCAGTCATTGTTTTAGGAATTTTGCTGTAGCTTTCATCCTTCACATGTTGACCAAAATCAATGCTTTTATATAATGTCAAGCACACTATATAGGAATTAACTGGTATGTAACAGAAGCTTAATAGTTCAGGGGAATCCTTGATTATGTTCCATATTTCTGAACTTTTCTTTATGTTATTACCACAAAATTTCCGAACATACTCTTCTATTTGTTTCTCACTAAAACCTAACATTTCCACTTCTCTATCAAATTTAAGCTCTCGATAGATCCGTTCCGCTGTTGGTCGAGATGTGGTTAACACAGTGGCTCCAGGTAATAATTCATTAATCACCAGCTGTTTGAAAATCAGGTATATATGAGCATGTTCTTCTAGGCTGTTTACAGTTTTTCCATTAGTTAAACACTCATCATCTACCTTGAGTTCATCTAAGCCATCAAAAACAAGGATGGTTTTACTTGGGTTCTGAAGGATATATTCATGGATAGACTTATTGTTGGACAGAGCTATTGCCTTATTGAGACCATGAGCCTGATCTAATATTTCTTGAAGACTTGTTTCTTTCTTGTTAAAATTACGAAATTTGATCAATAGTACAATTTTTTCATGCCAGAATTCATCAGGTTGTTGGCTTTCGTTCCACTCCTGAGATATTTTTTGGGTTAATACAGTTTTCCCAATGCCAGGTCTGCCAACTACAAGAACAGTTCTAGGTTGTTTCTTACCAGCTTCTGCTGCTTGAAATAATTCTGCTGTACTCTCAAGTACTTTAGCATTAGAGGGCTTTTTCAATTGAATGTCATAAATCTCATGTCTACCTTTCATAAATTTCCTTCTCGAATAATTGACATGTTCCCTTCCATCTTGAATTATAACATTAATATAGATTTCGTCCAAGTTTTGTTTCCGTCCAAAGGCATCAGGGAAAGAGAACGGAGGTTTGGCTTTATGTTTCTGAATCAACTCGTGTATTTTTAGTTGGTTAGGAGAGTTTAAATTGTCTAGAAGGTACACGCTAATGAACTCCTGATCAGTATGGAAAGTTGGTCTCTTCAATGCGGACCACAACAGATAAACAATCTCAACGAGTGTCACTGCATCGACGAGGAAATTTATCGTGATAAAGCCGACAACAACTTGTTGTTTCTTCCCAGCCATTGAATAAGTGCAGTCCACAAATGAAGAATTCGTAGTTGACCGTGTGACGTTCTCATGGGAAATACTAGTTGTTGTTTTCATATTGGGCAAAGGACATTCAAAATGGGTCGGAAAATTGGACGAGGTTAAGAGAAATGCTGAGAATATTGTCAGTGGTATTATACGACAAACGATCAAATGGATTATGTAAGCCATAAATACAAAATAACTATTACTACCTCGATAGACTTCCCGTGTGGCTGGCGATGCTTCAGACTGTAGTGGCTGGCTTTCTTCTACGCCCTCGTTCGTCGTTGTGTTTGAATTATTTGCGATGATGTCGACTCTATGTTTCACCAGGTAACCATAGACAACGCTCAACACAACGACAAGTCCAAAACTTATCACAATCTGGACATTGAGAGATAACGAAGGGAGGAATTCTTGGGCATATTGAAGACGACATTGTGTTTCAATGTACTTCCCCTTGAATAAAGAGCTCGTGAGGTCACATTCCAGACTTGATTTCGACTCGTAATCACTCGCGATTCCAAATAGAACAACACCAGTTGCTACAAACAAAGCAAGAACTACTGAACTGTGGGTATTGTAACAATTACGAGGAATCAGTTTTAAGCAATTTTCCATGTCTGACATGTCTGTAAGAGTACTTGATTCTTTCCCAGAAGTTAAGATTTGATCATTTGATCACCATCCTGCTGTAATTTTGCACCAACTTGCAACACCCTCCAGGACCATTATTATTGGTTAAAAAAACAGACACTCCAAATAGGAATTATTGGCCAGCAAATAAAGAATTTATTGTTGAGACAAATTTAGTTTGACGCGCGAGTAATCTCCCTGGAATTGTGATGACATATAGGTAACGCGTGGGAGAGCGGAGATGAGGGTCAGTATAGATAAAGAGCAGAATGTGCTGCCAATTCATTCTGCTCCTCGCTTCGACAAGGTCATTACAGATCGAATTTGAAATTTTTGACACTTCGGTTAACAGGTAACTATCTCTTTATTTATTCTTATTAGAAATAATTTAGAATGTCTTTTGGCTTTCCCAATATTCTAATTTTGGGTCATTCTTTTGTCCGTCGCTTGCGGGATGATTTAAAGGCTAATTTCGATTTCCGCGCATCCCAAAATTTTAATATTCCCGAATCGGGTTAACCCGATTCGGGAATATGAAAATCAGGGGTTATGTCACCATGCTGGGCACAGGTGGCCGGACAGTTGAAAAGGTGATTCAATACGATCTTTCCTATATCCGATCTGCCAAACCTAACATTATAATTCTCGAGTTGGGCACAAACGATTCGTTTGTGCCCAACTCGAGAATTATAATGTTAGGTTTGGCAGATCGGATATAGGAAAGATCGTATTGAATCACCTTTTCAACTGTCCGGCCACCTGTGCCCAGCATGGTGACATAACCCCTGATTTTCATATTCCCGAATCGGGTTAAATGAAACGATCTAACCACTCACGCCCCTGAGGTTGTAGGATCGAAGGTTGAAGAGCTCGCTCGCCTACTTCACGACGAATTTCACGTTCGCGTCATTGGGATGTGCCAGGACATTGACCGCAACATCGTTAAAACGCGGGAATCTGATAGTGTTTTTAACACCAAGGCCGCTCTTTTGCGCCAGTATTTGTCCGTGGTCCTTGCAGAGGAGCAGGGTATTTTTCTGTGCCGGGAACATCGGGAATTTTTCAATCCCGCGCGTGTTCTGTTATCCACGGACGGCGTTCATTGTAACAGACAGGGGCAATATTGTTTGTATAGGAGCTATCGCGGGGCTATTTTGAAAGCTCTGGCAATGTTGTAGTTCATTTATCGTGTCTATATTATGCATATATTATATTATATATATGTGTGTATATGTTTTTTGTATATCTCTTACTACGCATACTCCGCATACTACTTTATTTGACGTTTATCATACGTTTGACTTACCCAGTATGGGCTAGAGCAACATGACTGTTTACAGATGCCCACGTTGAGATTTCAACATTGGGTTTTTTGCTGCGCAGGACGAGTTCATGATTTTACTTGTTATATATGCGTTGTGTGGTTTGTGATGTTTGTCGTGCTGATGTAAATTTATGCATATATCGCTCGTTCGTTCTGTGTAGGAAAAAATGCATGTCTAAGTGGGTAGGGCGTTTTACGTTTCCGGATGCTCACAGTTGAAGTCAATATATTGTGGGAAGGTGCGGCATGTTAATTGTTTTCAGATTGCCCGATAATTTTCAGTATTTGCAGCATCACGGGATAATCAAATGCGGCTACCCTCGTTGTTGTATGCCATGATTATTTCGTTGCCCTTTCAAGTCCTCCTGTCTTTTTTAATATTTGTCAATTGTATTGTGCGTGGCGTGTCTCTGGTATATAGTATTTTACTTATCACCACAGACATTCGTTTCGCTCTTGCTCTGCTCTTTGTTTATTCCTTAGTTCTTGCTATACGGAATTATGCCTGCTACCACTACCAGAGCGAGTACACGAGTGCAGAGGCGAGCGCAACCAACCCGACCCGGCCGACCGCGACGATCATCCCGCTCCCGTCCAGACACGGCTCCAGGTACATCGGGGACGGGGAATAACTTGTTACAGCCATTGTCTGAGCCAACAACCGCGCCAACAGCCAACACCACTGCGGGGTCTACCAGCCAGTTTACCCTCCCAGAGGCTACTCAGTGGGACAGCGCTATGGAATAGTCTACCAAAGCAAGCAAAGGAAACAAAATCTTTAGGCATCTTTAAAAATACGATAAAATAACTACTACTACTGAGTCAAACATCGATTATTCCTAGTTTATATCTTCTTTAATACTTACATGTTTATTCGTTTATATTATAATACTATTTTTAATACTTGTACTCCTTAAATATCTCGCTTGCAGGTTTCGAAGTTCAAACGGCTAGCTCCAGTGGGCGTTCAGCCAACCTTCCTTCCACACAATTTGCCGCTATTCCCTCGCAGTTAATCCAATCTAGTTTGCGGCCATCGTTAATCCCTGCCTATCGCAGGGCATGGAAACTCTGCAGTCAGTTTTCATCTGCGGTTTTTCTTCAGACTTGGCTTTATTTATAGCTTGCGATCATGTTTCAGCGCCATTATGCAGCCTCGACCGCGAATACCTATGTTTCTGCATTAGGTTATTGTCACCGTTTAGAGGGCGTGCATGACCTCACGAAGGTATTTTGGGTTCTCGAACTGTTGAAAGGATATGGTAAGCTTGGCTCCGGTGTTGAGGCACGCCTTCCAATCACTATTTCTATCCTCCGCACCATTTTGCAACAGACTTCTCTTGTTTCATCTAGTGAATATCGCGCACTTTTATTTAAGGGAATGTGTACGACAGACTTTTTTGTCTTTTTGCGGTTGGTGAAATAACGAGTCGCCCACGGTCTCCAGCTGTGCTTCAATTATCTCAAGTGGTTCAGATTGTTGATAATTTGGGTAATATTTCCGGTTTGAAAATCAATTTTGCGAACTTCAAACATTCCTACAATCAACCTCGTGTTTCTTTTACACTTCATCGCCGTTCCGATATTTGCCCTGTGCAGGCATTACTAGACTATTTTGCGAGTCGCGGTTTATACGATGGCCCACTTTTTCGCACTCTCGATGGGCGCGCAGTAACACGCAGACTATTTACTGAGCATTTGGCTTTGATTTTTCGTGCATGATGTGGTCTTGACCCTGCTAAGTATAAGGGGCACAGTTTTCGAATTGGTGCAGAAACTTTCGCTGCGGAATGCAGTTTTTCTGACGCGCAAATCAGAGCAATGGGTAGGTGGAAATCCGACGCATTTCGCAAGTTCATTCGTAGTCCGAAGTTATCTTCGCGACCTATGTCGCGTCCTATTTTGACATGAGTCATTTGTTGCCGTGCCTGGCGGGGGTTGACCTTGGCTGCACACTTCTTAGTTCGTACTTATTTCGTTATATCCCACATTAGTTGCTATTACGATAACTACGATGAGACTCATTGGTAATCGGGCGCTATGCTGATACAGGGGTAAAGCTAGCTCAGCTCCTCTACCTCATTTCACTATTTTCATATTGGCGACTCCGGTTGCAGATGCTCGGCCGGTCAATGCAGGGGCACGACTGGTTGGAGATCTGTACCTTTTCCTTACCCCGATTCTTCTATGTGGGTTTCTTATATGGCATGTTTTATATATGACTTGTTTCGCTGATTTTATAAGTCTGTCTGTGGAAACCTTGTCATGACGGGGTGGGGTTTGTCTCCTTTACCAAAGGAGCCTTGTCGCGTTTAAATTGGCCCTACCTTTTCTGTGCGAACTGTATAAACTGGGTAAAATTTATTCTGGGTAAACCTGCGGAGACAAGAAATTCAGGAGAAAACGTGAGGTTGTTGTGAAGTTTTCTGAAAACTGAATCTTGAAAATAGTGGTTCTTGCAAGAAATGGAAAAATGTGTGAAAAATAATATTGCAGATATTGACCCAACGATAAATAGAGAATGGATACCTCAGGAATAGGAAGGATCAATTGAAATTGTATCAAAAACACGGGCAATTGTAGAGCGATTGAAAAACCACTACAACCCTTGACCATTTTTTGATATTTTTGAATATTGAAGAGAGTCCCCCCAAGGCGTGTTAAACAGGCAGAACTTTATGTATGATAGCTTGCTTTTAACACTCGTGTTCTTGAATACTTTCGGTCGACACAGTGTCTCACCCATCGAAGGAAAGTATAAGCCCTCGTCTCATGCTTGTTCTTAGGTTTTCCGCCCAGAGGTTGAGTGGGACACTAGGCTTTTTGGCCGAGTTTCATAAAGTTCCCCACCTAATTTAAGGGCCAGTTATACGCCCGTTACTTTCCGTGTTTGTCCGTCGGACGAAAGAATACGACAAATGAGGGTCAAGGACGCGGAGCTAATTTGGGAGGCAAATTCGAATCTTAATTTTGGTCATGCCCTAGGCGCATGTCGCATGTTACTGCGATTCTTCCACTTTTTTGGTGTCCGTTCACGACAAAAGGACGAGAACGTCACATATTTTACAAGGAAAAAACCCTGCTTAAAGCTTCTCTAAAATGACTTAGAAGAAAAAGACAAGAAGACGAAGTGAGTATAAGAATTAAATGATATTTTATCTGCGTTTACGTTGAAATGATGTGATATTACAATGAGTTAAGTTAGCGTGTTTATTTCTCTTAAAATACCAGCCGTTTATATGCGGTCGTTTCTTGAAATTATTGTCTTATTTCATCGTTATAATGCTTTACAATATTCATTGTTTGATTTGTGTAACTTATTCTTGATTTATCTTCAATTTTAGCTTCGTTAATTCGACGAGAACGCGTTCATTCAACGCCGACTTTAAAGTCACACCTTGGTAAGCACAAGGTCTATCTTAATAGCTTAGTTTCTCGTTTTGTTTCGTATTTTCTGCCCTAATTTGTTGTAGTAATGTTTTAAAACATCCTAAGATTTATTTGTGTAACTAAAGTTTACTTTATCTTCAATTTCAGGATGTAAAATTCGACAATCTCGATAGAGTGGTCATGAGGCGATGGTATGTGTCGACAGCAGTAAACTTAAATCTTCATAAGATTTCAGAAGAATCACTGACGATGATTTACATTGTAATGCGTCCCTAGAGAGCATTCAAAGATGCGCTGAGTGGATGTCTATTGTAGAACGAGGAGCTACGAGTTGTGAAATAACCTGAATTTCTACAAGATTTGGAAAAGAACTAAAACCATGCACGGTGACGTTTCGCGTTGAAAGACGTCATCAGAGAGCATTTAATGTCAACAAAATGCCGACAAATGCTTCTGAAGGTCACAAGGTAATTGTTAGTCGGTAGTTGTCCCAATTTTGAAAACATTCCTGTCAGTTTTAAAGCCATTTCGCTTCGGGGTGCTGCTCAAATTTACGCTCACACGTGCCTTTTGTTTCACAGATTTGTGCTGCTAAACCTCGAACAATAAATTCACCGAACCCTAAAGACGACAGAAGCGAAGAGGACGGATTAAAGAACAACCATGACGTAATCGGATGTCCCTCATCGGTCGAAAGAGGTTGTTGCGCTTGAGGACTTGCCACAATAGTACTGCATGATATCAAACACGGTATTTCTGGAAAACGAAATGAACATTTTCATTCGAAGGGGTCCCTGGTGGTACTGGTTGTATCAAGCACCGTCACAAAGGATCGTTTATGGATATAAAGCGACGCCATGCAGCCGGATGAAAGAGGGATCACCCTAGGTATACATTTTTCTTGTTAGCCTGAGTTCAGGCAATGGTTAATCTGGTACCCAGGACTAATGTTGTGTGTGGTATCTGCATGTAAGTTCTGGGTACACAACCTCGGTCAAAACCTGGTGATCAACTACCGCACACTCAGGGACATTCCTTTTCAGGGCGGTTGCTCGTGTGCTATTATTTTCATGTCCTTTAAACACCTAATATACAGATTTCTTGAATATTACCATTGCCTAAAGTCTTCATAGGTTAAGTTCTCTCTCTCTTGCGGGCAGACTTCATTCAATGTTCATTCTTTTTGTCTGCATATTTGGTATCTACAGTTCATGAAAGAATGGTACACGAGCTTCCTGAGCTAAACGGGAAGAGCAGTGAGTTTAGAAATAGCGATGCCGCAGCGCTGCAAAAACTCACTTCAAATGATCTATCAAAGTTTTCTTTTCTTCAGGAAAATGAATTCTGTTTTTCTGTTAGAATGCTTTAAATATATGAATGGCTTGATTGCGCAAAACTGCAAGCGAAATATGAACTGAACTGAAAGCTGTAAAATTTAAACGCGGATATATTTCTAGGCAAGCCATTCCTGTACGACAAATTTGAATTAAAGGACTTCAAGTTGTTAAGATATTCACAGTTATCAAGTTTTGCAAGCGCATTAATTGTGAATGTATAAAAGAAGTATTGATATGAGATTCTCCGATAAGAAGACAAGAAGTTTCTTTTCGCATCAATCGTCGCATGCAGCGCGCTAAGCTTTAAAAATTTTTAATCAAATGATCGCCAGGTTTGTGGAGTATTTTCCTGTGTTTCTTTGTTGACGGGCAACTGATTTGAAAAACGAAACTTTGTTCTTAAACATGGCGAACTTTGAAAAGTCTCTGCGGTTTAAGCTCGTGAATGGCCGTCTTAGTCACGTGGTATGGTGTTTCCATCATGTTTCCATTCTGCGCGGTTTCCGTGAAGTTGTCAAACATTAGCTTGGTCGAACTTAAACTTAACGTAAGCAGCTAGGTTTGGGTACAATGCGTAGCACTCAATGATGTGTGCTTCAGACAGTTTTCCTTTACAAAACTGAGCAACAGCCACGCAATAATCATAAACACTGCACTCGCGTATAAAGTAAAGTCGTGCAGCGCTCAGCAAAGATAAAAGCTTCACGCTATAGCACACACATCATAAAATTGCACCCAAGTGTTCTGATTCAGTGTAATTGGGTTCATATCTTTCAATAATCATTGTTGGAAACACTTTCTTATATCGTTCCTTTCAATACAAAAAAAATAGTTGCGGCTGCAAGTTCTTAAAATTCGGTATTTTTTTTGTTTTAACTGCGAATAATTTTTGATAACAATTCAAAAAAGAATATTTTGCACCTAGAAAGCAAACGTGTTTCTGACACTTTTTACAAAGCAAAGATCATTCGCTTTAGCATATTTCTTTTTTTTTTGCTCGAGTTTTACTGTCTTTTGTCCATTGTCGGGGTGTAGGTTGAACCTTGGACGAGCTGGACAATTGTTTAAAACATATTTTTTGATACTGGTGGCAAATTTCTTTGCAACAACGACAATGCATGTCTCATGCATGGGTTGGTTTGTATGAAGATGATCCAGACCTGGTACCCAAGCTAGCTTGCTTTCCTCAGACGAAATTCATCCCCTTTTTATAATAGGAAGATCTTCGGACGAGGTGGATCGCTAAGACAAAGCATTAATATTAGTAGTAAAAAGTTTATTTTAGCCTAGGCTAGGAGCTGTTTACATGATCCTGGTTAACGAAGCGTAAGATTGCTTTGAGGTATTGAAAATTGAAATAAGTATATAACAAGATCCTGGCAATCCTGTAATAAATCTCCCAGACAATATCATGTGTTTCTTTGCTGTCAAACTGACGCAAACAGTCAAAGTGATCTCACACTTGAATATCGGCTCAGCAGCTTAAAGTTTCTTTCCTGAGACGAAATTTATCCTGTGTTTATATCGGAAGGTCTTTGGTCGAGGTGGATCACAACACAAAGGATTAAAATTAGCTGAAAAAAGTTTATTTTAATTACACAATGCTTGCATATCCTATCTTAAACATAGAACTGTTCAGTGAGTTTATTTAAAGAAATCTACCTTACAAATTATTCAAACTACAAAATACAAGTTATTAGAATTACAATCATATACAATCAAGAAACTATTTACAAAGCAATAAAAACCTTGTCAGAAACTACAAACACTGATTAACTTTTTAAACAATGGCAATGCAAACTGATTTATTAAATTTATTGGTAAAGAATTCCAACATAAATTTCTCATAAACTTCTCATCAAAACAGGCAAAATATATTCCACCAAAAAACATTTCAAATAACATTTGCTGTTATAAAAAACTATGAGAGTAAAATAACCAATGTGTGTTGTGTAAAAAAATATTAATATGATTTGCCTGTAATATACAGCTAAACAAAAACATTTGATGCGTTTTACAGGATTGCAGCCATTATACGACTTTACATTTAGTAAATCAGTTTGCAGTTGTCACTTTTGGTATCACTTAAATATTTAACACCTTCAGTTTTTAAATCATTGCCTCTTATATCTAGTTTAGTAAGTTTACAGTTGTCATTCTTCAAAGCATCACTTAAATATTTAGCACCTTCAGTTTTTAAATGATTGTGACTTACATCTAGTTCAGTAAGTTTACAGTTGTCATTGTTCAAAGCATCACTTAAATATTTAACACCTTCAATTTTTAAATCATTGTCACTTACATTTAGTTTAGTAAGTTTACAGTTGTCATTCTTCAAAGCGTCACTTAAATATTTAGCAGCTTCAGTTTTCAAATCATTGTAACTTACATTTAGTTTAGTAAGTTTACAGTTGTCACTCTTCAAAGCATCACTTAAATATTTAACACCTTCAGTGTTTAAATCATTGAACCTTACATCTAGTTTAGTAAGTTTACAGTTGACATTCTTCAAAGCATCACTTAAATATTTAGCACCTTCAGTTCTTAAATCATTGACACTTACATATAGTTCAGTAAGTTTACAGTTGTCATTCTTCAAAGCATCACTTAAATATTTAACACCTTCAGTTTTTAAATCATTGCCACTAAAATTTAGTTCAGTAAGTTTACAGTTGTCATTCTTCAAAGCATCACTTAAATATTTAGCAGCTTCAGTTTTTAAATGATTGCCACTTACATTTAGTTCAGTAAGTTTACAGTTGTCATTTTTCAAAGCATCACTTAAATATTTAGCAGCTTCAGTTTTTAAATCATTGACACTTACATTTAGTTTAGTAAGTTTACAGTTGTCATTCTTCAAAGCATCACTTAAATATTTAACACCTTCAGTTGTTAAACCTCTATTGTTACTTACATTTAGTTTAGTAAGTTTACAGTTTTCACTCTTCAAAGCATCACTTAAATATTTAGCACCTTCAGTTTTTAAATCATTCTCACTTACATCTAGTTCAGTAAGTTTACAGTTGTCATTCTTCAAAGCATCACTTAAATATTTAACAGCTTCAGTTGTTAAACCTCTATTGTTACTTACATTTAGTTTAGTAAGTTTACAGTTTTCACTCTTCAAAGCATCACTTAAATATTTAGCACCTTCAGTTTTTAAATCATTCTCACTTACATCTACTTCAGTAAGTTTACAGTTGTCATTCTTCAAAGCATCACTTAAATATTTAACACCTTCAGTTGTTAAACCAATATTGCCAGTTACATTTAGTTCAGTAAGTTCACAGTTGTCATTCTCCAGGTCATGGTTATCTTTCTTCAAAAACTCAACCAATTCACGGATAGTAATGTTCGTCACAGTACAACGATTGATTTGAAGCCTTTTCAAGTTCTTGATGTGGCTTAAAAATTTGAACAAAGCCGTAGATTCTGCTGGTGCAATATTTAATCCTCCCAAAGTAAATGTTTCATCATCATCCTCAGACGCAAACGACGAAATCATTTTCATGACGCGATCTTCTTGCATTTCCCAAACACTTTTTATCACGAGTAAACCTTTGTCATTACTCCCTTCAATACGTCGTTTCTTTGGCATCCAGTCTTGAAATCTAGATTAAAATATTTTAAGAGAAAATTTCAGAAGTTTAGGATTATATTTCACAGAAGAGAATTTCGTAGTACTAAATGGCCATTTTATCAGCGAAAATTAATTTACAGCGTGAAAACGACAACAACACAGACAAGTGATTTTGTTTTTCGTACAAACAAAACTATAAAAATATGAATTTCTTAAAACATACATAAATTTTGTGACCGTTTTTTTTTCTTCAGAACGAGGTTAAAATGTTTTCCCCGTTTTTTCCAGCTGTTAAAAATTGAAGGTTTTCGACTTCGCATGTACGAAACAAAAACTATTTTAAATTCGTAGTAAAATATAACCTCATATTACAGAATTACGGCAACAAAACGTCACTCAAATGTTTTAAATATATCCATTCAGGTAATTTCAGCTTTCCCTTCTTTCTTTTTAATAATCTTGAATAGTTTTTGAAGGTTTTTTGGTTTGTTTTTAATAACTCAGTTTTCTCCTCATCTTCGGGTCAGCACGTAGGCATAGCAAGAGGTACGCTCATTGGCCAGCTGATTGGTTAATAAGTAATGGTAATGGTAATAATTATGGAAATAATTACAAAAAATGAACAATAAATATTGAAATTTTATTGACGTGTTTTGTGTTTGATCATTAGCGCGCTGTCATGCTTACGTTATGTCATAAAGGTACGCAGCCGGACAGAATGTGGAGGTATCCGTAGGTTTAACCGCGCTCACCGCACCAGTCTAACTTAAGGCCCATAACCCTAACCCTAACCCTAACTCACACTCGTGCGTCACATGCACCGCACTCATCGCATTCACCGCACAAGTCTAGCTCACACTCATCGCATACACCGCACTCATCGCATTCACCGCACAAGTCTAACTCACACTCAGTCAGCGCATACACCGCACTCATCGCATTCACCGCACAAGTCTAACTCACACTCAGGGCATACACCGCACTCATCGCATTCACCGCACAAGTCTAACTCACACTCATCGCATACACCGCACTCATCGCATTCACCGCACAAGTCTAACTCACACTCAGGGCATACACCGCACTCATCGCATTCACCGCATAAGTCTAACTCACACTCAGGGCATACACCGCACTCATCGCATTCACCGCACAAGTCTAGCTCACACTCATCGCATACACCGCACTCATCGCATTCACCGCACAAGTCTAACTCACACTCAGTCAGCGCATACACCGCACTCATCGCATTCACCGCACAAGTCTAACTCACACTCATCGCATACACCGCACTCATCGCATTCACCGCACAAGTCTAACTCACACTCATCGCATACACCGCACTCATCGCATTCACCGCACAAGTCTAACTCACACTCAGGGCATACACCGCACTCATCGCATTCACCGCATAAGTCTAACTCACACTCAGGGCATACACCGCACTCATCGCATTCACCGCACAAGTCTAACTCACACTCATCGCATACACCGCACTCATCGCATTCACCGCACTTGTCTAGCTCACACTCAGTCAGCGCATACACCGCACTCATCGCATTCACCGCACAAGTCTAACTCACACTCAGGGCATACACCGCACTCATCGCATTCACCGCACAAGTCTAACTCACACTCATCGCATACACCGCACTCATCGCATTCACCGCACTTGTCTAGCTCACACTCAGTCAGCGCATACACCGCACTCATCGCATTCACCGCACAAGTCTAACTCACACTCAGGGCATACACCGCACTCATCGCATTCACCGCACAAGTCTAACTCACACTCATCGCATACACCGCACTCATCGCATTCACCGCACTTGTCTAGCTCACACTCAGTCAGCGCATACACCGCACTCATCGCATTCACCGCACAAGTCTAACTCACACTCAGGGCATACACCGCACTCATCGCATTCACCGCACAAGTCTAACTCACACTCAGGGCATACACCGCACTCATCGCATTCACCGCACAAGTCTAACTCACACTCAGGGCATACACCGCACTCATCGCATTCACCGCACAAGTCTAACTCACACTCAGGGCATACACCGCACTCATCGCATTCACCGCACAAGTCTAACTCACACTCATCGCATACACCGCACTCA
Organism: Dendronephthya gigantea; assembly: GCF_004324835.1. Lineage (NCBI taxonomy): Eukaryota > Metazoa > Cnidaria > Anthozoa > Malacalcyonacea > Nephtheidae > Dendronephthya > Dendronephthya gigantea. The sequence goes on along the minus strand of NW_021163061.1, from coordinate 1,027,730 downwards.
TCGCATTCACCGCGCTTGTCTAGCTCACACTCATCGCATACACCGCACTCATCGCATTCACCGCACTTGTCTAGCTCACACTCAGCGCATACACCGCACTCATCGCATTCACCGCACTTGTCTAGCTCACACTCAGCGCATACACCGCACTCATCGCATTCACCGCACAAGTCTAACTCACACTCGTGCGTCACATGCACCGCACTCATCGCATTCACCGCACTAGTCTTTAATTGGGGGTAGAAAACAGACGAAAAACTACCACAAAACTATCGTTAAGGCTACGAAAGCATTCGAAAACCGCGCTCAAGTCGTAAACAGAAAGGTTAAACAACATTCATTGTCAAACACTGATGTCATCACACACTCAAAATAGATATAATAAAGAAGCACCTGGAAACGGAGGTGTAAAATATAATTAGCGTAAATATATGCATATTTCGTAAAATAATCATATGAACTGTCAGAAAATTGAACCATTTTGGTTTGCTATACTATAGTTTAATTTCGGAAATATACGACTAACATGCGAAATTTGCACAGCAAATTTTAAATGTTGTAGTATCCTTTGTTATGAGCAAAACCGATGCGCATAAGCCGCTGTAGCCCCCCCCTCTCCCCCCCCTATATAGAGTTACTCTGACCTCGTTTTTGCGCACCCTTTTTTTAAATGATAAAAATACATTTTAAGGCAGATTTCGATTTTTGAGCAATTCAAGTTGAACACATATGCAATCTCACGCCCACGAACAGCTATGGAACGCACAAGCAAATTCGTCAATGAAGGAGGACTTACTTTTTACGAAGGAAAACGATTTAGCGACTTTTGTTTGAAGATAGTGGGAGAAGTGCACAATGTACACACCAAAGAACATGTTTTATCTGGAGAAGGACAGTGGCTTGTAAGCGCAACTGGTTTTGTGTTCTCTTCCCAATTTACGAGGTACTGAATACTATGAATGCTTCATTCCATGTTGCTAGATCATTCAATCATTTGTCCATTTGGTGCAATGTATGAACAAGGTCCAATGATTTTTACTTTTGTAGAGAAATTACGCTGACTGCCAGTTGCTTTGACGGGAAAAGGCAATTGCTCGATGCACTCAGGTCAAAGTTTCCTGGAGGAACTCTGAACTTGGAGACCCATGTTAGCAACAGCATGATCTTGACCTACTGGCAATCACTTCTGGAGGACTACAGGAATGTTTTTAACGAAACCGATGATGCTACAGCGAGAGTGGTCTATGGTACTCAACATTTTGGTTATCAAAACATTCCAAATTCGGCTAATTATTGGTTTCTTGAGCCCGGGGTAAGTATTTGACGTGTATTATCAGTATTATTTGTATTATAGACGGTATTTTAAGTTGTATGCATATAATATAAACGAATGTGGCGGGCATTATTCATTGTAATGTTTTCTCGGAAGAATATGTTGCCCCGTTGTTGGTCTAAAATTATTCCAAATATATGTTGGTCTAAAATTAACTCGGCACTTTAATGGCTTTATACATAATTTTCGTTCTTGTATATCCACAAAACACACTGTTTCGCTCGGTCTCAGTAAGAAAGTGATATTTAATAATTGTAATCGACAAGACATTGAACAAATTGCGTCCATCGAATAACATGCGTTGTTGAGAAATTTTGAGTCGGGGAGAAACACAAAGGAAGCCAAAGCAACTATATATACAGTCATTAATAAAGGGGTGTTTGTATGGAGGCGAGCCAGCCCGGATCTCCGAGCTAGCTCGCTTTACAGGGCTGATTTCATCACATGAGACTTTTGAGGCGGGTTAGCTCGCCACAAAAAACTACTCGTCTCACGGCTATAGATAGCATATTAATTATTATATAAACATATTTTCGCACGAACGTGAAATATTCGCAGCTTCGCAAGCAAATTTCACGGTTGTAACCCACAGAATCGTTAACAGATACCGTTTAAGATGGAAATCTGTCGAAAAAATCTTATTCACAACGATATAATCGAGTGAATAGAGTATTAGTAATAACTCTTACCTCGCCAAAGCGAGCCAGCCCGGGTAATTGCGTTTATTTTTGGGAAATTTCCATCCCGCCTAGGCGAGATCTTGGGTCAATGAACGCGGGATCTCGCTTAGGCGGGCCAGCTTGATATAAACGGCAAACACAAGATGAAATTTAGTACGAACGCGATCTGACTTGTTTGGACTTCAAACGTCACATAATTTTACTACAAACTTTTACGTTTCAACTGTCAACTGTCAATATTCCAAATTTAGAACACATTCTAAATGTGCAATTTAATTCGCCTGAATTAAATTCGACGTATACAACAGGCCTTAGTGTCGTGAAGTTCTAACATACGGTAAATTTGTGAATTTTGCGTTTATAGTGGATAAATTCAAAATAATTTGCAATGTTCTTACTTTGTTACATTTTCGCGGGAAAAATACAGTAACTGTTACAGGTAAACGTCAAATGTTTACAGCCAAACGTGTTTTGTTCCATGTCCAATTAGATCATGTTCCCCCCCAGGTTTTCCATGACGTGTTTCCGCTTAGCTCCAATCGAGGGTACTGCGGATGCAGGTAGACGTAAGACGGTAGACCGATCAAAATGCGAATAGTTGTCGCGTTTATAGTTTCAAGTTTCAACGGTGGTACGATGACGTTTCTAGGCAGGTTTTCAGACGTTTCTAAGGCGTGGCTTCAATGTTCCATTAAGAAGTACCACGTTTCGAACTTTTCTGTCGTTCTATCACAGTCATAGTTGCTTTTATTAACATTGAAGCCGCCTGAAAATGAAACGTCCGAAAACGTACCTGCCCACTGAAACGTCATCCTACGCAGGGCCGCCCAGGGATGGGGCGAAGTTTGCATTTTGCTCTGGGCCCCATCCTTAAGAGAGCCCCAAAAGGGCCCCCCAAAGGAACAAAAGGGCCCCCCAAAACTTCCTGAGGGTTTTTTTTGCCCCAGGCTTCCAAAAAGTTCTAGGCAGCCCTGATCATACAACTGTTAAAACGTACTAACGCAAACCCGGAGCCGGGTTTTTTTTCCGGGATTGCACGGCACTAATGAAACCAATAGAAATATATTTGTCAAAATTAACACTCAAAGGTGTTCTGTAACCTTAGATGATCGCATAAACGAACATCTTCTATGTTGACTTTTCTATTTAGCTTCACATCGAGGACAATTGTATTTTACGGGACAGTGCATATAAAGTCCTAGACATGTCAGGCCGGGATGCTTTGTTCCACTACGCAACCACAATTGATCGGCATCTTTTAAAGATGGATCGACTGCTCGAAGCGACAAAAAGGTATCTGTTTGTACATGAACTTTAACTTTCGATTAAAGTAGACATATAAATCCAGCATAAAATTTTTTTATTGCTGTCATAGGTAGCTCCCTAGTCTTTACGTACCATACCTACTAGTGCCCAGACCTTGGCCGAGTTATGTTTTGTGCTGACGCCGAAGTTCATCGTCATTTCTTAAAAATGAAGTTTAAAATGCAGTCAACTGACGCAATTACATACGCCAGAATCCGAATCGTGCACGAAAAATCGTTGTTTGTGATCGTCGGATGACGTAGACATTTTTATGACGTAGTAGATTTTTCCACACACCACAAGGGAGCTTCATATATACGGTTAATTAATAAATAATTTCTCAAAATGTATTATTATACTTAGTTTATAGCCTGTGATGGCCAATATTCTCATATTAAATTTTATACAGGCTTTTAGATTTGTCTTCTTACTTTGATGTAAACGAGCATCCTTTTAAGATGTCGCTATCATTTGTCGCAACAAGAATCCTTCGATCGTCCAAAGATGACGAGAAATATGGTAAAGTTTGTGTTATATTACTTATGCTTATATATACAGGGTGTTTATAAACACATCCGCTTTGTTTAAAAAAAAAGCGGATATATTGATAAATATTAAGTCACGTTTTTTTTATACGTTCTGTATTATAAGCTTCGACGGGTAAATAAAGGGGCACCTGAAAACAGTCTACGTTAATCCCCTAATGGTCCCTAATCAATGCAAAGAGGTGTCAAAACTTATTGGTTTCAATTATTTTTAACAGGTGAAAGTAATTTGGGATTGATATTCTCTGAGGAGAGAAATTGCGGGAAGACTCTGACGTTACGTCTGATTGCCAAATTTCAGGGAATTGCCCAAAGTCGTCACCCACTACTATTATCAGGTGGGAATCAGAACACATCTGGCACATCTGGGTGAGTATACTAATAACATGTATATGAACTTTATGAAACACCATAGCGTTTGTCAATGGTCCGGGTTTAACTCCTTCTTGTAGACCGGGTCAGGTGTTTGTTTTTACAGTTTATAGTTTCATTTTCTTCCAAACAATCAGTTAATCATATTTATTTAAAAGCAAGGAGAGTAAGGGAATGGCGTCAACATCAGTTATATTACTCACTGTTGCACTTTCCCATTATCAATTTAACATAATGTAGATATTCTTTCGAAAATTATCGTGTCACCGAGTGTCCAATACGCGCATGTACTCTGAGTATTAAGTTGTTGTGAAAAATCTGCGTTTTTGTCTTATTTATTAGAAAAATGGCATTGGAGAGTTTAAGCAAATCGTCCTTGGTATCCTTACTTGACGATTCAATAATCAACCAGAATCTGGGTGAATTTTTGAACCAGGTGCAGGGTGGTCTGGCGCAGGGTTCATCCAAATCTGGTCTTTTGTACCCGAAAGGAAGCTTACTACTTTCCAGCAATAAAAAAGAAGTACAAAGGTATAAATACATGAAATGCCAATGTATACAATTCAATCAATGTACAACAACGCATATTATACGAGGTATAATATATGATGATACAATATGCCACTAAGAAATATTTTATATGAATTAGCCGTCTCCCAATCAAGCAGAGGACTGGTTCTCGTCGCTTAGTGTTGACGGACAAAAAAAATGCAAACAATAATAATGCAACAATAATAATAAGGCAACTTTAAATATATATTTAGCTCTCTCACAATCTCACTATAACTTGATGTCCTCCTAATCTCGTTTACCGAGCCTGAGATCCTTGGGAAGGAAACGAAGGCTCTGGGATAATCAGGAAGAAATCTGATTGATTGTTGGAATAGGATGCGTAATTCAAACGGACATACAATTTTCTATATGTCGGATTCAGGCTCGGAGATTGATGTCCTTCCAAACCTCCTTCCAAACATCAACTAGACCCAGTCCTCTGCTCGTTTGGGAAGTGACTAATTGGGGTTAGCGAAAATAAATGTAACATCTGAAGTCTGTAACAAATCTACTATAATTCCCATACTATAACAGGATATTAGGAGAGTGGTCAGGTTCGACTACCGACTCAATCCCAATGAAAGACCACAATGAAGCTGCTTTGGACAAAATTCGCTGTGGCAATAAGGCAAGTATCGACAAATAAGGATACAAAGTTAATGAGACGTACGAACAGACAGACAGAAAATTACAAAGACAGTTGCTCGAAAGCTGCTTTATCAGATATAAAACTCGATGCGACAGCTGAGAGTTTTATATCTGATAAAGCACGGACTGGGAACTAATTTTAAAAATAAACGTTGTCTAAGTTAAGGAAATCACTGCTAAAGTTTACATGATTCTTTATCAGGTATAAAACCACCGATATGGTAATGATTTCCCTTGTCTTTCTTTATGAATTATTAATGGTTCCTTAACTTTTTAAAGGGTATTCTGGTTGCATGGTGCATGCGATTTCTTCCTATCTATGAAGAGATAATAGAATCGTATTTTGAAGATGTGAAATGCATTCTGAAGGCGCATTTCAATACAGGATGTCAAATGCGATGGATTAAAGGTGTTGCATATAACCTCATTACGTACACAATGGTGAGTAATAACAGTCATTTCTTATTAAAAATTGTCGGAAATGCGATGAAAAAAAGCAACTAAAATAGACCTTTTCGCTCATTACGTCACGTCTAACGCTGTTTCAACACGGGCCATGATAAGAGAAACAGAACATCCTCCTTCAATTAACACATGCATCAAAAAGAATTTTGGATTTTGGTTAAACACGATTTCACATAAACGAAAACTTTATAGGCTTTCACTCATGAGTTGGCCCCAGACGATTTTTCTCGTCAATGGCCGAATTGGACGGTAGCAGCATTAAAACACCGACAGTTATCCTTTGACTATATGGTCATTACTTCATATGTTTATTTTAAAAACAGTTTCAATACCTGTGCAAGGGGAATAGTTTAGAATTCATAAATTAATTGAACTTTTTCTCCACACAGATACATGCATCTGCTCAGAAACATCCCGACCTAACAAATGCCATCACCATGGTCATACAGGGAAACATGAGTCGTTCTGCGGAAAAGTCTACTATACAAAGATTAATGGTGGATATTTATTCACTTATTCTGCAGTCAAAATCGAAAGATGTAAGTTGTGAAACGCGTATATACGACGCATTATTCGCTCGGGAGTTGCCATTAATGCATTATAATAATTGTACTTAATTATTAAAGTTCCGTTCCCTTATTCAGGTTTCTTGTTTGACATGGATAAATCCACTCCCAAAGGTCCAAATTACAGAAAACGGATCGTGGGAGAAAGCCATTTGCATCAAGACGGTCATGATAGGAGAAATGCAAAACGTTTCTTGGACGGTAAGAAGCTCAGTCTTTTAAATTGAGAAGTGCGCTTGTTAATAATGTATTTACTCGTTTGCTGCTCTTAAAATTATTTATTCAAGGCTGCTTAAACGAGGTAATACAGTATTATAACCATGCATAGAATGTAGGCTCCCATATCAAGTCGGTCAAAAAGTTGGCGCCACAAAATGTGGATTTGTAATGGATATTCTGCTCAGCACTTTACATGTAATAAATTCAGAATGGCGGATTTACTATGCATAGATTCATGTAAGAGTGTTTGCACCATTGAAATGAGGTTTGCACTCATTCTCCGGCGCCCAACCCAATAAAAGCCATGGCAGCCATGTTGGTATTCCAGACAAAAGAGTCTAATTAATTTTTTTTTCCAATTGAAACACTAAAATGGGGGCTGTGACGTCATGTGCAAACGCTCTGTACTTGTAGGAAGTAAAACAAGAAATACAGAGTTCCACAGTAAACGGCTGGGAACAGAGAAGCATTTGTTTCGCAAAAGGCAGCAACGCAAACCTCGCTGACGTGCGCTCTAAAAGGAATTCAACGCTTGTAACAACTGGACAAGGGTTCAAAATCCCACAGAAGTTATTGGACCCTCTTTTTATCGAGTGGGTAAATTTTGGTAAGTATTGTTTTAACATACCAATATACCATGATTCCTTATTGTCATACGCAAGCGTAATTTTTCTCTTTCACGAACATTTTAAGACATTTTGATAACATATAAGAAGCGCCGATAGTTTTTCCCTTTGAGTTACTCAGTATGGTTGTTGACGTTATAAACTGAGTAAAATTCAGTAAATACCAATGGCTATGACTTTGTAGAATCATACACGCAAAAGATTATAAAATGTCGCCGTTACACGGTGCTACAATCGCAGGATTGGCAAAAAAGTACCCCAAAAATGGCGTTGTGAGAAAGGCTAATTAATCCTGATATTTACAGTAAACTCTACTACAGAAATGATACTAAATTAAAATGACGCATAATTGTAGTTTTTCGGCTAAAAGATAAAGGTACATAATTGGGGATTTAAAATATATATTGAGATCGCCATTTCAACAACGTTGTTATTTACTTGCATGCTAGTTACTGGTAATAACGGTCAGCTGCAGCCAGACGTGGACTTTATCGAAGCGCTGACAAACAAAGAAGAACACGGAGATGACATGGAAAGAAATTTGGAGAAAGATGAGGCAGACACGGTCCGTTCCATAGAACAAGAGATCGTGGAAAAAGTGTCAGGTACGTCTCTCTCTCGACTCGTATCTATAAATCGCTATCGTACATGCTATATAGAATCATGTAGATATAGTATTGAAGGAGTAACATATTTTTTTAAAAATATTATGTTTCCTTTTATTTAATTAACAATTGTATAGAGTCCTATGTGTAAAGTTTAATACAAAGTTATTCATGGATGATCTCATTTGCAGATTATTGTGATAGGATCAGGCAAGGATATCACAATACAAATGACGACGTACCTTCATCGCCGTCAAATGCGCAAGACTATTCACAAGTAAGTATCTGCAAATAATATAAGTTAGGTATTTATTTCAAACGTTGGTCCACTAAACTGTAGTTGTTTAACAGTATTTCATCTACATTGCATACCGGAATCTAACACTGAACTTGCACGATTATTCTTGTCATTCAGTAGACTTGCCGTCTTGCCACAAGTCCGCCTCAAAGCTTTCCCCCATAAAAGTGACGTTGAAAAGGACTTTGCAAAAATCTAATCATTCAGGCAAAAATTAAAATACGAACCTATCAAGTGACCTTACAGAGTAACACAAATGTTGAATAGCTGAAAGTTGTCGAATGCTAATGACTGATCCGCGCAAATGACATATACACCTATTATACTATATGTCCTGTGTCCAGTCGATCAGTATAATTTCTTAAGTACGTACCTATCTTTTGTTTCACTTTGTAGTTTTTGTCACCTGAATCAAAGAAATTGTACAACAGATTCACCCCGAAACGGTTAAAGGCTTTTGACATGGTATGGAAAACTTACAAAGTTTATCGTTTTAATTCTTTGCCTTTCTTGTCAATGATAGGTACTCTCTCTGCACGACGAGCTAAATCGCCTGACTTTATAGACAGAGTATAATTTGGCCAAAACTATTCCGTCATTCAAGAGTTAAATAAACATTTAGTGTTGTTTGCAACTGTGCATGGTGGATGAATTAAAGTGGACAAATGAAAGAATTTATTCCGGTTATAAACCACATTTTCAAAATTTTGTTTTCCAGTTTAACATCGAATGGTTTAACTATATTTTTCGCTTCAGAGTTCATTTCGATTTTGCATGCTGCAGTTTCGTAGCCTGTTGTAATGTATTTGTATCTGGCACATTCATGTACCTCATAAACATTCGGTAATCCAGATCATTACTTTCTTGCAATATAGGCTGTTAAAGCAGTAGAACGAGCAAGCCGGTTATTAAGTGAAGAGCCAACAGCACATGATCGTACGATAGATACTGCGATAGATACTGCATCAGGTTCAGGTACGTCGTTACACTGATAAATATTGTGATCGCAACTTGCACACATGTACTGACTGCAATTAAGAGCATTCAGCTTCGACCAAATTGTTGAGGAAGTCAGGAAATGAACTGGTCAAAGTTAGGAAATGAACTGCTCAACATTTTTCGGAACGCTTCTATTGGCACGACTCTAACAGCCATCGTTGCAAATTTTTCAGACGATCGTCATAAAGATCGTCTAGAGAGATCCGCACCCAATATTGTATCAGATTTAGAAAATCTGAGTTGTTAAAGTTCGATTCCCTAAACGTCACATGCACAATTTTTGTAAGGACAATTTCCACCTTTTATCAAACAGGTATTAATCAAACACCCATCCCGAGTAATAGTGAGGTAAACCCAAAGAGGAAACTGCTATTCGCGCAAGGAGCATTTGGGGTTATGAACGATAGCACTGAAGGTATAATACATGCTAGGATTTTATACGTTAGCAGTTTTAAGTATAATTGAAAAATCTGTGAATATAACACGCAAATAACATCTTTCTCATCCGCAGAAAACAAAAAATCCAGCGGCGAGAGGACTGTCCCTGTGGAGACGACGAAGAAATCGTTGGAGAAAACTGGGTACAATGTGACAATTGCGGTCAGTGGTATCATTTGTAAGTATATTTCTAACTCCCTATATGTTTATTCTGTGTTGACAGGTACCATAGTAATTAGCTTATAATAATCTTTATTTATATTTCAGGCTCTCTCGGCTTTTGTGTTACATTTAATCACTTATCGACCTTCCGTAATGCCATGCTATTACTTATAATAATCTTTATTTATATTTCAGGAAATGTACGAATTTAGAGAAGATTCCGCCAAAAAGACAGAAGTGGTTCTGCAGCGAAAAATGTACTGAACAAATAAAGGGAAAGAGATCCAAACAGCGGAAATAGAGAATTGGCAGTTTTAAGATGTATGAAACTGCCACTTGTTCATATTGTGTGCTCCTCTCTGACATATAACCTTTGGCAGAAACGTTAAAACGCTATACATTACATAATATGCGGCGCACCTTATTTTTCTTCAACAACAAGTTTATGGTATGGGCCTCTGACTAATTTTTCATCTTCTCTTACACGACCGAGCATCTTGGTGGTTAGATCTTCCACAATCTTCTCGTTGTGGTAGTAGTCCATTAGGTAATTGTAATGAAAATGAACCAAAAATTTTTGCATCGTGGAGCTTCTAAGGCGTAAAAAATTTTTTCTATTGTTTTCGCTCTCCTGATAACTCGTTTTAATGGCATTCTTCTGTTCACATAAATTCAAGTCATGAAATCTGCATAGAGGCGATTTGTGGGGATTTGTTGAGGAGTGAAATCTATCCCCTACAACATAGCGATGTGTATGACCAGTCACAGGGTGTTCCCACTCTTGAAGCTCTTTCTCGTCCTTATATCCCATTCTACTAGATTGAAATTCCAGCGGTACAAGGTGAGGTACGCTAACCTTAAAAACAAAGTAATTTTCAGTTAAAATACAGGATAAATTCAAGGGTCATCCGATATTTCTTTTGTGAAATAACGGAAAATTCTCGATATGATGTCTGCGATTTCACGAAACATTGCAGACAAACTAAAACTATTCTATGACTATCTGCATCACACAATATTCTGAAAACAGGTGGTTTCTTTTCCCGCATTTTGTCATGCATACTGTACATTTCTCGACGCAATTATGGTTAAAACCTAGATATTTAAACACTGTGAGTGACAAGAGTGAATCACTACCCATATCCCTCGAAAAATGCCTCCGTCATTTTTCAGAAACATGTAATGGGGTGAAATGTTCCAATAAAAAAGACAATACCTGGGATGGACATTTGTCTAAGCTTGGTGGTTCGAAACATCCAACGTTATCTCCCCAAAGATATTTTGTGACATTCGGCGCTCGAATATCAAGATGCCTTGAAAACGTGCATGGTGTATCATTCACGAAAAGCGACGGTGGGTATTTCAGGGAAAGATATATGTCTGCTGCATCCCGAACAGACTCTTGAAGCATCAAGAACTTTGATCCAACAGTTGTCTTAAATGTAATAAAATCGTCAAGTTTATACAATATATGTGCAGTACGTGTGCCTGGCAAACAAATATTAATGAAATATTATCAATACATGTCATTAGTAATCGTGTGAACTTAGCTGAAAAGAAAACGTTCATACCCCATGGCGGCAAACAAAATGATAGAATCCCCCAGTATGTCCGATAACTTTTGTGAATTCGTGACATGGAGAGATGCCAACCAACAATGTTGCATACAACGATCGAAGCTCAGCAACCATTAGACCCTTGATTAAAAGATAAATAAATTATATAACTAGACTTATATAAATTATATAACTACACCGGATTTAATTATCAGGTCGGTGCATAAAACGAATAAAACCCTTCTGTTTCTTAAAAACCGTTATAGGCCTACGCCTATAACGGTTATAGGCCTAGGTATGCTACAGTAGTTCTTTAGGTTTCAAGATACCCCAGGCACACATCAACGAGATCTGTCATTAGACATTACTCAGCGAATTTTTAACCAAAGTTCTGCTAATAAAAGTCATTTTACCAAATTTTAAATTTTTCTGCTTACGTTTGACATGCCAGCAACATTTATGCCAGAAGCCTGACATACGGCACGGAGAGAATCAGCATTCCATGAATCGATATCGTTCATGTCAAGATTCTTCGACTTCATCAGTGCATGTAAAACTCCAGGGTCACCTAAAATACATAACTAATTGAGTGTGTTGGCTTTCCATCACAAATGTTCTGAGATAAAACCGTGTACTCACCGTTTATTTCTTTTCTTGGCTTCAAATACACACTCCTCTTCTGCATCTCCGTGTTATACACTTTCTCTGCTCTAGCGGATGGAGCAATGATAGGAGGTACTGTTGCGGCATCGACCTTACCATCATCTAATTCTGTTTTTGTGTATGTGGTTTTCTCCACCCAGTATTTTTTTATTCTCATCAGGAAGTCTTCCAAAGAAACAGGCTCACACTCATTATTTGAGGAGGAATTATTGAAGTTAACCTAAGAAAAAGTCTTTACATAATAAATTTATGGGTATCTGACAGGTTAATTAGTTGGGCCAACATAGTTTTAAATTTATACACTTACACAACTCAGATCACAGCAGTTCTTTTCATTTCCATCGCCGCAATATACCTCTCCTGCAACTCCACAGACACCACAGATAACGTCATCTAATGATCTTTCTGTGATAGCCTCGAAACAGTAAAACCCATTGTACAGTAGCTCCACCAAGTACCTTTGTTGACCGCTTGACGGAATGACATCCTCAAAGAGAAATAATGTCTGATTCTAAAATGTATTTGGTGTAAAGAGGCTTCAGTCTGTTATTTGTAGTGAGCATACGTAAAGTGACATACAGTATTATAAGACACATATGCATACACACACAAAACACATACACTCATGTTTTAAAACACATGTAGTGTTTGTGGTTTTCTTACATTAGAACATGTCGTCGCGCACCATGATCTGATTGTACTTTCAACAAATACTTTGACTGGCACTCCTCTCTTGAACAGCTCTCTCCATTCCACCAAAATCTCCAATGCAAGCAAGACCTTGTCATTAATATTAAAAAGACCTGGAATGTATGAAATACATCATGCAATAAACTTGGAACATTTTATGAAACCTTTCAATTAAATTCAGTCACATTTTGAGAAGTTTTAACAGATTTATCCCAGTTGTGATGTCATTTTAATTTGGTTAATTGCGTCAAGATGGCGGACTGCACGCTATTGCTATTTTACGTTGAAATATTTCGAAAACTAAGCAAGATATGGAAAAGCTGTAAAGGGACTTCATATATCATGCATTTTGAAAGATCTTTTAAATAAGGCAATTTGGGCTGCTTTATCTGGTCAGGGGATACTGATAGTAGGGTCCCGCTCGGAATGCCACAAAATGACAATAAAAAAAGACATGAACGGAATATCTGAGACATTTCTTGTGAACTACAACAGGTTCCAGTTGAATTTTTCACTAAAATCATCGACAAAAAGGTCTTATTTGTCACACATTTAGAGGAGTTCACGAATTCAACTGTATATCCAAAACAAATGTGGTGGCTGTTTAATTTTATAAAAGAACTTCAAGAGAATTTCTACCAACATTTCATCATAACGATGGCCTAATATTACTACATTATATTATCATGGTCGAAAAATTATATATTCTTGAGGCGTTTTGGGTGTGGTTTTACTAAAGAAATGCTTTGTAAAAAAAATTATTTCAAAAAATTGAACTGTTTGGTTTTAAAAGAGAGTTTGGCATGATTTATGCTGGCATTAGGGCACAGGGAGCCAATCCTGGGTCTTACTAAAATAGGTGTGAATTTACTGATACTCACCATCACTCAAAGGCCACACTCTATGCATTGCTTGGCATTCTGGATTCTTGCAGAATTCACCACACACACCTCCACCACATGAAACATATGTTGATGTGTCATGAGAAAAGCTTTACCATCTGAGCCTGGCTTCATTTTAGGTAAGCTCAGTTGAGTCCCACACATTTCACATGATTCTTGTGGAGGTATAAATGAAGATGGCCATGATTTATCTTCTATCCCTGCAGTACTCCAGGCATCAATGTTTCTGCACTTGATGATAAATTTGTTCGGCACTGGGTATGGTAGAGAACAACGAGCCATCAAATCCACAGTTCTTTGCCGACAAACTGAGCTGGTTCGAGGTTCAGCAATTTCTTCTGGGGAGGTTGGAGTTGGGACTGCTGTTGGTCTAACATGTTCCCTCAACACACACAACAAAACATGTACATGTAGGCAGATCCTCTTCGATTTCAACTGTTTTGTGTTGCCACCATGACTTTTGCAGTCTTTGGAGGAGCAGATGTAGTTGCCCTGACAAAAAATTACAGGTGGACAATAGCAGATTACAGTAGCCACAAATTCACATGTATATTTAATTTGATTTATAAATGGTACCCTTTGCATTAAGTACAGTAGGTGAGTTTATGTAGGTTATTAGACTAGGGTGGTCAGCAGCATTACTCGAAAATGTACAGTATGACCAACCAATAACCGTAACAGCTACAGGTATCTGCAACTCCAAATGTGTATATATACTACGTACTAGATAAAACATAAGCAGCCGATCTTTATCTGATATAAAGATCAGATGTGAAATCAAATCCTACTGTACCTTGTTGAATTGAACATGTGTATAGCATATTGGAGTTGATGTTGATGCTTTTCCATAGACAACAAAATTTTTGTCAGACACTTTCATGGCAACAGCTTGTGATGCTGACAATTTTTTCATTAGGGAGAATATAGTTTCTTGAGTGCCATTGTCAGCTGGATAGGTTCTGATGGATTCATCACTTAAAAAATACTTTTCGAAAGGTTCTTGTGGTTTACTGTCAATCTTTTCACTATGTTTACAGCTGAACGGCCTTCCTGAAGAACTTAGGTGGATTGCTCGTTGTTGTTTACATGTCTCATGGTAACAAAGGCAATTTGTTCCTTGCATCAAAACCAAGCACCGATCATCCCTCGTGCTGCTGTTTACTGAATACAGAGAAGTATCACCTTCTTTGTAAACAATGACACAGTCTGGAATGTTCAGTTTTGGCTTAGGCACATATGAACCTCCTATTTCAAAGTGGCATCCCTCACATAATTTTGGTTTCCGTGCTGTCATGTACTTATGGCCACATTTGGGACAACTGGCAGTGCCACGATTTGTCCATTTAGGTAAGACAACTGATTCATCCTAAAAGTTTATGAAAATATAAATATATTTTAATCATTCCCAACTCTAATTGTACAGTACAAGTTCTGACAAGTTCCTCTAAGTCTCCTGCAGTGAATTGTGGCATGTTCCTGTAAGTACTGTAATAATTGTGGCATGTGTTCCTGTAAACATTCAGGTCGATTAGTGATTAAATGTACCCATTGCTTGACGCATTTAATCACTAATCAGCCATAATGTCATGCTAGTAATTTGTAATTTTATGGCCACCGGCATACAAGGGACATTCTTTAAATTTATGGTATGCATAATTGTATGCATAATTAGTTACTAAGATAAAATCCGTAACCAATCGCGGCCTAATGGGTTAACTAGAGATATTGTCATATTTTTGGTTAACCCATTAACCTCTAGTCTCCTGCGCATACCTATTCAGCGTCGCCCTAGGGGGCCCGCACATAAGGTATGCTTGCTTTGGCCAAGGTTTCGTGTTCAGGCAATCCGCTGTTGTTTGTTCGTTAACCAATAGATTCAAAGGTCAATCGTTACGAAAATAAGGCCTGCAACCCAATTGGCTGAATGCCTGAACACGAAACCTTGGCCAAAGGTGCCTAGGTCTTGCTATTAGTGATTCTGTGATTATATAAACTAATAATAATATAATCAACATTATACCATAAATGATACATCTGATCACATCATAAAAATTTGCATTTTACAAATGACTTCATCATTAAAACATTTATACTATATACAATAGCGTTATTCACACCCAATCCTTAAAGATGGCATATTTATCAAACGAATTTATATATAAAAGACTCGCTTTACCGTTGAACCAGATGCCATGCTTGGCTAAGACCACAAATACTCCGAGCTTTGTCAAACCTGTACGTAAATATTGAAACCATCTGAATTGATACTGTTCATAACAACAATTTAATAACACCATTGCCTGAAGTATATTTTATCGCAAAACAAACTATACACGCTTCTTACCTTTGTTCAGATCTATGCCTTTCCTCGAATGACAAAATTTAATTGAACAACGCAGAGAATTCTCAAGACAAGAACGCAAAAATCCAATCGAAGTAAACAGAATAACGACGCAAAATCCCCAAGATATTTTACTGTATAAATTTGCAATTCGCTGCAAATGTCACATGGCATACAGTGGCGAAGAAACGGAAATTAATAAGCTTCTGAAAAACAGAAGGCTATTGGCTAATACATGCGGGGCTAATACATGCGGTGAGTTGCGATGAAAGAATGCAGATAAGAACCAATCAGCGACCTCGTTGCTAAGCCTACGTATTTACCGTCATCTTCGCGGGTCATGAAAAATGTCAGGGAAAAATGAGCGCAGCCGAGTGTCACGTGAATCACTGATTAGCCAATCATATCGCTTCAAACCACCTCAACTGACACGTGTTTGTCCTATAAATAAATATTTCACACTGAGCTATATAATAATTCCTGGAGGACCGGCTCGTCATTTTTCGGTAACTTCGCCGCCATCTTTTTGTCCGCAAAAACATGGCGGACTTCCCCCTTCTGCGCAACCGCAGAAGCTCTGCTGACGCCACATGGTTCCTTTTGGCCATGGTAGTTACCACTGACCGGGCTCAATTATGAGCCCGCTACAAGGGTGTTCTCCCCCCTGGATTTAGTAAACAACAGGTTCTCCCCCCTGGCCTTTATAAAAAAAATTTCCCGTGAAAACTTGTTTTGTTTTTTTGAAATATAAAGTCATGAAAACATCATTAATTGCATTTTTTTGAAATATAAAGCGTTTTTTTAAGATGAATACAAGTCGTAGACGCTGTTATTGCCAACGCAAGAACAAATATATATTAAAACGTCAAAAAATTGTGGACAAAATTGAAGATTTTAATTCTGACACGAACTGACAGGTGTTTTTTTTTATATTTTCATTATTTCTACATTCCTATAACAAATGCTTGAACTTTTTGGCACTATTGTCGGACATTTTGGGGACAATTGGATATTTATGGACATCAATTAGACTTTTTTGAACCCTGCATGAACAGCAGAAATACTGAAAGTATGCAATTAATAATGTTTTTTTGAATGGTCTTGAATGTCTTCAGAACAATATATCTAGGTATAATCCAAAGAAACATTGCATAATACACTTTTCAGTAAGGTCATCAGCTTAATTGTACCTCAATGGGCTATAAAATTTTCAATATTATCTAATTGCACCCCTGGACCCCTGGTCTTATTAATGAATAATATTCATCCCTCCATAGACTTAATTACTCCTGATTAGCCCATTGAATTTAGCCCTCTTGAAGTTTGATACCATAAACAGAAAATTATAAAAGTGGCTGCAGATTGAAGATACACTGCTCACACAATGCATGTTTATATTTATTTCTTTTATAAATATAACAATGGTTATAAAAATAACAGCCAAAAACAAAATCAGATAACATGGTAATTAAGGATAACAATGCAGATTCATAAGAATGTGTATAATATGCTTAATACATTTCAGTTCAATGTTCCAACAAATTGCATGACAATTAATTAATAAGCCATCTCTAGCTTGCTTTATTTCATTAATTAATAAGCCATCTGTAGCTTGCTTTATTTCATAGCATCTTCATCCTGAAAAATATAAATGGAGATCTGATCAAGATTTATTCACAAGGTGCAAGAAGTTAAAAAATCAATTAATTATAAGCCATGATAATTGATTTGAATTTGACAAGGCAAACAAGATAATATATTAACTAGGTTTTAACAGTCACCATCATCAGAGGTTGAAATTTACACTGTTTGCAGCAAAAATCTTATTACTTTGTATCAGCACCCACTCCACACTTTTGTCAGTCAGATCATGTAATTATTGCTTAAATCTAATAGACTCACTGGGGGGAAGGTTTACCTATTTACATTATTGTTTGCTATCATGAAAACAAAATAGACCAAACTCAAAGATTGACATTGCCAGGAATTTAATTCCTTCCCCACACAAGACAAAGTTTGAGTATATAACATTGCACATGTACCAAAGGTCTAAAATAGTATATTTGCTGTTTGTACCATAAGTTTTGATGGATTTATATGGCTCAGAACCTTTGGTAATCAGTTTATATTCGAGTCCAAAGGAAAAAACTGAAATTGTTATAAAAACGGCTTACCTGGATGCCATAAAATAACAGCCGAATGACAAAAATCATTCCCCCGATAAGTGAATTAGGCCATTCAAAACGTCAGACATATAAAGCACAAAGCTACGTCTCCTTTCCATTTGTTGAACAGGAAAAAAGAGGATTTATATGAAATACAAAAAATATATACCGAAAGCCGAAAATATTTTGATAAAAACCAGGAGGGAGATGGACACAGTTTTTCACCTTGTATCGCGGTATGTCAGTGGTAACTACCATGAGCAAAAGGAACCATGTGGCGTCAGCACACTGAGCTATATAATAATTCCTGGAGGACCGGCTCGTCATTTTTCAGTAACTTCGCCGCCATCTTTTTGAAGCCACCAACATGGCGGATTCACTGAGCTCAGTGAACTCAATACAACTGGAACGATAACTCCGCCGCCATCTTGAAGCCAGACTGATGGCCGCCATTGCACGTCACGGGTCGAAATCCCTCCCCCTTTTCGTTGTATGATTTCTCATACCTTAAACTAACAATCGAAATTAAATAAAGTCTAGAAAGCTTCAACCTTACCTGGTCTTTAGTAAAAAAACACTTTCTAGGCAGGAAATGAATTTTAGGGATTATTTTATTCCTGTTGAAAGTTGAACTTTTTTCGGCGCGTTTAAACTTACGCAATATTTACGATACGGGACTGTTACCTCGAAAGTTTCCCCCCTAGATGGACGTAAATCACTACCAACTTTATGTGACATAAATTTCAAGCTTGGAAATTGATGCTGTCGGACGGAAAAGGTCTTGTGGTTATTTTTGGCGAAAAATAAAAACCATACTAAATTTGACTCGACCCAATCCTTTTTTAGAGATCCAGAGTGTAAACAAAGCGAAATATTTACGATAATATTTTAAAATTGCAGTGAAAAATTGCAGTGAAAAATAGCTGTTTTTCGACATGGTTATGAAAAATAAACATGCCCATTTCTTGTGTAATTTCATGCTGTGAAAGTAAGCAAAAATCAGTGAAAAAGAAACGAAAAAACCCAGGCAGCAATGAAAAAAAGGTTGCATTTCACAGGTAAAGTTTGCAATTAAAAATAAATACAGACTTTTAATGACAAAATTTAGGCACAAATATCTGTGCACTTTAGCAATTGTATGAATACAGAAATCATTTGCTTTAACTATACAGTCTATACTAGCCATTAGTTTTCAACTTTTGTAAATTAAATTAATTATTATGGCAACCTGTAGCATAAAGTAAACATGATAAACAATGCATTTATAGGTATGCCATTCACATATTACCAATTAATTAAATATACATATATTTAGATTCCCTTTGAGCAATCCAAAATTGCTTGAAAAATGGGAAAAGGTAATATGCGAAGTGAACAACTTGCCAAAGTGGAAAGCAACACATTATACATATCTGCAGCAACCACTTTTCACAATCAGATTACATCATTCCCCCATCTGGAAATGGAACCAGCAGATTAAAACCAACAGGTGTGCCAACTATATTCAATTCAACAAGCAACCCTCTCTACGGCATCCCTAAAAAGATAAGAAAAAAGGTAGTGTCACCTTGTAACCTGGCAGCTTTGACAACTGTATCACATCTTGATGTTGTTAACCATGATCATACTTACTGCAAACATGCTAACACAATAGAGGATTTAGAAGAAGATAGAAAATCTAAGGAGGATAAACTAAAAAGAAAAATAAAAGGTTTGCAACAACAATTAAGAAGAACGGATGCCAAAAAGCAGACCATGGGAGATATCATAGAAGATTTGAAACAACAACTACTTCTCTCTCATGAAGATGCTGAATTACTTTCAGCCAAATTTAATGGGGTACAACTCGCAATTTTTAGAGATGCAAAGAATAACACTAACTGTGATCCTCGCGGACGGAGATATTCAGATGTTGTAAAAGAATTTGCAATAACGCTAAGTTATTACTCCCAAAAGGCATATGAATATGTAAGATCAATTGTTCCATTACCTCAGCCATCTCTTATTAGAAAGTGGTCCAGTGTTGTTGAGTGTAATCCAGGATTCTTTAAAGAGTCATTTGAATCTCTAAAAAAGGAAGCATTGGTTAGTCAAGAAAAGAGAGACTGTTGTCTGATAATTGATGCAATGTCAATTAGAAAGCAAACTTTATGGGACTCAAAAAATGATAAATATGTGGGGTTCATAGACTATGGACATATACCTACTGAGAAGCCAGACCAATTTGCATCAGAAGCTCTAGTATTTGTTTTGGTAGGAGCTAGAAGTCACTGGAAATGTCCTATAGGATATTTTCTAACTGACAAGATGACTGGGAAAATGCAGGCCAAGTTAGTCCAGGAAGCATTGATAATGGCAGCTCAAGCTGGATTACGTGTTTATTCTGTAACAGCAGATGGTACTGCTGTTAACTTCACCATGTTCCGTGAACTTGGATGCGTATTTACAACATCATATGAGACCATGATCACCAGTTTTAAACACCCATCTGAGAACTATGTTGTGTATGCCATACTGGATCCATGCCACATGCTTAAATTGGCTAGAAATGCCTTAGCCCACCTTGGCTCTATTGTTGATTCTGAAAACAATATGATTACATGGAATCTATTTTCATCACTCATTAAAATCCAAGAAAAGGAAGGTTTCACATTAGCAAACAAGTTTTCATCAAGACATCTACTGTTTGAGAAGCATAAAATGAACGTCCAACTAGCAGCCCAAACTCTCAGCTCGTCTGTGGCTGACGCAATAGAATTTTTGGATAAATCAATGAAACTTGGAGAATTCCAAAACTCATCTGGGACTGTTAAATTTGTAAGACTAGTGGACAGATTATTTGACATAAACTCTCGAACCCCAGTTGCAGTTGGATTTAAACAACCATTGCGTGCTCAATCAAGAGATACATGGGAAGAAATCTTAAAGCATTCCTCAGAATATTTGCTCGGCTTGAGAACATGTGACAGTACCAATGGGCTTTTGTCAAAACATCAAAGAAAGACATTTATCATTGGCTTTGTCACCACAATTAAATCAACAATTGAATGAACAACAGAAATGTTTAGTGGTGGAAATCCTTTCAAATACTTCCTTACATACAAGTATTCACAAGATCACATAGAACTCCTTTTTTCATGCATAAGAGCTCATGGTGGATGGAATAACAATCCGAATTCCATGCAACTGAAGTATGCAATGAGGAAAATGCTGTTGAGGAACACTATAACTGCCTCAAAAAGTGCCAATTGTCAGACATTTTCAGACTCCTCAACAACAATCATTCCATTCTTTCACACACGAAAACACAAATCACCTTTAAAAGAAACACCAACAGAAAACCCAGCGCAACTTGAATGGAGTCCTGAGGAAGATCTACTTTGCAGTCACTTGAATTTACCAAGTACATCTGAGTTTCTCTCCAACGTCCTTTTTTACATTGGTGGTTACATCGTGCGCAAACTGCTTCCGAAACTATCGTGTGAATCATGCAAGAGATGCCTACTTTCCCACTTCAACCCTGCAACGCCTGACCATGATTACTGCGCAATGCCACATAATGAAGTTGCATCTGCATCAGCATTCACATTATTTGTGAACAACGGTGGTCTGCAAATATCATCAGAGTCTGTTTACAGAGTAATAGAATTTTCAGAAAAAATTTTTAAAGTATACGTCTGCAAAGATGGCTTCCAGATTTCGAGAGAAGACAAGCTAAAGCAAAAACTGGTTCTGAAAGTTTGCAACCATTTTGTAATGGATTCAAGCCGTCAAATCTTTCAAGACCACGAACAGGCATCCGAAGACATTTTATTAGAAGAAAATCACCGGTCATCCTTGTCAAGTTAACGGCAGAAAGGTATTTTACCTTGAGACTTTTCACGTACGTAAAGCGATACAACAATGCGGTGGTTAATGGAAACCCGAGCGTCAGGCACCAGTTAACGAAGATGATTCTTTTTAGAAATCAATAAAGTTTACAATATAATATTGTTTAAATATCAGTTGCTAAGTCATAAGTATTTGTTAAAAAAATGCAATTAAATACCTGTTTGTTAATAAACACGATTGTCGGTATATCGTTAACAAAATTATTACAATTCCAAAGCAACCATATTTCTTGAACAATTTTCTCTTCTTATCGCCTTTGCCTTTATCAAGCCATCAACACAGAATCTAAACGGCTTTCCCTATCTTGGTTTTTGACTTCAGTTTTGCTTCACATATTAAAGGATAAATTAGATTCCAAACTGGTAAATTTTAACAGAAAAATAACTTTCAAAACCGCCATAAACAACCACTGTTCGAACATCATTCCCCACGCTTCGACCTTCGTCCGCGCGCAAGCATTGCACTCGAGGCTTGGCGAGACTCCTCAATTTGGCTTCAGCCAATCGCAGGATTTTAGAGACTTTATCACTGGAGTTATCGTTCCAGTTGTATTGAGTTCACTGACTGAGCTATATAATAATTCCTGGAGGACCGGCTCCTGTCAAAAAAGTGAAGCAAGAAACATGGCGGATTTTTTCGCGCTGACGCCAGATATGGTCCCACTGGGCAATGGTAATGACCACTGACAACCGCGATACAGTGCTTCAGGCGCACTCCTTCGCCCTCCGGCTGCCTTCGAAAAATATTTTTTGTTTTTTGTTTTTTTTTCAGACGAATCCGACTATTTTCTACAATTTTTTCGACCTTTAAAAGCAATGGACTCTTTTTGCAGTGAGTTGATGCAATTAGTCTCCAGAAGGGATGAATATCGACTCATATACTTGTAAGCCGATTTATATTTACTTCTGAAGTTTCATCGATGGCATTTTTGACAGCTCTCATAGAAAATGAATTGAGATTCACGCTTATAGTTTTATGGATTGTTTCTCATATGGAATTTATAAGTAGAGTTGTTTTTGCAATCCTTTGGATTTCTTGTCCTAAATTATATATTTTAAATTTATTTGCCAGATCCTTGCACTTGCCTGGGCATTGTTTAATATCATTTTATTATTATTAAACCTTGTATCCATCTGTATCTATGCCATCAAGCTGAATAGTTGTTTATTAATTTAGACATGTCCAAAAGAGGTGTTATAGACTGCTATTCTTTGAGAGTATGAGACTATTTTAACTGAGTCAAACAGTAGAAGAATGCTTGATTTATATGTCAATTGTGGGAAAATAAATTTTTGCCTACTTTCCATCTAGGCAAAAACTACACACAATACACACAATACAAAATTACCAATTATGACTATGATAGACCCTATATGGTCTATAATAATGCAAAGTAATGTTAATATATCACTATTTTTATTCAGTTCTTTCTCAATTTCTAGCATTTCAAAAGCAGATGCAGTCCACATACTAATTGCTTAGGTCAAAAGTAATAGTGTTGTTCCCAAAAATCCTCTACCAGCATACCTATGGTTAAAATATAAAACAAAGCTCTGAGTTATCACCATTTTCATGCAAACCCAGGATTCAAACTATTAAAATTAAAACACACAAGATGCAAAATCTGCTTGGTGATCCTTGGTCACTAATTAATGTGAAACATAGTTGAACTTACATACATCTGCTCAGTTTTTTATGCTTTATAATTTGATTTTTCATATTGTCAAAGCTTACTGCTAGACTGGTCAGTTATGTTTTAAAAGCTGGCAAAAAGCCAAGGTAAATATAAAGGACAAATGGGGAAAATATTCCTGTGTTTTTTGATCAGCTTATTCAGGTAGTTTGGCAATCTTGGACCTGTTCAAATCAGCTGCCCTTTTTCAATTCAGAATCAGCTGCCCTTTGGCTAAGTGATATTGATTATAATTTTTTTTCCACATATATAGCACTATGATATAGCATGAGATTTTCAACCAGCTAGTGAAAGACTGAGTGAGCACAATGACAATGAACTGATTCCCACATACAAAGTCAAACTGTAGTTTATAGTTAATACTCTGTCTCATATCATAAATGGTGAATATGTAATACGACTTAAGCCAACCAAGCATACCTATAAAACGTAAATAATTTCCGTTTTCTTAAAATATGATATGAAAACTTCATATTCAAATTCTTTTGAGATTTTAGTTCGCCAATGTTTTCAAATATCACCATTATTTACTGAAAATTTTCAGCTTTTAGTAATCGTATGCCACATTTAAAGCACGACAAGTACGTGTCAGTTGTGTAGATCTTAAAATGAAATTAACAAATAGAAGAAAAAAGGTCGAAAAATAAAAATTCATAACGAAAACAATTTACCGCTAAGTGTTTTCAAAAAATATGCAGGGGGGAGTGAATGTTGGAGCGGGCTCAATATTGAGCCGTGTCAGTGGTCATTACCATTGCCCAGTGGGACCATATCTGGCGTCAGCACGAAAAATCCGCCATGTTTCTTGCTTCACTTTTTGAGAAAAAAACATCAGGAGCCGGTCCTCCAGGAATTATTATATAGCTCAGTGGGCGGATTTCGCCCTTCTGCGCAACCGCAGAAGCTTTGCTGACGCCACTTGGTTCCTTTTGACCATGGTATTTACCACTGACCAGGCTCAATTCTGAGCCCGCTACAGCAGTATTCTCCCCCCTGGTTTTTGTAAATAACAATTCTCCCCCTGGTTTTTATATTTTTTTTTGCCGTGAAATCTTTTTTGTTTTTGAAATGTTTTTCGGTTGTTTTTTTTATATTTTTCGCACTGACATACAATAAAGTTTTATTTTAAGATGAATACAAGTCATACACGCTATTTTTTAGCCAGCGCGGAAACAAATATATTAAAATATGGAAAAATGTGGACAAACTAAAGATTTTAATACTGACACGAACTGACAGGTTTCTTATTTCATTTTCGTAATAATATTTTTGTTATTTATACATTCCAATATGAGAGTTTACAAATGTTTGAATGTTTTGGCACTATCCTCGCATATTTTGAAGACAACTAGGAATTTATGGGCAACAATTTGACTTTTCTAAACCCTGAACTGATGAATTGCAGGAAGTATGTAATCAGTATTCAGTATGTGATGTTGTCTTCAAGACTTTATATCTATGCACAATACAAAATCCAAAGAAACAGAGGCCAAAGCTCAGGCAAAATGCTGGGCAGCTGACTAATACTTAGTGCAGCAATATAGTTTCAACCAAGAATCATATTTGCATAATATACTTTTCATTCAAGTCATCATATGAAGTCATCAACTTGTACCCTAATAAACCTTAATAACAGGCTTTAAAAGTTTTCAGCATTCTCTAATTGCATCCCTGGACCCTTGGTTATAGTAAAGAATAACATTTATCCCTCCATAGGCTCCACTGATTAGCCTAATGAATATAACCCCTTTGGAGGTTGATACCATAAACAGAAAATTACAAAAGTTGCTGCAGATTAAAGACACACTGCTCAGTCAATGCATGTTTATATTTATTTCATTAATTAATAAATTTGACAAATGGTATAAAAACTGAAACTTCATCCTGAAAAATAAAAATGGAGATATGATCAAGATTTATTCACAAGGTGCAAGAAGCTAAAAAATAAATTAAGAGCTGTGATAATTGATCATTTCACTTTGGATTTGACAAGGTAAACAAGA
This sequence comes from Dendronephthya gigantea, assembly GCF_004324835.1. Lineage (NCBI taxonomy): Eukaryota > Metazoa > Cnidaria > Anthozoa > Malacalcyonacea > Nephtheidae > Dendronephthya > Dendronephthya gigantea. The sequence continues at coordinate 1,002,013 of NW_021163061.1, read as the reverse complement.
TAATATATTAGGCTTTAACAGGGCTCACTATCAGAGGTTGGAATTTTACACTGTTTACAGCAACTTATTATTTTGTATCAGCACTCCCAGATCATGTTAATTGATGTTGGGTGGGATCAATAGAAGAGTGACTATAGTAGACTCACTGGGGGAATGGTTTACCTATTAACATTGATGTTTGCTATCATGAAAACAACATAGACCAAACTCAAAAGATTGACACTGCCAGGAATTTTAACTTTCCCCCGACACAAGTTAAGAAAAAATGATAAAATTTGGGTATATAACATTGCATTGACAGCACTGTAATGTACCAAAGGCTGTTTGCACCACACGTTTTGATGGATTTATAGTCTCAGAGGCTTTGGTAATCGGTTTATATTATAGTCCAAACTCGAAGGCCAAAAACGAAATTGTTTATAGTAAAAAAAGTTGAAAAACGGCTTACCTGGATTTTATAAAATAAGGGCAAAATGAGAAAATTCACTCTACCGATAAGTGAATTAAGCCATTCACAACGTCAGACGCAGAGCACGAAGCTACGTGTCCTTTCCATTTGTTGAACAGGGAAAAAGAGAAACGCTTTTATCCATTTTATATGAAAAACAAAAAAATATATACGGAAAGCTGAAAATATTTTCATAAAAATCGGGAGGGTGATGGACACAGTTTTTCACCTTGTATCGCGGTATGTCAGTGGTAACTACCATGAGCAAAAGGAACCAAGTGGCGTCAGCAAAGCTCAAAATCCGCCATCTTAGTGGCTTCACTTTTTTGACAGGAGCCGGTCCTCCAGGAATTATTATATAGCTCAGTGCGTCAGCAAAGCTCAAAATCCGCCATGTTTTTGCGGACACTTTTTGGTGACGAGCCGGTCCTCCAGGAATTATTATATAGCTCAGTGATATTTCATTGTACAGCATGCAAAACTATTGACATAGCTATTGACTAGGAAATATATTTCCATAGGAAACATATTTCCTATGATTCCATTTGGAAGACAAATGCTCTGAAATTTAAGGGCATGGGTTCGCTTATGGCCATTGTATACTTCTCGTTGGTTTGTGACTGGTCTACAAATTGGCCTGACGGTGCCATCAATGAAGCCGAAGCAGTTCGTTAGTGGTGCACCTTTGTTGTGTATAGAAGTGGCATAAAGCTGCAGGTTTTCGCGTGAAAGGAATGATTGATTCCAACTTGTTAGTCTAAACTTGTTTCTTTCGTAAATAAAATTAACCATGAAATGTACAATCCTGCATAGTTCAGGGACAGATCTGCCAAATAATGGCACCATATCGCAGTATCTCACAGGAAAGGCAAATCTTTTTAACAGTATACATAAGGCTTCAAGACCATTGCACGGGGTGCATCGTTGTATTCGGATTTCGTCGGGAATCATTAAAACTGTTTTTAGTCTGGAAATGTCTTCTTTTTTAAATCTAAACTCAACTTTACAAAACAGTTCATCTGTTGTATTCCAGTTAAACTTATCGTATCCTTGAAAAGGAAAATTTGATTGCTTAAACATGTTTTCATTTTCTGCGATTAATAAAAAATATTCTTCTTCATCAATATCCGTTCCTCTGCCAACAGGAACAGGAGTAAATCTTCATATTCTACGTTTTCATCGAGTATGTCTTCAATATTTATATTTTCCGCCATTTTCAATTTACCGCCAAAACACCCGTCGATCAAGAAATGCCAAACATTTCTTTTTCGCGACGGGTACGCCGTCTTCGCCTCAACCCCCGCGCAATGTGGACGTAGCCGTTGCCAATCACGTTGCGATTGCCAAACTCTCTATAGATACACGGTATGACGTCATATGTGATAAGAACAAAAAAAGTGGCCACGAGCCGCCGGGGCGAGTGGTAACTCTTTTGTTGTTATCACATATGGCGTCATACCGTGTATCTATAACTGAACAGACAACGGTTCATTGTAATCTATTTGTTTTATATAATAAAACTGAAAAAAATCCAAAATTAATTGAATTATTTGTTTGCAATTTAAAAACAAGAAAATTGCTGTGACGTCATTCCGTGCGTCTGTCCTCTTATAGATCATGGCTCTCGACCAATGAAATTGCTTGAATTCTTTACGTTATTATATAATAATGAATATTTCATTGTACAGCATGCAAAACTATTGACTAGGAAACTGTACTGAAATCAAAAGTTATAATTTTATTTAAACATCTTATAACAGTTATAATTATGTTAATAATCAGGTGAATAAAAAATAAGTACAGCAACAACCTTTCACAGAATTGGCTAATCAGGGGCCGGTTGGGGCCGGTTGCATCATAGGCAGCCCAGACATATTTTCGTTCTCCTGGCGCTCGCGCGTGTACACGAGTCTACTTAGTCTATTAGCGCTATCCGGCTTTCGTACAACCGGCCCCAGAATTATTTACCTCCAACATGTAGAAGTTTTATCAACCTTGGAAAATCCCCAATTTTGCTAATGCTAGGCAAGCAAGCCCTTGCTGATTTTTGTTGAGCTTAATTGATGCCAACTAGCAACATGCATGCATCAGACAGAAATATTTTATAGACCCATTGCTATAAGGCAATACTACCCAACATGTGTATAAATTGTAACAAATTCTTACCTTTTGCATATACTTTCGATCACTTCACTGTCTTCATGCTCTGCTGAACTGATAAAAAATGTGATTTAGTACAAACACAAAAAGATATATGCTATTTTTTCTCTTGCAAAAGTTGGAAAGTGCAAGTTTCTATTTTACTCATAAGCAGTATTTCCCAATTACACATAAAAGTTTCCATTGTCAAGATCAAGTGGCTATGTCACTAAAGCCACTTAAGAATATCAATATGTTACTCATGCATACAACAATAAATGGATAATATAAAAAGATCCCCTCACGTAGATCTGGTGATCAAATCGAGTTGTGACTATACAATATAACTGGGTATTTTATTAATTTCCAGAAAAATGAGGTATACCTTAACTCTTTAATTTTATCTCCAAGTAACCCAGCTACAAACTGAATCACCAAATGCCACCTGGGATTATTGAGGTGCTTTTCCAAAAATGATTCAATATTTTTAATATCATCAACCACATGTAGCGCAGCTAGAAACTCTTGAATTGTAAGATGAAGAAAAGAGAAAATATGATGATTTTTGTCTTCCAACTGATTGAATACACCAGAATCTGATAAGCCAGCCACAGATTTATCGCTGCTTTTAAACTCAAAAACTAACTGATCTTTTTCCATTCCATTCCTTGCAATTCCTTTCAACCTGTCAAGGTCTTCTTGAAGCAGCTGTGGAAGTTCTGCAGTCAAGTAATCCTTTGAGGGTTGTTCATTCCTGTATTTTGAATTGTGTTTGAACAGCAAAATCTTTATAGCTCTTTTGTACATTTCAGTCATTGTTTTAGGAATCTTGCTGTAGCTTTCATCCTTCACATGTTGACCAAAATCAATGCTCTCATATAATGTCAAGCACACTATATAGGAATTGACAGGTATGTAACAGAAGCTTAATAGTTCTGGTGAACTCTTGATTACTTGCCACATCTCTGAACTTTTCCTGTCATCATGGCAAAACATTTTAACATACTTTTCTATTTGTTCCTCATTAAAACCCAGTATCTCCACTTCCCGATCAAACTTTAGACACTGATAAATATCTTCTGCTGTAGGTCGAGAAGTGATTAACATAGTGGCTCCAGGCAATAGTTTGCCTTCCACCAGCTGTTTAAGGATAAGAAACATATGACACATTTTGTCTGGGCTGGTTATGATCTTCTCATCAGTTAAAAACGTTTTGTCAACTTTAAGTTCATCTAAGCCATCAAAAACAAGAATGACATTACCACTTGGGTTTGTGCAAATATACTCGTAGATGGTCATGTTGCAATGAGCTGATGGCATAACAGAACCTAGAGTCTGACTAAATATTTCTTTAAGACTTGTTTCTCCCTTGTTAAAATCACGTAATTGAATCAATAGTACAATTTTTCCATACCAGAATCTTTCTATGTGTTTTTGATACTCATGAAATATTTTTTTTGTCAGTAGACTTTTCCCTATGCCTGGTCTGCCTACTACAAGAACAGTTCTAGGTTGTTTCTTACAAGCTTCTGCTGCTTGAAATAACTCTGCTGTACTCTCAAGTACTTTTGCATCAGGGAGTTTTTCTAAACGAGCTTCATAAATATCATGTCTATCTTTATATCTTCTCCTGGAATTATAGGTTGTTTCCCTTCCATCTTGAATCATAAGATTGATATAGATCTCCTCCAGTTTTCTACGTGACAAACGTTTCCCTCCAAAGTCCCCAAGCAGGTAAAATAAATTTTCAGATTGGTTTGATCGAATTATTTCGTTTATTTCTAGGATAGTTTTGGTTCGTTTTCGTAAAAGGTACACGCTAATGAACTCCTGATCAGTATGGAAAGTTGGTCTCTTCAATGCCGACCACAACAGATAAACAATCTCAACGAGTGTCACTGCATCAACGAGAAAATTTATCGTGATAAAGCCGACAACAACTTGTTGTTTCTTCCCAGCCATTGAATAAGTGCAGTCCACAAATGAAGAATTCGTAGTTGACCGTGTGACGTTCTCATGGGAAGTACTAGTTGTTGTTTTCATATTGGGCAAAGGACATTCAAAATGGGTCGGAAAATTGGACGAGGTTAAGAGAAATGCTGAGAATACTGTCAGTGGTATTATACGACAAACGATCAAATGGCTTATATAAGCCATAAATACAAAATAACGATTACTACCTCGATAGACTTCCCGTGCGGCTGGCGATGCTTCAGACGGTAGTGGCTGGCTTTCTTCTACGCCCTCGTTCGTCGTTGTGTTTGGATTATTTGCGAAGATGTCGACTCTATGTTTCACCAGGTAACCGTAAACAACGCTCAACACAACGACAAGTCCAAAACTTATCACAATCTGGACATTGAGAGATAACGAAGGGAGGAATTCTTCGGCATATTGAAGACGACATTGTGTTTCAATGTACTTCCCCTTGAATAAAGAGCTGGTGAGGTCACATTCTAGACTTGATTTCGACTCGTAATCACTCGCGATTGCAATTAGAACAACACCAGTTGCTACAAACAAAGCAAGAACTACTGAACTGTGGGTATTGTAACAATTACGAGGAATCAGTTTTAAGCAATTTTCCATGTCTGACTTGTCTGTATAAAGAGTACTTGATTCTTTCCCAGAAGTTAAGATTTGATCATTTGATCACCATCCTGCTGTAATTTTACACCAACTTGCAACACCCTCCAGGACCATTATGATTGGTTAAAAAAACAGACACTCCAAATAGGAATTATTGGCCTACCAAATAAATAATTTATTGTTGAGACAAAGTAGATTTTAATACTTTAGTTTGACGCGCGAGTAATTTCCCTGGAATTGTGTTGACATATAGGTAACGCGTGGGATAGCGGAGATGAGGGTCAGTATAGATAAAGAGCAGAATGTGCTGCAAATTCATTCTGCTCCTCGCTTCGACAAGGTCATTACAGATCGAATTTGAAATTTTTGACACTTCGGTTAACAGGTAACTATCTCTATATTTATTCTTATTAGAAATAATTTAGAATGTCTTTTGGCTTTCCCAATATTCTAATTTTGGGTCATTCTTTTGTCCGTCGCTTACGGGATGGTTTAAAGGTTAATTTCGATTCCCGCGCATCCCAAAATTTTCATATTCCCGAATCGGGTTATGTCACTATGCTGGGCACAGGTGGCAGTACCGTTGAAAAGGTGATTCAATACGATCTTTCCCATGTCTGATCTGCCAAACCTGACATTATAATTCTCGAGTTGGGCACAAATGATCTGACCACTCACGCCCCTGAAGTTGTAGGATCGAGGCTTGAAGAGCTCGCTCGCCTGCTTCGCGACGAATTTCGCGTTCGCGTCATTGGGGTGCGCCAGGTGATTGACCGCAACATCGCCAAAACGCGGGAATCTGATAGTGTTTTTAACACCAAGGCCGCTCTTTTGCGCCAGTATTTGTCCGTGGTCCTTGCAGAGGAGCAGGGTATTTTTCTGTGGGAACATCGGGAATTTTTCAATCCCGCCCGTGTTCTGTTATCCACTGACGGCGTTCATTGTAACACACAGGAGCAATATTGTTTGTATAGGAGCTATCGTGGGGCTATTTTGAAAGCTCTGGCACTGTTGTAGTTCATTTATTGTGTGTATATTATAATATTATGCATATATGATATTATATATGTGTGTATATGTTTTTTGTATATCTCTTACTACGCATACTCTGCACACTACTTTATTTGCCGTTTATCATACGTTTGACTTACCCAGTATGGGCTAGAGCAACATGACTGTTTACAGATGCCCACGTTGAGATTTCAACATTGGGTTTTTTGCTGCGCAGGACGAGTTCATGATTTTACTTGTTATATATGCGTTGTGTGGTTTGTGATGTTTGTCGTGCTGATGTAGTTTTATGCATATATCGCTCGTTCGTTCTGTGTAGGAAAAAATACATATCTAAGTGGGTAGGGCGTTTTACGTTTCCGGATGCCCACAGTTAAAGTCAATATATTGGGCAATTGATAAAAGGAGAATAGTGCGAATAGTCGGCGAATAGTGCGAATAGTCGACGAATAGTGCGAATAGTCGGCGAATAGTGCGAATAGTCGACGAATAGTGCGAATAGTCGACGAATAGTCGGCAAACACACTAAATAGTCTGCGCCCAAACCAGACGCAGAACTGTTACCCGAGCGCCCACCTGCTGAGCCGCGCGGACTACAAGATGACTGAAATGTCCGAGTCGACGGAAACACTTTGTGACTGTGAGGTATTTATTCTTGTTTTTTTTCTTTATTAAACTATATAATTAGAATCAAAAGTATACTCAGAGATCGAGCTCTATGAGTCTATGTAGTGGCCGGAGGTGTATGTTGATATAATAAAGGAACTAGAGTACATTATAGAGCAATTGCATATTTTCGACATGTAATTATGCAAATTCACTTTGAATTTGTCATTTGTATACAAACTACAAAGATTTGCGTCTGTAAATTGTTCTATGTGGATGAAATAAACTGTGTGCATACAATTTATAACACTAGCACTAAAAACCCACACACGCGGCCGTGCCGTGGGCACATAACAGACCTTTAGAACCACAAATGTTCTGTTCACACTTCACAGTGCCAAAATCGGAAAATCGTCACTGAAATTGTGTATGTTTTTCATTTAGAAGGAAGTTATTTATATTTCTAGCTCGGAATCTGAACCTTCCCCAAAAAAGGTATGTGTATAACTATATATACTATAATTTTACCATGCATCAAGATGACGTTTGAAATCTTATATGAGCATTTCAATTCACCTTTCCGACGGGCGGTCAACGCACGTGGAAATAACAGGAATTCGAACAAACACAAGGTCACCACAAAACGTTCTATATAGCCTTTGAAGATGACCTGCTTTCATTTTTTTAGCCATTGATGATAAACATAATAATTGCTCATTTGGCTGAGCATTTTCACCCCATGAGATTAGACAGCACGTTTTCAGTGTAAATATGGCTTAAAACCAAATTTATATATACATTTTGAGACATAAGTCTTTTTGAGACATTTTGAGTCAAGGGTAAAGACCCGCATGGAAATCTGGTGTACAGCGATGGCTTTCAGGCAGCGTACTACCACCTTAATCCAGGTCACATTATGATGAAAAATTATATGTTTGACGGGCGTGTTATGGTGGCAAGAGAATTCTGGCAGAGTTTGTCGGAAGAGGCTGAAGCAAATGTCTGCGCATCAGGACTACATGTCCAATTTATGTAAATAAGAGTATTGTTTTTTCTTATACACTATAATTGCGTTATGTTAGGTTATTTTATGATATACTTATGGGGTTTACTATTTTTGGAACTTTAAGGAACTTTTTAAAAAGTCGATAACTTTGTGTTTTTTTTCTATACTAAATAATAGATTCTTTGTATATTACTGCCAGAACACTTAGATGAATTGCATTGTTTTCTAACAGGTTTTTGAATTCCCCTCTCCAAAAAAATAGTTACTGTAAAACGTATTGTGGAATTTGTATTATTCGTTTTGTAAAGTATGGTCGGAATTCGATCGCTAGAAGAATATGTCACAATGCGACTATTCGTCGACTATTCGCACTATTCGTCGACTATTCGCACTATTCGCCGACTATTCGCACTATTCGTCGACTATTCGTCGACTATTCGCACTATTCGCCGACTATTCGCACTATTCGTCGACTATTCGCGCTATTCGTCGACTATTCGCACTATTCTCCTTTTATCAATTGCCAATATATTGTGGGATGGTGCGGCATTTTAATTGTTTTCAGATTGCCCGATAATTTTCAGTATTTGCAGCGTCACGGGATAATCAAATGCGGCTACCCTCGTTGTTGTATGCCATGATTATTTCGCTGCCCTTTCAAGTCCTCCTGTCTTTTTTAATATTTGTCAATTGTATTGTGCGTGGCGTGTCTCTGGTATATAGTATTTTACTTATCACCACAGACATTCGTTTCGCTCTTGCTCTGCTCTTTGTTTATTCCTTAGTTCTTGCTATACGGAATTATGCCTGCTACCACTACCAGAGCGAGTACACGAGTGCAGAGCGCAACCAACCCGACTCGGCCGACCGCGACGATCGTCCCTCCCGCTCCGGTCCAGACACGGCTCCAGGTACATCGGGGACGGTGAATAACTTGTTACAGCCATTGTCTGAGCCAACTACCGCGCCAACAGCCAACACCACTGCGGGGTCTACCAGCCAGTTTACCCTCCCAGAGGCTACTCAGTGGGGCTGCGCTATGGAATAGTCTACCAAAGCAAGCAAAGGAAACAAAATCTTTAGGCATCTTTAAAAATATGATAAAATAACGTAACTACTGAGTCAGACATCGATTATTCCTAGTTTATATCTTCTTTAATACTTACATGTTTATTCGTTTATATTATAATACTATTTTTAATACTTGTACTCCTTAATTATCTCGCTTGCAGGTTTCGAAGTTCAAACGGCTAGCTCCGGTGGGCGTTCAGCCAACCTTCCTTCCACACAATTGGCCGCTATTACCTCGCGGTTAATTCAATCTAGTTTGCAGCCATCGTTAATCCCTACCTATCGCAGGGCATGGAAACTCTACAATCAGTTTTCATCTGCGGTTTTTCTTCAGACTTGGCTTTATTTATAGCATTCGGTCATGTTTCAGCGCCATTATGCAGCCTCGACCGCGAATACCTATGTTTCTGCATTAGGTTATTGTCACCGTTTAGCGGGCGTGCATGACCCTACGAAGGTATTTTGGGTTCTCGAAATGTTGAAAGGATATGGTAAGCTTGGCTCCGGTGTTGATGCACGCCTTCCAATCACTATTTCTATCCTCCGCACAATTTTGCAACAGACTTCTCTTGTTTCATCTAGTGAATATCGCGCACTTTTATTTAAGGCAATGTGTACGACAGCCTTTTTTGCCGAGTCGCCCACGGTCTCCAGCTGTGCTTCAATTATCTCAAGTGGTTCAGATTGTTGATAATTTGAGTAATATTTCCGGTTTGAATATCAATTTTGCGAACTACAAACATTCCTACAATCAACCTCGTGTTTCTCTTACACTTCATCGCCGTTCCGATATTTGCCCTGTGCAGACATTACTAGACTATTTTGCGCGTCGCGGTTTATCCAATGGCCCACTCTTTCGCACTCTCGATGGGCGCGCAGTAACACGCAGGCTATTTACTGAGCATTTGGCTTTGATTTTTCGTGCATGTGGTCTTGACCCTGCTAAGTAAAAGGGGCACAGTTTTCGAATTGGTGCAGAAACTTTCGCTGCGGAATGCAGTTTTTCTGACGCGCAAATCAGAGCAATGGGTAGGTGGAAATCCGACGCATTTCGCAAGTTCATTCGTAGTCCGAACTTATCTTCGCGACCTATGTCGCGTCCTATGTTGACATGAGTCATTTGTTGCCTGGCGCCTGGCGGGGGTTGACCTTGGCTGCACACTTCGTAGTTCGTACTTATTTCGTTATATCCCACATTAGTTGCTACTACGATAACTACGATGAGACTCATTGGTAATCGTGCGCAATGCTGATACAGGGGTAAAATAAAGCTAGCGCTCCTCTACCTCATTTCACTATTTTCATATTGGCGACTCCGGTTGCAGATGCTCGGCCGGTCAATGCAGGGGCACGACTGGTTGGAGATCTGTACCTTTTCCTTACCCCGATTCTTCTATGTGGGTTTCTTATATGGCATGTTTTATATATGACTTGTTTTGCTGATTTTATAAGTCTGTCTGTGGAAACCTTGTCATGACGGGGTGGGGTTTGTCTCCTTTACCCAAGGAGCCTTGTCGCGTTTAAATTGGCCCCACCTTTTCTGTGCGAACTGTATAAACTGGGTAAAATTTATTCTGGGTAAACCTGCGGAGACAAGAAATTCAGGAGAAATCGTGAGGTTGTTGTGAAGTTTTCTGAAAACTGAATCTTGAAAATAGTGGTTCTTGCAAGAAATGGAAAAATGTCAGAAAAATAATATTGTAGATATTGACACAACGATAAATAGAAAATGGATACATCAGGAATAGGAAGGATCAATTGAAATTGTATCAAAAACACGGGCAATTTTAGAGCGATTGAAAAACCACTACAACTCTGGACCATTTTTTGATATTTTTGAATATTGAAGAGAGTCCCCCCAAGGCGTGTTAAACAGGCAGAACTTTATGTATGATAGTTTGCTTTTAACACTCGTGTTCTTGAATACTTTCGGCCGACACAGTGTCTCACCCATCGAAGGAAAGTAAGCCCTCGTCCCATGCTTGTTCTTAGGTTTTTCGCCCAAAGAGGTTGAGTGGCACACTAGGCTTTTTGGGCGAGAGCCTCATAAAGTTCCCCACCTAATTTAAGGTCCAGTTATACGCCCGTTACTTTCCGTGTTCGTCCGTCGGACGAAAGAATACGACCAATGAGGATCAAGGACGCGGAGCTAATTTGGGAGGCAAATTCGAATCTTAATTTTGGTCATGCCCTAGGCGCATGTCGCATGTGACTACGATTCTTCCACTTTTTTGATGTACCGTTCACGACAAAAGGACGAGAACGTCACATATTTTACAAGGAAAAAACCCTGCTTAAACTTCTCTAAAATGATTTGAAGAAAAAGACAAGAAGACGAAGTGAGTATAAGAATTAAATGATATTTTATCTGCGTTTACGTCGAAATGATGTGACATTACAATGAGTTAAGTTAGCGTGTTTATTTCCCTTAAAATACCGGCCGTTTATATGCGGTCGTTTCTTGAAATTATTGTCTTATTTCATCGTTATAATGCTTTACAATATTCATTGTTTGATTTGTGTAACTTATTCTTGATTTATCTTCAATTTTAGCTTCGTTAATTCGACGAGAACGCGTTCATTCAACGCCGACTTTAAAGTCACACCTTGGTAAGCACAAGGTCTATAGCTTAGTTTCTCGTTTTGTTTCGTATTTTCTGCCCTAATTTGTTGTAGTAATGACTAATGTTTTAAAACATCCTAGGATTTATTTGTGTAACTAAAGTTTACTTTATCTTCAATTTCAGGATGTAAAATTCGACAATCTCGATAGAGTGGTCATGAGGCGATGGTATGTGTCGACAGCAGTAAACTTAAATCTTCATAAGATTTCAGAAGAATCTATAATCACTGACGATGATTTACATTGTAATGCGTCCCTAGAGAGCATTCAAAGATGCGCTGAGTGGATGTCTATTGTAGAACGAGGAGCTACGAGTTGTGAAATAACCTGAATTTCCACAAGATTTGGAAAAGAACTATAACCATGCACGGTGACGTTTCGCGTTGAAAGGCGTCATCAGAGAGCATTTAACGTCAACAAAATGCCGACAAATGCTTGTGAAGGTCACAAGGTAATTGTTAGTCTGTAGTTGTCCTAATTTTGAAAACATTTCTGTCAGTTTTAAAGCCATTTCGCTTCGGGGTGCTGCTCAAATTTACGCTCACACGTGCCTTTTGTTTTGACAGATTTGTTCTGCTAAACCTCGAACAATAAATTCACCGAACCCTAAAGACGACAGAAGTGAAGAGGGACGGATTAAAGAACAACCATGACGTAATCGGATGTCCCTCATCGGTCGAAGGAGGTTGTTGCGCTTGAGGACTTGCCACAATAGTACTGCATGATATCAAACACGGTATTTCTGGAAAACGAAATGAACATTTTCATTCGAAGGGGTCCCTGGACCTGGTGGTACTCGTTGTATCAAGCACCGTCACAAAGGATCGTTTATGGATATAAAGCGACGCCATGCAGGCGGATGAAAGAGGGGTCACCCCAGGTATACATTTTTCTTGTTAGCCTGAGTTCAGGCAATGGTTAATTTGGTACCCAGGACTAATGTTGTGTGTGGTATGTGCATGTAAGTTCTGGGTACACAACCTCGGTCAAAACCTGGTGATCAACTACCGCACACTCAGGGACATTCCTTTTCAGGGCCCTTGCTCGTGTGCTATTATTTTCATGTCCTTTAAACACCTAATATACAGATTTCTTGAATATTACCATTGCCTAAAGTCTTCATAGGTTAAGTTCTCTCTCTCTTGCGGGCAGGCTTCATTCAATGTTCATTCTTTGTCTGCATATTTGGTATCTACAGTTCATGAAAGAATGGTACACGAGCTTCCTGCGCTAAACAGGAAGAGCAGTGAGTTTAGAAAATGCGATGACGCAGCGCTGCAAACACTCACTTCAAATGATCTATCAAAGTTTTTCTCTCCAGAAAAATGAATTCTGTTTTTCTGTTACAATGCTTTAAATATATGAATGGCTTGATTGCGCAAAACTGCAAGCGAAATATGAACTGAACTGAAAGCTGTAAAATTTAAACGCGGAAATATATTGTAGGCAAGCCATTCCTGTACGACATATTTTGAATTAGAGGACTTCAAGTTGTTAAGATTTTCACATGCATGAGCTGGACAATTGTTTAAAACATTTTTTTTGATACTGATGGCAAATTTCTTTGCAACAACGACAATGCATGTCTCATGGGTTGGTTTGTATGAAGATGATCCAGACCTGGTACCCAAGCTAGCTTGCTTTCCTCAGACGAAATTCATCCCCTTTTTATAATAGGAAGATCTTCGGACGAGGTGGATCGCTAAGACAAAGCATTAATATTAGTAGTAAAAAGTTTATTTTAGCCTAGGCTAGGGGCTGTTTACATGATCCTGGTTAACGAAGCGCAAGATTGCTTTGAGGTATTGAAAATTGAAATAAGTATATAACAAGATCCTGGCAATCCTGTAATAAATCTCCCAGACAATATCATGTGTTTCTTTGCTGTCAAACTGACTCAAACAGTCAAAGTGATCTCACACTTGAATATCAGCTCAGCAGCTTAAAGTTTCTTTCCTGAGACGAAATTTATCCTGTGTTTATATCGGAAGGTCTTTGGTCGAGGTGGATCGCAACACAAAGGATTAAAATTAGCTGTATAAAGTTTATTCTTAATACTATTACACAATGCTTGCATGCCGTTAAACATACCACTGTTCAATGAGTTTATTCTAGAGGTTTATGGGTTTTAATTACGAGTGGAATTATACACGACCTGCATCCAGTGAAGTGCCAAAAATCCAAAAATCATACTGGATTTACCCCTCACCTATTCCCGGCATTACCATCATATACACATTAACTTCGCTTGCTCTTGTTAGCTACCTCTGTAGCTCAATGGCAAGAGCATTGCACCGGCATCGCAAAAGCGTAGGTTCGATTCAGGGCGTAGTAAAACACGGGCGTGTTTTACTACGCCCTGGTTCGATTCCTGTCGGAGGACCTATAGTTGACTCATTTTTCCATCAACTGTTCCTGGCTTGAATTTGAAGTGTGTATAAATAATTCCACTCGAAATTAAACCTCTAGAATGGACCTGCATTGAGTGAAGTGCCAAAAATCATACTACATTTTGTTCAGTGCGTTTATTTAAAGAAATCTATCTTACAAATTATTTAAACTACAAAATACAAATTATTAGAATTACAATCATATATACAATCAAGAATACTATGACTTTTTAAACAATGGCAATGCAAACTGATTTATTAAATTTATTGGTAAAAAAATTCCAACATAAATTTCTCATAAACTTCTCATCAACACAGGCAAAATATATTTCACAAAAAACATTTCAAATAACATTTGCTCGTATAAAAAACTATGAGAGTAAAATAACCAATGTGTCGTGTAGAAAAATAATAATATGATTTGCCTGTAATATACAGCTTAGGAAAAACATTTGATACGTTTTACAGGATTGCAGCCTTTATACAACTTTACATTTACTAAAACAGTTTGCAGTTGTCACTCTTAGCATCACTTAAATATTCAATATCTTCAGTTGTTAAATCATTGCCACCTACAACTAGTACAGTAAGTTTACAGTTGTCACTCTTCAAAGCATCACTTAAATATTTAACAGCTTCAGTTTTTAAATCATTGCAACTTACATTTAGTTTAGTAAGTTTACATTTGTCACTCTCCAAAGCATCACTTAAATATTTAACACCTTCAGTTTTTAAATCATTGCCACTTACATATAGTTCAGTAAGTTTACAGTTGTCATTCTTCAAAGCATCACTTAAATATTTAGCACCTTCACTTTTTAAATCATTGCGACTTACATTTAGTTCAGTAAGTTTACAGTTGTCATTCTTCAAAGCATCACTTAAATATTTAGCACCTTCACTTTTTAAATCATTGTGACTTACATATAGTTTAGTAAGTTTACAGTTGTCATTCTTCAAAGCATCACTTAAATATTTAACACCTTCAGTTTTTAAATCATTGCCATTTACATCTAGTTCAGTAAGTTTACAGTTGTCATTCTTCAAAGCATCACTTAAATATTTAGCAACTTCACTTTTTAAATCATTGTCATTTACATTTAGTTTAGTAAGTTTACAGTTGTCATTCTTCAAAGCATCTCTTAAATATTTAACACCTTTAGTTTTTAAATCATTGCCACTTACATTTAGTTCAGTAAGTTTACAGTTGTCATTCTTTAAAGCATCACTTAAATATTTAGCACCTTCAGTTCTTAAATCATTGCCATTTACATCTAGTTCAGTAAGTTTACAGTTGTCATTCTTCAAAGCATCACTTAAATATTTAGCACCTTCAGTTTTTAAATCATTGTCACTTACATTTAGTTTAGTAAGTTTACAGTTGTCATTCTTCAAAGCATCACTTAAATATTTAACACCTTCAGTTTTTAAATCATTGTATCTTACATTTAGTTTAGTAAGTTTACAGTTGTCATTCTTCAAAGCATCACTTAAATATTTAGCACCTTCAGTTTTTAAATCATTGTATCTTACATTTAGTTCAGTAAGTTTACAGTTGTCATTCTTTAAAGCATCACTTAAATATTTAACACCTTCAGTTTTTAAATCATTGTCACTTACATTTAGTTCAGTAAGTTTACAGTTGTCATTCTTTAAAGCATCACTTAAATATTTAACACCTTCAGTTTTTAAATCATTGCCATTTACATCTAGTTCAGTAAGTTTACAGTTGTCATTCTTCAAAGCATCACTTAAATATTTAGCAACTTCACTTTTTAAATCATTGTCATTTACATTTAGTTTAGTAAGTTTACAGTTGTCATTCTTCAAAGCATCTCTTAAATATTTAACACCTTTAGTTTTTAAATCATTGCCACTTACATTTAGTTCAGTAAGTTTACAGTTGTCATTCTTTAAAGCATCACTTAAATATTTAGCACCTTCAGTTCTTAAATCATTGCCATTTACATCTAGTTCAGTAAGTTTACAGTTGTCATTCTTCAAAGCATCACTTAAATATTTAGCACCTTCAGTTTTTAAATCATTGTCACTTACATTTAGTTTAGTAAGTTTACAGTTGTCATTCTTCAAAGCATCACTTAAATATTTAACACCTTCAGTTTTTAAATCATTGTATCTTACATTTAGTTTAGTAAGTTTACAGTTGTCATTCTTCAAAGCATCACTTAAATATTTAGCACCTTCAGTTTTTAAATCATTGTATCTTACATTTAGTTCAGTAAGTTTACAGTTGTCATTCTTTAAAGCATCACTTAAATATTTAACACCTTCAGTTGTTAAACCACTATTGTGACTTACATCTAGTTTAGTAAGTTTACAGTTGTCATTCTTCAAAGCATCACTTAAATATTTAACACCTTCAGTTGTTAAACCACTATTGTTACTTACATATAGTTCAGTAAGTTCACAGTTGTCATTCTCCAGGTCATGGTTATCTTTCTTCAAAAACTCAGCCAATTCACGGATAGTAATGTTCGTCACAGTACAACGATTGATTTCAAGCTTTTTCAAGTTCTTGATGTGGCTTAAAAATTTGAACAAAGCCGTAGATTCTGCTGGTGCAATATTTATGTAGCTCAAAGTAAATGTTTCATGATCATCCTCAGACGTAAACGACGAAATCATTTTCATGACGCGATCTTCTTGCATTTCCCAAACACTTTTTATCACGAGTAAACCTTTGTCATTACTGTAGTCAATATATCGTTTCTTTGGCATCCAGTTTTGAAATCTAGATTAAGACATTTTAAGAGAAAATTTCAGAAGTTTAGGATTATATTTCACTGAAGAGAACTTCGTAGTATTAAATGGCCATTTTATCAGAGAAAATTAATTCACAGCGTGAAAACGACAACTACACAGACAAGTGATTTTGTTTTTTGTACAAAAAAAACTCCAAAAATATGACTTTCTTACAAAACTTATAAATTTTTTTGTTGCTTTTTTTCTTCAGAACGACGTTGAAATGTTTTTTCCCCCGTTTTTTCCAGCTGCCAAAAATTGAAGGTTTTCGACTTCGCATGTACGAAACAAAAACTATTTTGTAAATTCGTAGTAAAATATTACCTCATATTATAGAATTACGGCAACAAAACGTCGCTTAAATGTTTTAAATATATCCATTCAAGTAACTTCAGCTTTCCCGTCTTTCTTTTTAATAATCTTGAATAGTTTTTAAAGGTTTTTTTGTTTGTTTTCAACTCAGTTTTCTCCTCATCTTCGCGGGTCATGAAAAATGTCAGGGAAAAATGAGCCGCAGCCGAGTGTCACGTGAATCACTGATTAGCCAATCATATCGCTTCAAACCACCTCAACTGACACGTGCTTGTCCTATAATGAATATTTCATTGTACAGCATGCAAAACTATTGACTAGGAAACTGCACTGGAATCAATCAAAGTCATCAAAAGTTATAATTTCATTTAAACATCTTACTACCATTTGCGTTCAAGTGTTGAGTGCGAGAAATTTTTCACGATGTTTCCGTTCTGAAACGTTACGTTTCCTTGTGAATTACTTCACGTTTTCGGCGCGAAATGTACAACTTTGTAGGAAATACGTCAACGTTTGCCACACGTCAATTTCGACAAGCCTTCGTTGCTCAAACAACTGCGCACGTTTTGTTAACACTTTTTATTATATTACAATTTTGATACTGCATTTAACTATGTCAATCCGTGTAAAAATTCTGTATGGAGAAAACTTTTCTAGATGCAAGGTGCATTCAATCGAAAAACATAGTTTGAGTTGCTTAAATTTATACCAATTCAAACAAATGATTACGGAGACAGTAGGTGAATTTATGGAAGGCGTTGACATTCAAAATGCGAGAATACAATATAGAGATGATGAAAATACCTACGTAACCATGAAAGATGAATCCGACCTTCAAGATGCAATGCGATGTTTAACAGCAGTACCGAATTCTGATGGGATCTTCAGAATGTGTGTTCGAATACACTATGAGATTACACCGTCCGGTAAACCTAGAAGTTCATCGGTGAAGACGGAATATATCGGGAGCTCCTTTCCTCAAGCTAATGATGATGCTCAAACAACACGTAAACGTCGACTAGACTTTGAGTCCAGGAATTCGAAATCCAGTCATTCAGTGCCAGTGTCAGTGAGCTCAAAACTTAGTTCAAAGCATTGTAATAAATCCCTGCGGCCCACGTTGAACAGGACGAAAAAAAATGCCTTACCCCAGTCGAACGATACTAGCCAAAACAGAGAAAATGATCAACGAAACAAATGAAAAGTTGCAAGATGTAATGGGCAAAGAGAGAAAAATCAAAGAAAGAATTCAAGCAGCAAAAGAAAGTAATGCCGGACGTGGCACACTCTGTCGTCATTGCCATATGCGGCTTGGTCATAATGCCCGAAATTGTACGTTTGATCAATGTTCCTCAGTTTACGAGTGCGGAGAGGAAAAATTTCATCCTGGTGAGATTAATATAAAAGCAATAACACAGGACGTAAAAAAATTAAGGAAAGAAAAAGAGAAACTGACGGAGGAACTGAGTTTTAAGAAATCTGCAGCCGAAAATGTACGTGACTCCGTCTTGAACAAGCTGGAGAACTCTTTAATCGATGTCGATCCTGCGTCATATCATGTCCGAGGAGTTAAGAATTGGAGTCTTCTGAGAAGCCATGTTTTCGCTTTGAAAAGGTATTGTGAAACCACTTTACATGGCCGTATTCCACCAAAACATGACATTTTAAATTGTCTTCAAACTGCTCTTGCATCTAATGATTGTACAGGGGCAGCTGTACCAATCAAACAAAGTAAACGTCATCGACAAAATCCAGCAAAACCTACACTGGAACGATATGGGATCCAATTTCCAACTCGCCCAAATGAATACGACGACGACGATGCATATGAACAAACATTTGATCGCGTTGGGGCGTGGAGTCCTGCCAGAGATAGCTCAGAAAACAATGTCATTTGCATTGACGACAGTAACAATAAAGGAACTTGCTCATGGATTGATCGAATCAAGCCAGCAAATCTAACGGAGGAAGATGAACAGCTTAAAATTGCTATGCATGCTAGTTTATACACAGAAAATATCCCAGCAAAAAGTGTTGATTCCCATGGTATGAAATCAAATACCTCAAGCGCCGATCATGCTTCAAGACCATTTCCATGGACTGTGACAGCTTCAAGTTCTGCTTCAACAGCTGGTAATTCCAGTTTTACGCCCAGTCATTCTGTCGAATCAATTCTTTCTAATCCTGTACGGAGCGTAAGTGATGCAGCAAACGCACTTCTATCACTACGCGATATGCAACAAGATTAAAAATAGGCGTGAGTAATTCTGTCAGTTCAGCATTGTTATAATTAGCATTTTTGTCGATTGATATTTTTTCATTGCATGTTTTATACAATACAATTATTTAAATAACTTGAACGAATTGTTATATTAAAATTACTATTAATATACTTGACATTTTAATGAAGATGAAAGCAGTAACATGAACTTTTGCGAAAAACAACATTCCTCTACTAAGCTGTTGTACCTATGTAGAAAATCACAAGGATAAATTTTCTGACACGGAAATCAGACCATGCACTAATGTGAGCCAGAATTATTTTCAATGTGGTCATATTCCTTGTATGAAAATTTTCCCTTCTGAATATATTGACGGGTATTGTGTTACATTTTATTGGTTTACTGTACTATTTCATATTTGTATAAAGCAAACAAACACAATGTTTATACGTTTCATCACTTTTATGTATTGTGCAGTGATGGGGCCTGTTTGGGTTGTTTTCTAGTAAATGTCAGTCTTCAACGAGAGTCTACCAAATCAACACCTAGCCAACCTAGCCTAATGTTACACGGTTTGCCCTTGCTGACTGTAATATAAGCAAATATACTCTGAACATACAGATATACTATCACTTTTAATTAAGGCAGTGACATGTTCTTGTTTACTTTAATGTTGGGAAATATACAGAGGGGCTATAAATAAAGAGATTACATATGTGTTGGATAAGAAATATTTCAAACCGAAAAAAAGTAGAGAAAAGTAGGGATTAGGGAATCAAATTACAGTAGATAAATTTGAATTCGAATGGAAAACCGTATAACAATATAATGCGCATACAATAGAGCAAATATTCAAGCAATATCACGTACCACTAATAATACTGTTAACACATTGTAAGAATTAAGATAACACAAAAATTGTATGCGATCAATCCATTTTTGTAGTATGCAATATAAAATGTCTTAGTCTATATTCTGACTTACAACTAAGGAAATAAATAAGAAGTATTTTTAAAAAAGTTCATCATATCTGATCGAGTGATCTTTTGAATGGCAAGCATGGCGGATAATTTCGGATTTGCAACAGTTACGTTTATTAGTTCATGGTTCATAACAGTTTTCATTTTATTGAAACAATGTTCAACGGGATTAAGATCTGGTGAAAAAACCGGCGTGTATACTAATTCTATTCCCATCTCATTCAAGTACTCCTCTAGAACTTCGCCACTATCGTAGTGGTGAACTGATAGATTATCCATCACCAAAACATCGCCAATATCCAGAGCCGGGCGCATAGTTTCCAGGTTGACAGCATTCGACGCCTTTTCGAAGAAATCTAAAAATTGGAAGGTATTGGTGGCGCCATCAATCACATCATAGTATTCCGGACCATTAAGTGAAGCTATTAGGTTAATAGTTGCATTAGGATCTTCGCATTTCTTGACGACTTCCACACACCGCTCACCTTTCGGAGCATGGCCATATAGACGCATGCCGACATTTGGATATTTGACACCAGCTTCATCAAAAAATTTCAAGCAGTTTGGATTCTTTGACCTTAAGTAGTCCATAAAAATCTGTGTATATAGTAAGTTGCCCATAATCAAACCGCTGTGATGCTACATGGGTTATTTTTTTTCGAGTGTATATCTTCCCAGATTTCATCCGTGATTTAAGTGCCCTCGATATAGCTGAGATTGAAATATCACCTTGAATATTTCCCATTTCTTCTACAGTTGATTGAACTTCGCGAAGGGAAACAGACCCTTTCAACTGTTTCATTACTTCGATAAGCTCTAAATCGTCCGACGTTAATTTTGAGCCTCGATTCCCTCCAGGTTTTGCATCGCATTCTAATACACAATTAGCACAATACTGCGTCCATACTTTCTTTACGGTGGTTGAAGACACTCTCACGGTGTGGGAAACTGCAGTGAATGTGCCCATAGGAACGAATTGGGTTGTTCTGTCTGCACCGTGATGGAACATTTCGTCAATTATCAATGCTTTCATGTCGCAAGAAAGTGCGACGCCCCGCTTAAACGACCGACCTTCGCGATTAATCTGCATTATGTATGTATATATATACATATATATTTCGTGAATCGTAATTCCAGTTTTTTGATCCTTGGAGCGGTTTGAGCAACGAAGGCTTGTCGAAATTGACGTGTGGCAAACGTTGACGTATTTCCTACAAAGTTGTACATTTCGCGCCGAAAACGTGAAGTAATTCACAAGGAAACGTAACGTTTCAGAACGGAAACATCGTGAAAAATTTCTCGCACTCAACACTTGAACGCAAATGGTAGTATAACAGTTATAATTATGTTAATAATTGTGTGAATAAAAAATAAGTACAGCAACAACCTTTCACAGAATTGGCTAATCAGAATTATTTACATCCAACAGCAGAGGTTTTACCAACCTTGGAAAATCCCCAATTTTGCTAATGCTAGGTAAGGAAGCTGTTGGCAATTTTTGTTGAGCTTAATTGATGCCAACTAGCAACATGCATGCATCAGTATCACACAGAAATATTTTATAGGCCCCTTGCTCTAATATGCCTATAAATTGCGGCAAACTCTTACCTTTTACATATACTTTCAATCAGTTCACTGTCTTCATGCTCTGGTGAGCTGATAAAAAAATGTGATTTAGTCATTTAGTACAAACACAAAAAGATATATGCTTTTTTTTCTCACAAAAAATTGGAAAGTTCAAGTTCTGTATTTTACTCATAAGCAGTATTTCCCAAATACACATAAAAGTTTGCATTGTCTAGGTCAAGTATCTATGTCACTAAAGCCACTTAAGAATATCAATATGTTACTCATGCATACAACAATGAATAGATAATATGAGAAGATTCCCTCACATACATATGGTTAACAAATTGAGTTGTGACTATGCAATATTATATATGTTATTTACCAGATGGAGGTCCGTATAGGGGAATATTTCCCAAGGTTGCAAAAACAGCCTGAGGCCGAATGCTGAGGGACCGACTAAACTGGTAAATAATAACTTTTTTTCTTGCGGTCTTAATTCATATGTTAGTGTTGGCTCTGTGCTTTTAAATCTCGCCTGGTCCATACGGCCTCATACGCACCGCTCTTGTAGCCAATCAGTTTGCAGGAAACGCTAAAATATGAATTCGGACCGCAAGAAAAAAAATAAAACTGGGTATTTTATTACTTTATCTACTTTGAAGAAGGCATACCTTAACTCTTTAATTCTATCTCCAAGTAACCCAGCTACAAACTGAATCACCAAATGCCACCTGGGAATGTTCAGGTGCCTTTCCAAAAATGATTCAATATTTTGAATATCATCAACCACATGTAGTGCAGCTAGAAACTCTTGAATTGTAAGATGAAGAAAAGAGAAAATATGATGACTTTTGTCTTCCAACTGATTGAATACACCAGAATCTGATAAGCCAGCCACAGATTCATCGCTGCTTTTAAACTCAAAAACTAACTGATCTTTTTTCATTCCATTCCTTGCAATTCCTTTCAACCTGTCAAGGTCTTCTTGAAGCAGCTGTGGAAGTTCTGCAGTCAAGTAATCCTTTGAGGGTTGTTCATTCCTGTATTTTGAACTGTGTTTGAACAGCAAAATCCTTATAGCTCTTTTGTACAGTTCAGTCATTGTTTTAGGAATCTTGTTGTAGCTTTCATCCTTCACATGTTGACCAAAATCAATGCTCTCATATAATGTCAAGCACACTATATAGGAATTGACTGGTATGTAACAGAAGCTTAATAGTTCTGGCGAACTCTTGATTACTTGCCAGTTGCCACATCTCTGAACTTCTTGTGTCATCATGGCAAAACATTTTAACATACTTTTCTATTTGTTCCTCACTAAAACCCAGTATCTCCACTTCACGATCAAACCTTAGACACTGATAAATATTGTTTGCTGTAGGTCGACATGTGATCAACACAGTAGCTCCAGGCAATAGTTTGCCTTCCACCAGCTGTTTAAGGATAAGGAACATATGACACACTTTGTCTGGACTGTTTATGATCTTCTCATCAGTTAAACAATTCTCGTCAACTTTAAGTTCATCTAAGCCATCAAAAACAAGAATCACTTTACTTGGGTTCCTGCAAATATATTCGTAGATGGTCATGTTGCAATCAGCTGGCATAACAGAACCATGAGCCTGACTTAATATTTCTTTAAGACTTGTTTCTCCCTTGTTAAAATCACGTAATTGAATCAATAGTACAATTCTTTCATGCCAGAATCTTTCTATGTGTTTTCGATACTCGTGAAATATTTTTCTTGTCAGTAGAGTTTTCCCAATGCCAGGTCTGCCCACTACAAGAACAGTTCTAGGTTGTTTCTTACCAGTTTTTGCTGCTTGAAATAACTCTGCTGTACTCTGGAGGGGTTTTGCATCAGGGAGTTTTCCTAAACGAGCTTCATAAATCTCATGTCTATCTTCATATCTTCTCCTGGAATTATAGGTTGTTTCCCTTCCATCTTGAATCATAACATTGATATAAATCTCCTCCAGTTTTCTATGTGACAAACGTTTCCCTCCAAAGTCTCCAAGCAGGTAAAATAAATTTTCAGATTGGATTGATGGAATTATTTCGTTTATTTCTAGGATTGTTTTGGTTCGTTTTCGTAAAAGGTACAAGCTAATGAACTCCTGATCAGTATGGAAAGTTGGTCTCTTCAATGCCGACCACAACAGATAAACAATCTCAACGAGTGTCACTGCATCGACGAGAAATTTTATCGTGATAAAACCGACAACAACTTGTTGTTTCTTCCCAGCCATTGAATAAGTGCAGTCCACAAATGAAGAATGCGTAGTTGACCGTGTGACGTTCTCATGGGAAGTACTAGTTGTTGTTTTCATATTGGGCAAAGGACATTCAAAATGGGTCGGAAAATTGGATGAGGTTAAGAGAAATGCTGAGAACACTGTCAGTGGTATTACACGACAAACGATCAAATGGATTATGTAAGCCATAAATACAAAATAACGATTACTACCTCGATAGACTTCCGGTGTGGCTGACGATGCTTCAGACTGTAGTGGATGGCTTTCTTCTACGCCCTCGTTCGTCGTTGTGTTTGGATTGTTTGCGAAGATGTCGACTCTATGTTTCACCAGGTAACCGTACACGACAGTAAACACAACGATAACTCCAAAACTTATCACAATCTGGACATTGAGAGATAACGAAGGGAGGAATTCTTGGGCATATTGAAGACGACATTGTGTTTCAATGTACTTCCCCTTGAATAAAGAGCTCGTGAGGTCACATTCCAGACTTGATTTCGACTCGTAATCACTCGCGATTCCAATTAGAACAACACCAATTGCTACAAACAAAGCAAGAACTACTGAACTGTAGGTATTGTAACAATTACGAGGAATCAGTTTTAAGCAATTTTCCATGTCTGACTTGTCTGTAAGAGTACTTGATTCTTTCCCAGAAGTTAAGATTTGATCATTTGATCAACATCCTGCTGTAATTTTGAACCAACTTGCAACACCCTCCAGGTTCATTATGATTGGTTGAAAAACAAACCCTCCAAAAGTACTTGATTTATCTGATGTATTTCCGATCTCGAGAGGAAAGCTGAAGTGTTGAACAAAGGTCTAACGCTGCATCTCATTTTCCTCTGGTATTTCACCATAGTTGCATAGTCATAAATAAAAGATCAAAGATGTCCATCTCAGTAATAAAAATGTCCCAAGGGGAGCCATCTTGCAGGTAAGTGTTGTTTTGCGTGATATTCGTCATTTGTCCAAAGAGTAGATATTTATCATTTATAGACCCTCCGCTCCGGGTGATGACGATTTTTCCCGAGGACTTCGCTTGTGTTTGGTCATAATGAAAACATCTTGTCCTGTTCCAAACCATTAACTTACCACTTGCGAGAACTTTACCTTCACCACTAGACCGACAGCTTTTGAGACTAAAGACCGTGTTTTTTCCTTGGGGTACTCAAAAAACGTATGAACGGTTATATGAACTAATATGCACGTATTCAACGGTAAATATTTCACAAATTTTCATCAACCCATGAGTATAGACTCTTGACATCTTTTATTCAAATTCAAAAACTCGTCACAATGAACACAACCTTATGATGCAAACTTTGGTATATTTTAAAACAACTTTCAGTATTTCAATCAATATTAACAATGTATAATAATAGATTATTCAGCATTCAAACAATTTAATTAAAATAAATTATATTTATTGATACGTTAGAAATAGTCCAAGACAATATGATATAAATGAATCTTGAGGGAGTTTTTTATTTTATCTTCCGACCAATATACGGATGAAGAGACTTTACTCTGGTAGATTTTGATAAACCAACTCTAAGTTTTCTTGTTTGTTTTGTCGCGTGATGTATTTGTGAAGAAGGTAAACCTGCGAAAAAGCAAGAATAGGAAAGATTGATTAAAACTGTATAAAAACACAGGCACTTCTAGAGTGATGGAAAACCCACTACCGGTGTGCACGATAGCGCTTTCTAAGCTTTCGTACAACCTTGGACCATTTTTTAATATTTTTTACGTCTGTTGCTTACAAGAGCTTTGTTCCGAGTCTGCGATGTTTTCACCTCTTCTGATTTCCATTTTCATTGTTGAACATTTAGACAGCTGGTTACATCCACCAGTTTCTTCAAACGGCTGGAAAACGTCAGAGACACACTGTGAGAAACGTAATAATAACATTCGCAGCTAGTGAAAACAAGTTTGGGATGAAGTCTTTTCCCAATATGCGGTTCAATAGAAGAATCAAAATTATTATAGTCATTGTGAGAAAGGCTAATTTACCTTTCGTTCAAGTGGTTTGTGGGTTTGTGAGGGGAAATCGTGTAGTGATTCTTCGTCAGTAGTGTCCATTATGTCCTCAGCTAGTGATGGAACGATGTGCGACGAGTTCGTCTTTGATCTGGTCATGGTCTGTTCCGGGGGGTGCATGTCTGGGACAACTTGGGAAATGCTGGTATTTTTTGGTGCGTTCCCCTCCGTAAGATCTCTGGATATTGATGGAGGAATGGAGCTTGTCTCATCTTGACAATCAAATTCTATGAGGATAATAAAACGAAAAATTCAAACGAAAGGGGTATTTTGTACGTATTTATCTGTTCTTAGGAAAAAAATAGGATTATTATTCAGAGGACTAAGACACTAAGTTACCCTACATCTTTAGAATGCTATGGAATATAATACCTGTCTCATTTTTCTTGACAGCAATTTCGTTCTTAAAACGACCATCTTGTAACTGAGAATTTCCAGAATCAGAATTGATCCTCAACGGAATATCTTTCTCTTGTTTTAACGCGGATTCCTCCTCAAACTCGACGAAATGATCCAAGGAGGATATAAACGATTGAATAACGTATTTTGTTGGTTTGCAGTCGTGAAGGCAGGGCTTCGTTAAGGCCGTATCGTTGCGGGGAAGAGCGAGGATATTTGACTCGAGAGATGGAACATCAACGATATCAATGTTAGGAAAAGTTATTTCCTCTCTTGTGAAACTGCGTGTTTGAAGAATGGCGCTCTCTTTAGTTGCTATTGGAGTCACTTGAATATCCTAAAGTTTGAAATAAGAAAATACATTCTTATATTAAAAGTTAAAACTGTCAGAGGCCAATTTGTTGTGACTGATGTGAACCACCCTATAATGAAAACTAAACCAGTTATTACTAGTGTAGTTCATCTTTTTGAAAACACCCACCTCGTTAAGGATCATACTGTTTATCATTCTTGTTCTACGCCACATTATCCTGCTTCCACACCTGACATGACTGACTGCTCTTGATGAAGATCTTGACGACGACAGCGTGATATCCATGCTGTCATCTTCCATGTTTCCTGAAGCTTCCCGTGTCTCTGAATCTGCTTCGGTCTCTCCCGTCTTCCATGTCGAAGCACTTGTTGCCTTCTTCTCTAAACGTTCACCAGCAAGATTGCATTCTTTCGCGTCTCCGGATGAAATCCTTCAGGGGTTTCCTTCCAAGCATCAAGCAGCGTATATATCACAGAAGGGAGTCTTGCTTGATGCTTCTGCATCATCATAGCAACGGAGGTCATCGAGTTTTCCCAGTTCTTACAGAACTTTCAATACCTCGATTTCCAGTCTTCCCGTTGGATGTAATATCCTCAACCATCAAACTCTCACTTTGTGTAGTTTTCTTCATATTCTCATCGTAATCCGATTCCAAACCATCTCCAAGTAGTTCCCTCTCATTTCCTCCATCTGGGTTTTCAACAAGGCTTTTGACTTCTACGGGGAGCATTTGCTCCACCGCCAAACTATTATTTTTCGAAGTATCATGCGTACTTCCAATAGAGTTAACATTCAAATCATCTTGAATGATTCCACTCATTCCATAATTTGTTGTCTCTACCTCCATTTTCTTCACATCATCATCTGGCAATCTAGATAGATCTTTCACAGTGGTTAAGTGGTCATCCATGACCTCACACGAGACTCCAAAATCTTCTCTTCCACTCTTTGTCATCACTGCTTCTATATTCGTTTCTACATCGCTATTTCCAGGTACCTCCTTCGCTTCTGTAGAAATTAGTTGGTCATCTCTGCACGTATCAAAGCCCTGAAATTCACCCACGGTAGGATTCACTGATGGCCATTTCTCGTCTATGGGATTCACAGAATCACCCAGACTGGTATCATCAGGAGTTGGTTCTGGATTCAGTATTTCAGACATGACATTCGCCTCCGCAGAAACAAGTAGCTCTCCTTGAAATCTCTCAGTGTTTTGTATATAGCTGAGGTTATCTTCATCTTCGTGTATTGCTGGATCACCGCTTTGTCGTCCGTCATCGTCATTCATAATCGCCGTAAGTTGCTGATCTTGTCGTTGCTGATCTTCATCAAGGTTGTCACACCTGTTAAGATTGGACACATCCAGAGCGGGGGGAAATGAAAAGTGGGGGGTAAAATTGGTGGTGAATGAGCTTAGGTGATGGGTCGTGTAGTCATCATAGGTGTTAAAAGGGACTTCCTGGTCTTGCAAATCATCTTCCTCATGATCTGAAAGTATTAACGTGTCATCATCGCTCTCATCATCGTCACTGATATCGTAGAATTTCACAGAAACAACATTTTCTGGGAAATGAACAGTTTTCTTTGCTTTCTTTCCAACTTTCTTTAGGACTGATATTGATTCCTTGTTTTCTTGGACAGTGACTGATTTCTCAGATTGACCAACGAAATCAGATGACACACTGGTGATCAAGGGAGTTTGTTTTTTCTTCGTGGATTCCTCCACGTCGTTCCCTTTCGCCGTCGATTGCAAAACTTGTGCAAACATATCTAAAACTGAAACGGTAGGTTCATGAAATCAAGGAGTCCAAGATACATGGACACTTCCTAGTACGGGCTTCACTATATCTCCTAATAGTATACCAGATTTGGACACCAGTAGGCATCATATGAAGGCCATCTACCCTCTCTTGAGTATGCCAAGCTTGTATAATTTTACTCAAATATAACACCTAGATTATTACCTCGCTCATTTTGCAGAGTTTGTTTAGTAATTTGATCCTTGAACCCAATAGCTGGCCAGACGAATGTTTTCCCATTGAAGAATTCTGCTAGAAAATTGTCCAAATGGAATAATAGTATAGTCTATAGAGCTTCTCTAAGCTCTATTTTCTTTGACAATATAAAACCCCGAACAAGACATTGTTTTTCGCTAGCTTACCTTGCTTGTCAGTTTCACACCGTATGCCCCAAGATGAAGTCAAAGATGGCGTACACCCTGCTTTATTAACTACGCTTTCCTTTGAGGCAAGCTTGGGTTCTTCTGCATGACCTGTCTGTTCCAAACTCGCTTGAGGTACAATAAATACACCCGAATGTCCAACGTTTCGGCTTTCGTCTGTTTGGGAACCATTCGTTTCGCTTTCCTGGGAGGGTACAATTTGGCCTGGGGCTTCCACTGTTTGTGATGAAGTCAACTTTGCACCGTTTCCCGAGCAGTTTCCCTTTGAAATTTCGTCTTTTGTATTCAAGGCTTTCTCTCTGCCATCTGAATGCAGACTTCCTGTGTCTATTTCATGAATCGCTGCCTCCATTTCACTTTCCATCGCCCTTTAAATCATGTAAACAAACTTTACCAAGGTGATATCACAAGGCAACGTCAGTCTTCACTGTTTTCTTTTGCCCTTGCACATCTCAACAGCCTCATGACATCCGCCACTAACGCCGAAAGCTTTATACGTTATGTAAAGTATAGTTTCAGTCCATTAAACAAGAAGAAAAAGAGGGAAAATTGCAGAAAAACTAAGAAAAACACTTGTTTTTCTCGTACTTGAAGAAATATGAAAATATTTTGTGCTTTGGCGGGAAAATATCACGTGACAATATCATAGACAATACAACTGAACTCTGAGTAAACTGGAACGATGTCATAAGATAAACATGCCCACACTTGCCAGAAAAAAAAGTCTGAGCTGAGTTTTTAGCCCGAAATACTCGTGTTAAGCATTTCTGCTCAAAGCTTAGAAAGAATGCATAAAGGCGTTAATCATTCATTCATATTAAAAACTTTTTGAACATAAATCGTGTCTATAAAAGCTGTTGGAGTCGCATATTGTTTTTCTCGTTGTTTTTGAGCAAATACCTGGTCGGCTAATATACCTTGATATGCCAAGTACCTGTTGCGCGTCGCAGGCAAGTTGCTTTGGAAAAACAAAGCAGGTTAAAGCGGGAATACACTGACGAATGCGTCTAGTTTGGCATCTTTTATTAGCTTCGAATATAAGCAAGAAGTGAAGACAACTCGACTCTCATCTTTCGCCTTTTCAAATGGCTTCCTACACGGACAGAATGAAGGGAATCCAGGATGTGGATTATGAAGAGGCGTTTAGAAACGTGAAGGATGATTTGCGCTACCAGTTAATCTGGGTCTACTTCAAAGACGAGCCAGATTTTGTAAAGATTATTGAAGATGATGATGCATATGACCGGATTTATGGTGAGCTCATTTGAAAGTTTTTTACCTCGTTTGCAAGCTTGCTGGATTTCCTATCCTAGCACCTGTCAAACCATATTTATTTAAAGCTGTTAAAATTCGTCGAGCTTCATTGACCAGAACTCGCTTTTTGCATAAAAATAACCGGATACCTCGGTACAAATTTGAACTCTGAATATACAAACACGCATTTTCAATACTGTCAAAGTACCTCGGTTGATTATGAGAAGACACTAATCGTTTTAAATCATTTTTTTCTTTAAGCTGAGGTTCTGGACAGCGAAGGATTCCGAGACGAGTATGCTTTGCATTGCCGTCGTCGTTACGTGGTCCGTTTTATTGGAGTTCTTTACGAGTACGGCGAGAAATTTCCTCCTCGAATTGGAAATCGCGTCGCGATGGAACTCGGAGTCAAGAATATCTCGTACTACCTCAAACGTTCTCCAGATTATAATTTGACCAATCTTCAGCGACTGAAGTTTTATAACAAGGCTCTTAAGATGGAGATGATGATGTTGCAGGAAGATCTGGAATGGAACGATGATCTTAATGATGATATGTTCAATGAAATACAACGTTTTGAAAGAAATGTGGAGCGCGAGAGAGAAGAAAATGAGAGGTTGGTTTAATCGACATCTTTTTTCCTGATAGCCTGGCTTTAGGAGGATAAATTTGACAGGAAAATCAATTCAGTTGTTTATGCTAGATTCTCAATTCATAAAGGGATAGTACTGAGTGCATCTGTTGGTCATAGTTTTTACAGTTCCCATCACTTAACCATCATTAGTCTGGCTATAATAATTCACAAGAAATGACATCCTCGCTCGCTTGTCGTTTGTACTCCACAACTGAATGAACTCCAGGCAGGGGCCGGTTGTATCAAGCCTATTTATCAATAGCTTAAACGGTGGATAAGTCAAAATTAAATAACACTCTTACATCTCTCTTGAATGAGTCAACTTGAATATTATGCACTGTCAGCACTGAATATGTAGTTGTAAACAATATCTTTGTATTAAGGTTAAAAACATTTAGTTTGCTTGTTGAATAAAACGATAGACTTGCTTTCTATTTTGAACTTATCCACCGTTTAAGCTATAAACAGGCTTGATACAACCGGCCCCAGATCACCACTGATCTACGTCATTTATTTACAGGCTACTTCTCAAAGGCAAAGCTAGGAAGGCAGAAATTGAATTGCTCGAGTTTCGACTTCTGAAAGAGTTTGGTGTTGAACCGCAAAAAGAGGCGAGACAGAAGAAAGTTAAGAAAATTCCACCAAAGCGAAAAGGCGACAAAAAAGACGAAGATTTGGGCAAGAAGGCTGGCGCTGGGAAGTCTGGGGCCAGTCGAGGATTTACTAAAATTTCCGAAGATTAAAACTCACAAGAAAAACTTCACTGAAATGAACTTCATAAAATATTATTATCCAATGAAAAGAACTCTGCATTTAAGGACAAATCTTAAGAATTAAAGCACTGACTCATTTCTTCAACGTTTTCCACAATTTTAGGTCTTCAAAATAAACTTCTTCATTAAAGTTCTTCATTTTGTGTGCAGCATATGAACGTATAAATAAATAAATGTTTTGTAATCAATAAAGCGGCTCGCTTTTTGACTTGTTAGTTTGTATCCGATCTTAATTGATTAACAGCTTGAATCGGTTTTGCGGTACATACAAAGCAGGCAAACATTCAACAATGTCGCACTTCCCGGCAAACTGTAATCGGAAAAACCGCAGATTTTATGGTATTTTTATTCAGACGTCGAACCGCTTTCCATTAAGTTCACCTTTCCCTAACAAGCTCCCAAAGTCTTTCCATCGCATCTCTTAAATCAACTTATTCACCTCTTGTTACCCAATACTTCCTTTTTCTTACAAGGGATCACTTGGCACTAAAGGTTTCCTATCAGCTATCTATAGTCTATACCATCACCAGCTTCTTTTTCTACAAGAAGCAGTCCTCTGAGATAGTCCGCTAGCTAACCTGACAACCTCAACATGAAGACCGACCATCTTGATGCAAAAGCTGTTATATTTCGCGCGGAACCTCAATATAAAAGCCGACAGGAAGGGAATGCCGCATGTTTCATAAAAACCTCAAGAAAAAAGCCGAAAACAAAATCATGGTCGCGTTGTTTTGTTTCCACCTGCTTTGTTTTGGCGTCGCAAAATGTGGAAATAGCCTGCATTTCAGAGTCGTTCAACACAGTCTTTGCATCGAACCAGAACATCACAGCTCGTTCCATCGTTTAGCCATCATTCTTGTAGCAAAAACATGGATTTACACGGCAATATCTTCAAAGTAGCCACGGTCGAATGCGATTTCTCGTTTGTTGAGGTCATCGAGGGCGAAAGAGACGAGTTAAGAAAAAGATTCCTTGAAGTTTATTTCAGAGATGAACCGACTTTGTATGATCTGATAAATGACGATGATAAATGGGAGGAATACTACCGTAAGTACCATAGTTTGTCTAGGCGATATCTTGCAATAAAAGACCGTTTTAAGCGGCTGTCGTATAGATATTTCAACAGGTGTGCGTCATTCCTAAATGCTGTATCATTTGTAGCAGTTTGTTTGGCTGTTTATACTGTCTATCTTAAACTGCTTTTCGTGTGGGTCAGGTAGGCTAGATTTCCACTTGTAGAGATGGATGGTTCGATAGCAAAATCTTTACGCTAAGAGACACTCTCTGAAGGTACAAGAAAATGCAACAAATAGCCTCTAGTTAGTTCACAACATGGTCAAATGTGATACAATTCAGAGGGCACTTATTACGGTTTAAAACTTGTTTCATATCTTTTTGTGCTTTTTTAGACGAATTAGTGACAGAAGACGAACCACGGGAATTATTCGAGGACCATTTTCACCGACAATTGGCGCACAGATACGGAGGAACCCTGGCCGGTCGGACTACGGTCAAACCCGAGAATATAGTTCGTCAGATCTCGTTGTTCGTCGGAACCTACTACATCGCATCCTACATCAGATCCAAGGAGCTTCTTCTCAGCCCAGAGAACGACCTCAAGTGCGCGAACATCATGTTGAAAATTGAAATACGTTCGCTTGGTAAAGATTTGGAACGGAGGGATGACCTTTGCGATGATTTGTTGAACGAGGTCTACCGTCACGAGAAGAAGATTGACGAGAAAGCAGCCGAAAATGACGAGCTTATTTTGAAAAACAAAAGCCGGCTGGCAAAGATTAAAATCCTCCGAGAACAGTTGAGGAAACTTGGTGGCGGAGAAAAGGACGGA
The DNA here is from genome assembly GCF_004324835.1 of Dendronephthya gigantea. Lineage (NCBI taxonomy): Eukaryota > Metazoa > Cnidaria > Anthozoa > Malacalcyonacea > Nephtheidae > Dendronephthya > Dendronephthya gigantea. The sequence goes on along the minus strand of NW_021163061.1, from coordinate 968,579 downwards.
GGAGGAAAGTGCGGTGGTACTACAGACCCACCCCCGGGTAAAGCTACCTCGACGAAATCCAAGGAGAGGTCAGGGAAGAAGAAGGCAGACAAAAAGGTCGTTTCGGATTCTACAACAACAAGTGATGATGAGAAATGACTATATGATGGTGATGTTAGCAGTGTTGTCGCGTCGGCCGTCAATAGTCCAATCTCGATAAAGAATTTTGCAAAAATTAGGCAGATATATTTTGACTCATCTTCTTCGGGATATGATTCAGGATTTGAACAAACTGCTTAATAAATGCACTTTGATATAGTTTCTCCGGAGTTTTACCACAGCTGTAGTTTAATTTAGCACTTAATTTTACCTTTTTATTAGGCAGTGGGTCAGTATAAATTTTAGAATAAAACTAATACAATTATCGCAACGAAATACATACTGTAGAGTGTAGGTAATAATTTGTTTTCAATATTCACGCGATAGCCATATGCATTTTAAAAACTTAGTTTTTAAGATTCTGGCAAGTTTGGTCTTAGGAATTGCCTAAGTTGGATATCTTTACCATTGGCTTTGAAGTACACAAGTTTTAAATAGTTCTTTCAATTTTTCTGTAGAATAAAAAGATTTTTAAACGTTTTTTTGCTATTTGATATATTTTTCAATGACTTGAATTGAATTCTCTTGTGTGTGATTGGGGCTTAACCATCCAGAAGTTCAGAAGTCAGAACTCTCTCTCGTGTATCTAATGGTAACGTGACCTGTTCCCAGGATTACCACCGTGACCATCACGTTTCGTATACCCGGCTCCTTGTGAAGGACGGTAGCTACTAGGATTGTTAAAACCTGAAAAAAAATGTTAAAATATTAGCAAATAACTTCCGGATTACCTCTAAACTTTCATCAGTATCTTTACCTGGTCGGTCTTTTCCTGAAGGTGACACACTAAATCCTTGTACACCATCGTTGGATGGGTTCTGTTGCTAGAAATAAACGATGATTCAGTTTAGACTTCTAATATATCAGAAATGATCATGGGGGAAGGTGAACTAACTGGAAGGGAATGAATGGAAGAGACAGAATGACTTGACGATGATAAACAGAAAGGATTATTGAGCATTTAAAAATGGAAGAAAGGATCTGAGGAAGCAAAGAAAAGGATGAGACAATGGAATGAGAAGATTATGGAAGAGTCTGGACTAAGTGAAAATGATGGAGGATAATTTTAACTGATATTAAGATGAGGCAAGATTGATGGTTAAACAATTGAAAAGACTCGTGAATAAGACAAAATGATGTGGTACCATATTTTGTTGCATGAAAGGTGGTTGTGCTGGTGGAGGCGGGGGTGGGATGGTGGAGTGTCCACTCGTCATTCTGTTGTCAGACATTTGAGGGGTTCCAAATGATGGGAAATTTCTGTCCACAGGAGGAAATTGATTGCCACTGGGTTGAGGAGAATTAGGACCATGGGATCCATGAACTTGCTGTCGTAGGTTCCGTTGAGGGTAATTCTGGATAAAGAGAAAATATGGATCAATTAGAACCCCTTCCTGGGTCCAATAACAAAGCAAATTCAAAACATTTCCAGATGGTTTCAGCATGCAATAGATACCTGTCGGAATTGATAACTTGGATTCATGCTTTCTGCAGGACCTTGCATTCTGTTGTTTGGCATTGGAGGAAATGGCTGTTGTATGCTTGAAGAGGGATATATCTGAACGGGTGGGGGAGAGGGGCTCTTTGGTCTTTTCATACCTGCGTTTGTAACAGGGTGAGATTTATATTGAAATAATTGCAACAGAGGGTATCAATCAAGAAGGTAGATATACTCGAATATAAACTTGATCATATGTGCAATTAGTTTGTAAACAATCTGTTTGCATAGATTTGCCTTTACAAAGGCAAATGATTTCACAGAGAGAAAGAGCCCCAGACATGATACAATTATGGAGGGACGGAGGGGGGATTTTCTCAGGTAATCCTGCCCAGCAATCTCTTTTAACAAATCATATCTTTGACTACCTGGACGAAAAGGTGAAATCATCATTCCTGGTCCTGGTCCAATGCCAGGATGATGCATAAATGGCGAGAGATAGCCATGCATTTGTGTTTCTTTTGCTTCTCTTTCCTTATTTACTAAACTTTTCACTTCTTCAAAGAGTTCGTGTTTTTTTTCTTTCAATTTGACGAGCATCGTCTCGAGTTCTGCTAGTTCTGTCTGAACGCTGTTCAATTCTTTCTCCTTTTCCATTCGTATTTGTCGAGGAGACGGTTTTACAGGACTTTTTGGTTCAATATCGAGCGTTTCTTCTTCAGGCAGTGTTTGGTTGTCAACGGGTACATCACTACTTGCAATTCCATTCTCGTATGTGTCTTCTTTCAATCTTTTCCTTGCGATATACGACCCTAAAGCACGATACTGCGCTTCGGTTAAATGCTTTCTTTCATAAGTTATTAAACTCGGCATTTTCATTGCAAAAAACCAACTATTTTTAATTTATTTTCTTCGATTTGTTTTGTATATTGACTCCTTGCTCGATTTTTATGCAAAGTTATAATTTGGGGTAGTGACGGGGGGTGAAATAAATGGAGATTTGTCTCAGTAATAACTAAAGTACCCTCAGATTTCACCTCATTTATGTGTCTTCACCCCCCTGCATCTGTTGGCAACCATGTTTGGTCAAAAGAAAACACCTCGTCCAAGCTCTGGGCAAAGGAAACATGACTTAGGAATGGTAAATACAAAAATAAAATATATCCTATGTGTAATATCGATAGCTCTTCCCCCTACACTGCATTTGTTAAAAACAACGAATTTAGTCTGACTTTCGTTAGGATGTTCCCCCATATTTTAAATACCACTGTAGAATTCCTAGCTAAAAATGTATTGTTTTTGATGTTATTTCGGTATAAGTGATGATCGCGTTTTGAAATTTTATGTGAAAAGTTGCAGGGGAACAGTATAAGTTATACATAAATAATTCTGTCTATCACCTATGAAAATGTTCATAACTAACTGAGATAAATATTACCCAAACCAAGGACCATCTATATAAGACTATTACCTGATATCGTCGGTCTACAATGTGAAAGGAACCAGCATTAGCCACAATTTTAATAAGTTTATCATTCATATCACTTCCTTATTTTCAAAGGTGATCTGAAAATGGAGTAAGATTTTACCAGGCGGTCGACGTCATTTCATGTAACATTTGTCAATGTTTTCAGCTAAATTTTTCTAATATTTCAAGTATATTTAGTTTGGTATAGGTATGGATTTTGACCCAACCGCAGGAATGGGTGATGCTGAAGATGACGATGATGCTGATTTTGAAGCTGAGCTTGCAGCCTTGCAGGGAGGTGGAGCTCAAAAGAAGCCAACAAGACCTAAAAAAAGTATGTGTATGGTTGGTTATGATTTTCAACTATTAAAGCTGGATTTTGTAGGTTGAGTTCAGAGCTAAAATTGTGCAAAATTATTGCAAGTATCATACAGGAATTTTCATCCACAAGTCTTAATCCATATTCTTTCTGATGTAAATTAAAACAAGGAATTATAACAACTAGGGGAATCAATAACCTTACCTGGGTAATCTCTTAATAAAAGTTTTGTTTTCATCTAGAGCATATGGATATATCTGCAATTGATGCAATGGCAGCTGAGTGTATGAAAGACGTGGATGACGTCAGCGATGATGATGATGTTAACGATGCTGATTTGATGGTAAATATATAAATATACATCCAATGAAATACATTTTACCTTGTAATCAGCTCAGACCTTAACCTAGATGTACATACCTTTAGGTTGCAACACTATATACTTGTTAACTAGGGTAATTGTGTTTATTATTCATATATTCTTTCAGGCGGAATTGGAAGGTCTCAGCCCAATGGACAGTGGAACGTCTTTGGACAAAACACCTGCCCTGATCCCATCACAAAAATCAAATGAAAGCACCTCAACAGATAAAGCTCAGGTACCATTACAATAAAGTACTTTCGATAAACTCTTTTCTGTGTTGAAAGAAATTCAAGAGGTGTGATGTTTGAAAATGTGGGTGAGGTTATGTGGCCCCCTCCCCCCCCTTTGGTTCCTGTGGTGCTAACCTAGTCTGTTTATTCCAGGGGGGTGATGTTTCTGTCATTGCTGAAAGAAAGAAAATGTACGAAATGGCAATAGCAAGTGCAGAAAAATCTGGGGAAGGTGGAAAAGCCAGGAGGTACAAGAGAGGACTGAAGGTAAAAATAAATGTTTCTGTTTGGTTTAGTTTGTATGGACAAAAGAGAGAGTACACTAGGTTGATTCCTTTATTTGTTGTGTTCTTCTTTGCTGTTTAACAAGTCCAAGACATTTGAATGCAAAAGGTCTATTGTTTCTCTTAGGAAATTGAGAAGATGTTGAAATCTGCTCAAAATGGAAAAGCAGTCAACATGGCTGAACTTCCCCCTCAGGTTGCAGTAGGTTGGTAGTGGTTGTCATGTCATGATATTCACCCTTCTCTTTACACTTGTGTATGTGGCATGTTGCAAGTGTACATTGTTGAAATGTGTTTACTATGTGAAAGGCCTGAGTACTAGACCATTCTTACTGTAGGAGGAGATAAGCCAGCACCAGCTCCAACACCTGCACATCCCCCAATGTCCTCTGATACACCCACACAACCACTCATTGACCTTGGGACTCCTGAAGCTAGCACAAGTGTCAAGGCTAACCAACCTTTACCCACAGTACCAGCGAAACCACAGACACCGCAGAAAAACACCAGTGCACCAGAACCATTGCCTCGATCAAAACCACCAACTCCACAGACAAAAGCCAATGCTCCGGAACCATTACCACGAGCCCAGGCAAAACCCCAGCCTAAACTACCAGAATCTCAAGTAAAACCTCCTGAAACTTCAAGTGATGTAGCGGAAACTGTCAAGGGCCTAGCATTAAAACGAGATCAATACAAGATTGCTGCAAGGAACAGCAACAGAGACGGCGATAGGGAGTCGGCAAAAACATATCTTCTCATATCAAAGGTATATCATTTAATCGGGTATGCAACGCTATTTACAAATGGGGTGGTTATATGTAACTCTGAAGGACCCTCGCTAAGGTTTGTGTTGTCTGTTTAGAATCAAATGTGGTATAACAACTGCCTAAATAGACAAAACACTTCTCGATGTTTCGACCTGAGGGCCTTCGTCAGGAGAGTTAGTTAGTCATACTAACTCTCCTGACGAAGGCCCTCAGGTCGAAACGTCGAGAAGTGTTTTGTCTATTTTAGGTAGTTGTTATACCACATTTGATGCTAAGTTGTTTGAAGACGCTGCCACGCTGCTCCCTGGTTTTATTATTTGTCTAGGAGTTTGATATTGTCATCCAAGCAGTGAAAGACGGTAAAGAAGTTGATCTCAGTCAATGCCCTCCACCTCCGCCTGGATTTCCAGGTGAGAACAAATTCAGGCCTTAAACCCACTACAAGCTACCACTGTGTCTGCTCAGGGATGATGGAGAAACCCCCTTGTACATATATCAAAGTTTTAAATGTTTTTGTTCGTGTGACAGTTTAATGACAAATTGTCTTTTTCAAACCACATTAGGTGGACCTTCAACGAAGCCTATCCCATCAGGTCCCTCACAGTCCTCAACTGCTGGTGCCCAAACTCCTACGCCCGCTGACGTCAGTACTTCAAGTTCAGCCCCAGCCCCTCCCGCCGCTCCAAAGACGGTTCTCGAAGCGCTCGAACAGCGACTGGAGAAATATCAATCTGGAGTGCGCGACGCTGAGAAAGAAGGGAATTCTGGGAAGGCGAGGAGAATGAACAGAATTCTGAAGGTAGGATAAACTCTGAAACACAGGAATGAATGCTTCCTCGCTGTTATTGATTGCTTGAAAGGCGAATTTAAAATAAGTTGCTGTAAACCCAGATGATTCATCTTTCTTATTGTTTTCTTCCAGCAATATCAAGACGCTATTCGGGACTTCAAGGCGAAGAAACCACTCAATCTTGAAGATCTACCAACACCTCCTGGTTACCCTCCTTTTCCAACTGAACCACCACCCCCCCAGGCAACGGTAAGCTGCAATGATTTACCTTCACTTTGACCTCGTTTGAAATAGACAAACTACAAATGAGTTTATTCATAAAAAGCAGTGTTAGGAATTAAATAGAGTGTTTTTTATTGAAAGGTTTCGGCTTTTGTTGCTTGTCCGCTCGGACAGAGTTCATTGTATTTCCCCCATTTACCGTAAGATGATTCTTTAGGCGCCCCGCCAACCAGCCGCCGTCCCAAGCCAATCCCCAGCGGCCCCGAACAAGCCCGCACCAGTAAAGCGTCCAGCCCCACCAGCCGCGGGTGGAGCAGGTGGTAAACCCGCACCAAAAGGAAGAAACGAAAAGGAACTACAGTTTTTGATCGATCGTCAGAAAGAGTTCAAGATGGCTGCGTTGAAAGCTAAGAAGCAAGGTGATCTGGATCAAGCAAGGAGCCATCTTAAAACGACCAAGGTAGAGTGATCTTTTGCGGTAAAGACCGAGTCTAATTCTTGAAAACAATGTCTTGGCTTGCATATTTCACTGGGTTTTGAAAAGCGTTCATTTTTTACCCGCAGGGATTTGATGCTATGATCGAGGCCGCTAGGAATGGTCTACGCGTAGATCTCACCAAGGTACCGGAGTCTCCGTTGTTGGGTCAGAGTCTCCCGGGATCAATCGCCGCGGACAGCGATTTCGTCACAGTTCAAGAGGGAGATTGCACCCCAGAACCCAGCGGCCGCGAGGAGACGTTTGCGAGCCTGGAGAAGGCTTTGAAATCTCAGTACGAGGTTAGCAACACAGCGTCTTGAAATACAGAAATAATTATTAACAATTATTGCAAGAGGTTGAATGAACGATGATTGGATTGAAGAATTATTTATTTGTTTTCTAGATGTGCAAAAACAACACTGCTCACTACTCTAAGATTGGAGATCTTGAAAACTCGAAAAGGTAGCGACTCAAAATAACAGCTGATCCTAAAGGCTTTCAACTTTTCGTTTTAACCATTGCTGGTGTATATTAAAATGTGCAGAAATTACTTTCCCTCATTCCAGGGACTTTATTATTCATGGTTTGTTAAATTCTCTGTCTTTTTTAAGGTTTGAGAAACTGGCGTTGAACTGCAAGAAAGATTATGATTCATTACAAAGCGCCTTTAAACATGGCAAACCCCCGCCTAGATATCATTACGAGAATAGGACGTTTAGTATTGTCAGGTATTTATTATTTATTTAATTTTTTTTTTTTTGCTTTGCCACTTGGATACAAGATACAGTAATGGAATTAACACGAACAGCACAAAATTAATACAAATGCATGAATATTCACAACTGATAATCGTGGCAGAGTTTTGCTACAGCTCACGCCAATTACAGCAGCCTTTCAAAAAGTACAGTGTATATGCAGATAACACTACTCCTTGAATTAACTTTGCAAATCACTCAATTCATTCCTACCATCTTCTTTCTTGCTGTCATTTGCAGGTCAAATACGGACATGGGCGATCAGGATTGTGAAATAAATATCATAAAATGTATAAACATTCCTCTACCGTCTGGTAAGTACACAGCGTATCTTAAATAACCCATAGTTACGTGTTGTTGTTTTAGACTCCCCTTGTCTTAGACCTCTGACCATCTTTTAAGGTTACAGCAAGGAGGATATGAAAGTTTACGTGTCCTACGAATTTCCATTTCCAAACGTAAGTGTTTAATTTAGTGAAGAAGGAACGTCTCAGAGTCGGCACTTGCCGTTAAGGGGTCGGTTTACGAATGCCTGGGTAGCGCTATCTACACTGGATAGTGATTTTGTCTACCGTTTTAAAGAAGTTTGAAAAGCAATGAAGTCACAATTTGGAGCTAACTGTCACCAAAAAGAACCTCCAATTTAAGAATACTAACGTTTAATCTGGTTATACCGAACAACAGGCTATTTTAGAGCGATTGAAAAACCACTAACTAGTGGAGGAGCGCTATCCAGTTTTCGTACAACCGCCCCCAGGAATTTAGCATCTTTCTGTACACAACTTGTCTTAGTTTTGCGGGGTAACGTAATATTTTATTTCCTCAACAGGATCAGCCCCAAGCTGGTTTTACTGAAACAGTTAAACATTCCATAAATCCAGGTGAAGCAGAAGAGTTGAGGAGAAACGTCTTCATTCTTTCCAATATACCTAATTTGTGCAGTTACGCTGAATGTTTTTATTATTTTTCAGAGTTTCAACAAAAGTTTAAGTTATCGATTGACCGAAAAAATCGGTCCCTAGCGAGAATATTTCGACGGCAAGGAGTTAAATTTGAAATAAAGTATTCCAGGTGTGTGCATGGGCAGAGAATTGCATGTTTTGTTGTTATATTTGACCCTCACTGCAGTCGAAAGATGATAACTCCTTATTCTTCTCTTTTCAGAGGATTTTTAAAAGGTGACAAATCGCTTGGTCAAGCTGTTGTGAAACTTTCTTCGTTTGATAACAGATGTGAAATTCACGAATGTGTTGATGTAAGACATCACTTGATAAATACACCATACATTATTCGTATTGTGGTCTCTCATGCACAAGAATCTGTATATATTCAGTGTAATTTTTCACGAAGTCATATTATATATCACATCAGGAGAATATGTTTTAGCCTGTGTATTCCTTTTATCTATAGCTGATGGACCCTGAGAAAGGTCGCAAGGCTATTGGCGGGAAAATCGAGGTGAAAATTCGTATACGCGAACCATTGACGGATAAAGATGTTGAAATCCTAACTCAGAAATGGCTTGTGATTGAAGCTTTTGTCGCGCCTTCGAACCGAGTGAGTTCTGTATAGATAACGATTACCGATACTTCATGGTATACCTTCTATTCTACTTTTAATCCAATGTCTGACATATAACGATTTCTCTTTCAGCCAATAAGCGCCTCGTCGGGCAAGGTAAGAGCCATTTTCTTATCAACGTAATTTATCATAGAATGTAAAGTATAAAATGCAAAGGGGTAGATTGAAAAGGAATTAAGCGTGCTACATTACAACAATTCTGTACTATGCCTTTCTAGGCTTTATTTATTTGAATATTCGAGTGAGTTATTCTATTTTTCTTCCAGGTGGAAAATGCAAGTGTTGGAGGAAGGGGAAAAAGTGCAAACGTGTAGGTATACTGTTTAATGTTCTCGTGAGAAAATTACCGTCGTTCGCCGCATGATTAAATTGCGATAGAAAGCTCTTGAGAAATTCTTTCACAAGCCAACAAGATTTTATTTCTGTTGCTTATATAGATCTAAAGTTTGTACAATCGAGTGATGCTTATAAACAGCCTAAAATTGTAGGAATATATTTATATGTTTAATACTGTAGATAGAAGAATAAATTAACCATTTTATACTAAATTTCTATCAAATGTCTAATCAATTTATACTAAATACTAAATGTATCCACGCATAGGATTAAAATATAGTATAATTATGAATACACGGCTAACCCTTGCACGTTACTTACATGCATTCGCGGGCACCTTTGGTGAAGTGCATGAAGATTGTTTAAAGTTATTATTCATCTCGGAGTGATCTACAACACAGTGAATCTTACATTGTTTTTCTTGGATATTTTTAGACTAAGGTGATTTTTATTATCGCAAATGTTATAACTAAACAAAGCAGTTGTGCCGTACGGTGCAATAATTCACATCAATACAGTGTCTGTCGGATATGGCCGCTGAAGATTGTGTTGAAGACCAAGTTTTCTAACGAGATTTTCAATGAATAGAACCACGGTTTTCAAGTTTATTTCTCAGTCAAAACAATGTGTACATAATTATTTACAAACAAAATGTTGCCAAAGACATTTGATTTTTCAGTCAAAAATAGCAAAAGAAACGTCCGTTTAACGGGTGATTTAAACTAGTATGACTTTGATTTGGATGCTTTTTAAAAGTCCTATTTAATTAATTTGCCATAATTAAATATGATTCAGCGTTTGGGAAGGGACGACAACGACGACTATAGGATAATTCTTGGTATCCGTTGATAAATTACAGTAGACTCCTAGGGATTCTTGTGTACATCAGGTACCAATGGATCTATATTCGTTACTGGACTCGTCATCACTTGAGTCCATATCTCCGATGTAAGATCGTCGTCCTTTGCAACAGGATACGAGCAAACCAACTGCAAATGCCTGCATGTAGACAAGGAATTATGGTTGAACAGTTGGATTCATCAACTGAATATGTCTTCAAAATTTAAATACCTAAATGTTCGTCCATTCTTATGGGAGAGGTACTGTTAAAATACCGTTGCAAATTTCATGCGAGAATTCGAAAATCAAGCCTGTGGCTCTGTGATCCGATATTACCCGACTGGGCATCCAGCCAAGCTGAGAAACTGAAGAAAAGTTCATGCGGTGGTAAACTCACCAGAAGAAACACCCACGTTCCCCAGAAATCACAAACACCAAAGAACCAAACTTTATAAAAGAATCTTGAGAGAAGAACTGAGATACGACTCATTGTGCAGTGCTCTGGTGAAAGAAATTTCATAAAAGGATGATTAGAACACGCTCGGACGCAATTTAAGAGCACGAAATATGGCTCTTGCACACGCAAGACTCACCCTTCGACACGCAAGACTCACCGTTTGACACTTTGGTGGAACAATCGTACGTTTTCGTTGTAAAATTTCCATGTGTCGTGGTATTTCCTGTTCTGGTTGTGTTGGGAAACACCTTTAACAAAGAAAACTTTGTTATGTATTTCTCGCACTGAGAATTCAATGCATATCTCTTAGTGATCCAGAATATGAATATCTCTTATTGATGGAAGTGGATTTCTGAACGTTGTGAAAACCTTAGGTGGGGTTAAGCTAGAGAAACACTTGTAACGTCGTGGACTATTAAAGGTGATATTCCTATACCTTGATCTGGTATTTTTGATTACCATACATCAAATACTGAGGTGCCAACGACATGAGTATCACGTTGATTGCTAACACCACGTACATCAGAATAAACACGAAGAAGAGCAGAGCCTGGGGCAAAGTTTTACGTGGACGTATTTTATAAAGCTTGGATTCAAGTTAAAGAAACTGAACAGAAAATACGCGACCATCCTCGTCCCCAGGGCCTAGCTCCGTTGCTCTCCATGACATACTCTACAATGGCTTCAGAGTCCATGTCAACTCGAGTGGTTTAATCTGACTCAAACACATAAAACGCTTTTGGACAGTGAAAAGAAAGTTTCCCCAAGTGATTTTTAATGATTGTAAAGGATACTTTGAGGCAGAAAAAGCGAATTCCAGTCTTTCTCATTCCGACCATCGTGCAGAACACAAAGTAAAAAACGATTCCGAAAAACAGACAATAGTCCACGGGAAATACCTGGAAAGGCAACAAAATTACTCGGGATTTGGATAGGATTTAGTTTCGTTTTCGGTGCGTTAAGTTTTCTAAACGAGAATACCGCGCATTAGAAGAAAAGTGATTACCAGTTGTGCGTACAGCATGACTTTGTTGACTGGGTTGACGAATTTCGGATCAGGAAGCGAATAGCCATATTTATAGCCAAGAGAATGCAGTGCTTTGTCGATCCTAGAAAGAAGATTGCATGTTATTTCACGTTCTACTGCTTTCATCAATTTTGGGTCCAGTTAGGATCATCTCTTATTGATCCAGTGTTACTACAGGAGGAAACCTGAACTAAACTAACTTTATTTATACTGGATAGCTCTATCAGTTCTAAACTGTTCTTCCTAGAGGTCCAGTAAGGATCATCTCTTATATTGATCCAGTGTCACTACAGGAGGAAACCTAAACTAAACTAACTTTATTTATACTGGATAACTCTATCAGTTCTAAACTGTTCTTCCTAGAGGTCCAGTAAGGATCATCTCTTATATTGATTCAGTGTCACTACAGGAGGAAACCTAAACTAAACTAACTTTATTTATACTGGATAGCTCTACCAGTTCTAAACTATTCTTCCTAGAGGTCCAGTAAAGAACCTACCCGGTGATTATAAGCGATACGACTATCAACAAAGCCAAAAGGAAAAGAAAGATTCCCAAAACGATTTGAAACGGTCGAAATAAAACAAAACAGTTTTTGCAATATTTGGCATCAGCGTCAGCCAGTTTGCCTTGTCTCCGACCAATCAAACGCTCTTCGTCTTCGAGCTTCGTCAATTTTGAGCGATCGCGCGACGACATCCGACGTTTACCGACGTATTTGTCCGTCAACAAGTTAATCTGTGATTGGAGGTTCTCACGTCTTGCGTTCAAGGAATATCTCTCATCCTGGCGAAAAAATAAACTATATGGTTCAAACGGAACTGGAAATCCAGCAAAAACAACAGAGATATATACGAATATAGGGAAAGAATTAGCGAGTTAACATGGATAGCTCATCTTGAGAGATGGTTTTTGGAATATCCGAGATGATTTGCTTTAAGACTGACCGTTGATGTTTGGTAAAGATGACGTTATTCTAGTCTGATGGTGCGTTTTAAACTATCATTTATTTATTGCATACCTTAATGCTTCTGTAGCCTTTTATGAGCTCAAGAGGAAGAACAGACATGCCATATGCCTAGACAACGGGATATCAAGAAAAAATACAATAAACTGCAATGCCTCTGTGACATACCAGTTATGTTACGATAGTGTTGTGTTGCAATTGAAAAGGAACCAAATTTCTGCTTGAAAAAATGTAGAAATGGGTTCATCTGTCTCGACTTAAAAAAGGCCCCACTCTACCCCAGTGGCTAAAATGCCTTGGGAAATGGCCTGAGCTACACACTCATGGGTTCATTCTTACTGTGTACGAGATGATGGAAAGCAGACCAACAAATGTGAGAAGTCCAATGGTAAACGTCAATGCTGTTTCTCCATCTGAATTAAAATAGGTATGATTTCAATGTTTTTGTCTGGAGGGTGTACCTGTATAGCTTTCCCAGTAAATCAATTGCTGGGAAAAATATTGCATTTACTAAGAAATTTTCATATTTATCCATTAGATAATTCATGTTTAATAGAAATGTTTACATACGAGACGTTTTTATTTCGTTCTTGAGGTAGTTCAGTTTATCATCCCATTCGGTGACGTTCTTGGGCGGATGTTTTAGAGGAACAAAACTCCTGCAAAATTAAACTTTCATCAGTGTAATTGTTAATCCTGGCCTTCGTCTTCCCAATATATTTCTGCCTTTTTACCCAATGAGAAGAATTATTGATGCGGCCAGAATAAAAACCAAGGTGTACTTCATTGCTCCGCACATCCTCTAGAAATATAAACCAATGATATTGCACAATGAGAAAGAAACAATACATAACGAAGATGGCAATGCACATAACGAGTTTCTAATGACTGCAGTCGCACTCATAACAAGTGTCTCACACTTTGACATTCTTACCATTTTGCATGTGACATCATCATCTTGTTCTTCGAAGTAGAAATACATGAATGGCAGGATTAAGAAGAGGAACAATATCACAACCGAATAAAGACCTAGAAATAAATACAAGCAAAGTTCTTTCAACACAAACAGGTGATCTAATTGTCAATTATGTGCAAGAAAGGGCATCAGTTAAACCATCACCTGATGGTACTCTCTGTGTATACGAAGGGTTGAATGACAGCGAAATATCACTAACCGTAGTATGTATAACTAATGTTATCTTCAAATAAACTCCTCTCACTTAAATTAGCTGCCCAGCTCTATAATTAATATAACAAGCAAACACAAATCAGGAAACATCATTACATGACCTTAGAGAAGATTGGGTTATAGCATGCTTTCACCTTGAATGTTCCGTCGGTATTTTTCATGTAGGAGACCAGGAAAATGTCCAAAGGTACCAAAGCTGATGTCACCAGTGTAATGGTTAACGCAATGATTGATGTGATGGTGGTTGAGAGCTCTGACTCCAAATGATCTTGATAGTAACGTACATAGATCCATGAAAACACAAAGATTACCTAAATTGTATTCAAACATTTGACAACGGTTGTTTCCAGTTGCGTTTGCTAAATGATTTCTCTGTCACGAGACTCAAACACGAAATATAAAGGTAATTATGACCGCAAGATCTAGCTTGCAGAAACGACAATTGTATTTGAGATGGCTAGTTTTACTACGATTCTACAATTTTACGGTATCATTATAATAAACTAGCATATAAAACAGTTCATATTATTGAGTGTATATCTTCAATAAGTTCATTGATTCGTGCAAAAACATTGGGTAAAATTGCGCACTTGCATGTCATGATAAATATAGCTAAATTGCATCACAACGACTTACGAAAATGACAACAACGAAAGGAATCCAGCCATGGATCAGAACTAGATGAGGTATACCCATGATTAGCGGCGGAAGAGATGTTTTACTACAAGAATAAACAAAAATAGAGAATGCTGTTTTGTTTATGTTTTCTTTATTTTCTTTTCAAAGTGAAAACTATAGTACAAAGTCAAAACCACTGAGCTCTAATGAAAACCTGTAGTATTTCGCCACTGAGCTCTAATGAAACTGTGGTATTTCGCAACTGAGCTTTAATGAAAAACTGTAGTGTTTACCACTGAGCTCTAATGAAACTGTAGTATCTGTATCTCGCCATTGAGCTTTGAGGTATTTCTGGCTAAGTTACGCATACTTTGAAGGATTTCATTAGATCGAAAAGTGTTTAAAATACTAAAATGAGTAGTATTCTTTATGAAATACTGAAGGTTTTGTCTTTCAACGAGTTTTTTTTGTCTTTTTTTTGCGCCTAAGTGACTGCGTTATTGCGGGTTGTGGAATTTTAAGGAGGATCACGTGACTATTTTTTGCTACAGGAACACAGAAACAACATGGCGGAAAATTTGTAGAAATTATTAAATGCACGAACGTACTTTTATATTTGAGAAATTTGTCCATTCGCGTCGTATGGTGTGTTTTTAAGTCGGCTCACGCTATGCACAGGAACACAAAGACTAAAAATGTCTTTCTTTCACGCGCTTTGGAGAAAATCCTTCACGATAAAGAGACAAAGAAATCTCACCATTCACAATTGAAGAAAGCTTGCGAAACTGCTTTGGGTAATATGGCAAATTACAATTAATATCAACTGTTTGCAGTTCATGCAATGTGTTTATTTAAACTGTGTTTATAGAATTTGTCTCAGTTTATAAAACTCTCGCTGTGCGTTTTATATAAATTGCTGAAAATTGAAGATCATACAAGGAATTCGCTTTCCATTGGGAGATTTAATTTGTTGTATAAACTTTAACAAACAGCGCAGAAATAGCGCTAAAAAAGTTGATCATTATGTTTAAACTTTAACAGCAAGTATTTAGTGAAACTCTAGGAATAATTTCCTGGACCTTTGATTTTGGAATTTAGGATGAAATGTAAACAATGAATTTTGCAGTGAGCTCCGTCAAGCTGTCAATATTTTAGTTACCGACCAATATTATACCTTACATAACACCTTGTTAAATGTAGATTAGCAACTGTCAAAATGTACAATACTTACTAATGATCAAGAACTCATGTTATACTATCAACTGGCATTCTGCTTTTCCTAATGAGTTCAAAAGAAACCATATTAATTCTTACATGTTTCAAGCATCAGATATTTGTCCCAGCTTGTCCTAATTCACATGACCTGTTCCATTGAGATATCATTAATTCTAGCTCATTTTTGTTACAGTAAGTTGATAATGTGCCATAGCTTTATTAAGAGCAATTGTAGACTTTCTTAAATGTCCTCCACCCACATTTTTTATATTTCAACAAGATTATTCTTCTTTTTAGAAGACATTAATGTTGCACAAGGGAACGGCAATGAAAAGTCTTCAGGGTATTGTCAGAAATAAATGTTTCTTGATAATGTTAACTACCTGTTAGAAAGCCATATAAAGTGTAATGAACACTACAACGTGTTGATCATTTCTAAATTTTTTTGTCAGGGACAACAGGGACAGTTCCTCTGCGACCCTACCTCCTCCTCCTGGTCAACAAACGTTCATCACTGCGGACCAGTACTTTTTGCCATTTGAGTTGGCGTGTCGATCGAAATGTTCAAGAATTGTGATAACAGCCTTGGATTGCATACAGGTAGTAAAAATAAAATTTGATAAACACTGACTCATATATATGCCTTGTTGCAACCTATCTTCTCCATGTTTGTAAAATTTTCAGGATTTTTTTTAAAATGTTTATTTCATTCTCAGAAACTGATTGCCTATGGTCATATCATTGGTGACACACCAGATTCGGTCGAGCCTGAAAAGCGTTTGATAGACCGAATAATTGATACAATATGCAGTTGTTTCACTGGAATTGATACGGATGAGGGTGTTCAGCTGCAAATCATAAAGGTACGCTTGAATTCCTTGCCTTGCACAAGTAAAAGTTTTTCACCAAATCATCATTCAACGCCCACTTCAAGACTGGTGAAGTTGATGTTTTTGCCATTCAAAATGTTCAAAACATTGAACAATTAAAATAGGAAAAAACCTGATAAAACCTATCGTTCAGTTTTTATAATTTGTGTGCTAGGCTCTTCTCACTGCGGTAACATCAAGCACTTGCGAGGTTCATGAAGGAACATTGCTTCAAGCTGTCCGTACGGTCTATAATATCTACCTGGCCAGCAGGAATCTGATCAATCAAACCACAGCTAAAGCCACCTTGACGCAGATGATCAGTTTGGTCTTTCAAAGAATGGAGAGTCAAGCTGTAAGTTCTTTAGGCCATGCTAAATGGTTTAACACATGTTTCTAATGAAGTCCTGTGGACTGTGGTAATTTATTTTCTTTGGTCCAGGTTGCTGATGCAAAGCTCCAGGAGGAACTTGCTTTGGAAAAGGAGGCTTTGAAAGGCAAGGAAGAGGAAGTGGAACAAGTTGAAGCAAAAGAAAAACAGGATGAAATGGACGAAGAAGATCATGTGAAGGTTGATCAGACGCTGCCTAATGGTGATGTCGTTCAGGATGAAGACGAGGGGGTTGATTTAAGAGGTGCTGTATGTTATGATAACCTGTGCTGTGTGTTCTTACTGTAATACTGACACGAGTTAAGATCCTCAAAATGTTTCCAGTTGATAAAAAGAAGATAGAACAACGTCGTTTTGCACTTGCACCTCACAAACATAGTTGAAAACAACTGATGTATAGTCTAATCCTTGTTATATCTTGCACACGTTCTAACAATAGTTTTGCAACTACCTCTATATCCGTCTGCAAGACATTGTTCATTCCTCTTGAGTAGATATTTCGAAGGACCGTATCTACCGTGATACGACAAAGTGCGTTATGGAGTTGCTTTAGTCATTCTCTAACTTCTTTCAACCTTACCACATGGTCGAAAATTTGACCATCTCATGAAAATAACTCGTGGTGATTTTTCTCTGAGAACCGTTACTAAAATTGATTTCTTCCCAACAGAAGGTGATGTGGACAGTCCAGCAGACGAGCAGAACAAAGCCAACGATGAAAATGTGAACGTAGATGACACCAGAGACTCGCAATCTGAGATGTTTCAAGGAGAACAGAGTGAAGCTCCGGCCGACTCAGATGGTAACACAGTTCTAGAACAACCCCAAAACGACGAAGCTGCGAGCCACGACTCTTCCGACATTCCTGACGGGAAAAGCTATGATGTTCTGGAGAGTTCAAGTGATTCGGTTGAACAGAACGAGACAGCGTCAAATGAACCGCCTCACGAAGCTAACTCGACCTCGGGAGAAACCTCCGAAGACAAACCAGCCGAAAAACCCGAGAGTGTTTCTACAGAGAATCCCGATGAGACCAAAGACGATGCTTCCAAAGAGTCTGTGAAAGTTCCGCCCATTCAAATACCGGACGATGGACAAGCCAAGCCTGAGAGAGCTGCTACGATACCAGATGATATTTCAGAAGGTCATGAAGATGGCCTGGACACAGCTAGAAGTTCATTATCTGAAAATCATTCTGATATGCCCGGGGAAGGAGCAGCCGATGGAAAGACAAAGCAAAGGTTCTCTCATATCACCCAGAAAGATGCTTTCTTGGTTTTCCGTTCATTGTGTAAGCTCTCTATGAAACCCTTAGCTGAAGGACCTCTGGATCCCAAGTAAGATTATACTATGTTTAACCAATAATTTTGTGCTTAGAAGCCCTGTAAAAGCAAGCTCTTGTTGATCCAGTGTTACTACAGGAGGAAACCTAAGCGAAACTAACTTTATTTATACTGGATAGCTCTATCAGTTCTAAACTGTTCTTCCTAGAGTTCCAGTAACGATCATTTCTTATTGATCCAGTGTTACTACAGGAGGAAACCTAAACTAAACTAACTTTATTCACTTCAGTCCTAAAGGTGTGGTGATTCTTCACTGGGTGATTGTATCCACAGGAGGAAACCTAAACAGGATTATTTTATCATTTCTACAGGTCTCATGAGCTCAGATCCAAAATTCTTTCTCTTGAACTTCTGTTATCTTGTCTTCAAAATGCTGGTCCAGTGTTCCGCACTCATCCCATGTTTATCAACGCCATTAAACAATATTTGTGCGTGGCCTTATCTAAAAATGGCGTGTCATCCGTGCCTGCTGTGTTTGAACTATCCTTGGCAATCTTCCTCACCTTGTTGTCTTATTTCAAAACACATCTCAAAATGCAGATCGAGGTAGGTCCTTATGAAGTTTTGTGAAGTCTGAGCAAGGAGGTGGATGGATGATAGAATATTCGTTCCTAAATCTGGAAACGTTTTCTCGTATTTCAGGTTTTCTTCAAAGATATCTTTCTCAACATTCTGGAGACTTCGACCAGTTCATTTCAACACAAATGGATGGTTATGCAAACCTTGACGAGGATTTGTTCGGGTTAGTAAATTTATTGATGGCTTTTAATAGAACAACATATGACAATAACTAGGGTATCTATGTTACATCAATCAAGATATGGCTGTATTTATGTAGTTTCACCTCAGTATAAAAATGGCACAATATCTGACGAAATATAATTCCTTTAACAGTACCTCTCCGTTTCTTAGATGCCCAAACTGTGGTTGATATTTATCTAAACTACGATTGTGAACTCGCTTTATCGAATATATTTGAGAGATTGATCAACGATCTTTCGAAAGTCGCTCAAGGTCGTCAAGCTATCGAACTTGGTGCCACTCCAGTGAGTGTCTTTATTTTTTGGGACATGATCAATGAAAGCACACCCGGAAATTGAAGTTTTTAACACCTTTACATCGTCTGTTTCACAGGTGCAAGAGCGTAGTATTCGTATCAAAGGTCTCGAGTGTTTGGTTTCAATTTTGAAATGTATGGTCGAGTGGAGCCGGGATCTGTACTTCAAACCTGACTCGCAAGTTGATGATAACTTAGGTGAGCTTGTGACGAGCATGAATAAACAGCTTAGAACTGACAGAGCTATTCAAAGCAATCACCTATGCAAATGCAGTTTTCCTAAGCTTTTTTTTCGCTGAACTCTGGATGAGCTTGTGCTGAGAATGAACAGCTTAGAACTGACAGAGTTATTCAAACCAATCACCTATGCAAATGCAGTTTTCCTAAACTTGTTTTCGCTGGTTTTTTTTGAAGATTTCGACGATGGCACACCGACCATGCCTCGCAAGGAAAGTTTACTTGAGGAAGATGGTGGAAACGCTGAAGGAGAGGAAAATCTTCAGTCAATGAAACCAGGAGGTAGTCAATCCTCTCTCAATAATGGACCGCCTCTTGATAATGCAGAACAATTTGAAAGCTTGAAACAAAAGAAGGAGACCAGAGAAAAAGGAATACAATTGTAAGTTACTGCATGTGCTCTTGTTTTCCATGGATCAACAGTAAACCGTCCTTCTTAGAGATCCAGGGCCCAACCGTTCGAAAGGCATTCAGCTTAAACGGTGGATAAGTTCAAAATGGAAAGCAATATTATGTAGTTATCGAACAACTGAGCTGAAATATTTCGATGTAAATATTTTAATTTCCAATGGTCAGTACATCCAGGTTCAGTCATTCACAAGATTTATGAGAGTGCTTTTTAACTTTGGCTTATCCACCGGTTAAGCTGTTTAGCCTTTCGAGATTTCTTGCATGTCATTGCATGAAACAGTTGCACGTTTAACGTATTTTTATTGTAACATATTTTCGTAGATTTAATAAATCGCCTTCCAAAGGTTTGAAGTTTCTTCAAGCTGAAGGTTTGCTGGGAGACTCCGTGACAGAAGTTGCTCAGTTTCTACTTACAGACGACAAATTAGACAAGGTAAATGAGATGTTTGGTAAGATACACAGGGATACACAGGGATGCACAGGGATACACAGGGATACACAGGAATACACAGGGATACACAGGGATGCACAGGGATACACAGGGCTTGGTTTGTTGTATGTAACTTGAGTGTCGCGGTGACCTGCAAAAAGGATGCCGCTGGCATTTAGGTATGATTAAGAGCCTGTTTACATGGAGCGAGTTACCTCGGCTAGGCGAGGTGAAAACTGCATACAATGAAAGACTAATCAGGTTAAGCCTTTGGTATGGACGATGCGCTTTTTACCTCGCCTAGCCGAGATAACACGCTTCATGTAGACAGGCCCTGAGATGGTCTCCTTCTGTTGTGTGAAATAGTCGTATTATGATGACTGCTTACGTTTTTGTTCTTATCTAGACAATGATTGGTGAGCTGTTGGGGGACCCAGGCCAGTAAGTATAGAACTTTTAGAACACTATCTTGTGGCAATCCATAGCAACTGTTAATGCGCAAACTAGTAATCATATGCTTGATATTTTTTCCTTTTAGATATGAACGCGAGGTGATGTATGCGTACATAGACCAACTGGAGTTCTCGGGGATGAACCTCGTACAAGCCTTACGTCTGTTTCTGCACAACTTTCGTTTGCCTGGCGAGGCTCAGAAGATTGACAGGTTGATGGAGAAGTTTGCGAGTCGATTCTGTGAGACGAATCCCAAGTAAGCCTTTCTCTGCTTGCTTTTTGAACGATCGTTTGCAGTGGTTCCCTTACAATAATTGTCATGATCTTTTTAGCGATGATGTCTTTGCAAGCGCCGACGCAGCCTACGTTCTGGCTTACTCTATCATTATGCTAACGACTGACCTACACAGCTCTCAGGTATGAAGCGAATTTTCTACCTTAACATAAAAAACAATTCTATCTCCTGCGTTGCCTGTTCTTGCCATCTTATGAAAAAATGCATAATTTTGTCGATGTTTAACTCGTTTCAGGTGAAACGTAAGATCACGAAAGAACAATATATTCAAATGAATCGTGGTATCAACGATAACAAAGATCTTCCACCTGAATACCTCGAGACGATTTACGATGATATTGCTCAAAACGAGATCAAAATGAAACACACGCCTAAAGTGAACAGCAGATATGACGCCACTTGTAAGTCTGACTTTCCTTTCTGTAGGTCTCTACAAGTTATACTGTTGCCTACAACTGCGTCGTAATCTGTAACCCAATAATTTGATTTGTAAATGACTCGATTGGTCTGTTACTTCTCGCGTGTTAAAATAGCCGCTTGTAACAGCAGTGAAATAATCACAAACCTTTTAGCTGTTTCATAGCTGCAACGACAGAGCTTCGAGCTCGTTTTCTCTCGAGAAGTTCGTGTTTAGAAATTGATACTAGTTCCTTTCGTAACGTTAAAAAACCTGCGGTGTTTGAGGTAGTATTTCGCTGGTAAGCCATCGCCCTTGGCTTTAATTTTCAGCTTGTTGGTTTCACGAAAGCTATCGTATTCTTTCTAGATTTACAAAGCGAGAAACATCGTCGTATGTTGTACTCGATGGAGATGGAACAGATGGCTGAAAACGCGAAAACGCAGATGGAAGACGTCAGTCATATCCACACCGATTTCGTTACCGCAACACAAATTGGACACGTGAAAACCATGTTCAAGGTAGGAGAGAATTTCTCGCACAAGTAAAAATGTACAAGTTTTGAGCTGAATCGTGCAGTCATTGTCAATGATTTGTACCAATGATTTGTACCAATGATTTCTACCAGTGATTTGTACCAATGATTTGTACTAATGATTTGTACCAATGATTTGTACCAATGATTTTTACCAGTGATTTGTACCAATGATTTGTACCAACGCTGTTTCAAAACTGGCACAAATGAGAGCCACAACCAAGTACAGACGTTCCTAAGTTTATATTCCTTGGATAACGTACTCTTTTCGTTCACTTAAGGTGGCTTGGAGTCCATTTTTGGCTGCATTTAGCGTTAATCTCCAGGATAACGATGATCCAGCGGTAGCCTCGTTGTGTCTAGATGGTATCCGCTGTGCTATCAGAATATCTTGCATCTTCAGCATGCCTGTGAGTGAAGCCTGTAATATCATTATCCCCGAGGGTTAGCCAGGCTTAGTTATGTCGTAAATATAATACTTGTCCTGGAACAAAATGAATTAGAAAAGTATCTAGCTATAAAGATATAGAACAGGGGTCGGTTGTATCAAGCCCGTTTAGCTTAAACGGTGGATAAGTCGAACTTAAATGACACTCTTGCATCTCTCTTGAATGAGTCAACTTGTATATTATACACTGAATATGTAGTTGTAAACAGTGTCTTTGTATTAAGGTTAAAAACATCTAGTTTGCTTGTTGAATAAAACGATAGACTTGCTTTCTATTTTGAACTTAAACACGGGCTTGATACAACTGGCCCCAGCTTTTAATCTCGTGATATTTTTATGTTATTTCAGCTGGAAAGAGATGCGTTCGTGCAGGCTTTATCAAGGTTCACCCTCCTCACGGCGACCAGTGGAACTCACATTCATGAGATGAAAACGAAGAATATTGAGACGATCAAGACCTTAATTACCATCGCTCAAACGGATGGTAACTACGTCGGGAAATCTTGGCTCGAGGTAAGGATTTTAAATATATATTCAACCACTATGGTTTCCAAACTAGTTCAAAGACAGACAACTCAGCAAGATATTCATTTCAGCTCCTATATTCCTACCTACCAGAGATCCCTATCTCTCTTTCATACTGATTTTTGTTGTTTTTTAAATTATCTTAGGCAACTATCTCTTTCTGATAAATTTAAATCTTTTCCAAAAAAAACAACAACAACAACTTGATTTTCGAGCTTATGGCATATGCTTATTCTTCGATGCGTGTAGCTACGTATATAATTTATGTTTCTTCTGTGTGGTATTTGTTTTTGTATATGGAATCGGAGGAATGCTTTGCATGGGACCTCGCGTTCCGTTTGCATTTTCTCCGTTTGAACATTGTTTAATAAATTTGATATAAATAGATATGATATAGATATAAATCTCTCCATATACTGATTTGTCTACACCTCCGTTTTTTTCCACCCGAGGTCTGTTCACGTCCTAGTTGTGAAGAACGAGTTTGCTCTGACATTAACCTCAACTTATTTGTTTCAGATATTGAAATGTATTTCTCAACTTGAGCTTGCGCAGTTGATTGGCACTGGAGTGAAAACGCGGTACCTTCATACGGGAGCCAGCGGTGTTACAAACTCTGGAACAACACACGTGACGAATCGTAGAGTATCTCACGAGACCACGGCAGGTGGGTTGACCTCAGATGATGTCGGTAGAAATGAGTTGTAACTCGTTTTGACTGGTTTGATGGAAAATCTTTGAGTTCATTTTCTTCGTGTTGAGATTCAAGGTAGTGACTTGATTCTCAGCTCATGTCAACTAACTCTTGTTGGTTTATTTCAAAATGTTCAGGTCGTTCGCAAACCACAGCAGATTCGAAGAAAATGGCCAGCGCTCAGGAAGCTATCGGGGAGACGGAGCGTTCGAGATTCGTCGTGGCTGTAGACAGGTAGAGAACAAGAGATCTTCTCTATTCCGACTTGTTTTCAACTGGCCATTACCACAAGATATCATATTGTACCATTCATGCGTATCTCTGTTTAACCTGGGCCCAGTTGTATAAAAGACTAGTTAACCTTTAACTGTAGTTAAGGACAGAATTGGCCAATCAGAGTCTGAATCTGAAAAATAGGTAAAATGTAGTTAAAGAGTTTTATACAGCCAGCCCCAGATCTTAGAACCATCACCCATTGTACCCATACTCTATACTCTGATATGTTCCTGATAGTTTATTGATGATTTTTACAGAGTCTTTACTGGTTCAGTCAAGCTGGATGGGGATGCTATAGGTACACTAAATGATATAGTATAATGTGTAGCACTGCCCGAGAAAGACCTTAAAGACGTCGAAGTATTTTCAAATGGCAGAAATAAAAACTGAAATATTTTCCTTCGTTCTTCAACTTTGTGAAGCCTGCAGCGCTAAGATGTATTCGTGATTTTCTTTTTAGTTGATTTTGTTGCGGCTTTGCGACAAGTTTCCGAAGTCGAGCTTTCAAATCCGACCATGATACGAATGTTCAGTCTTCAAAAAATCGTTGAGATTGCGTATTATAACATGGGTCGTATCAGACTGCAGTGGTCTAGGATATGGGCCGTATTGGGAGATCATTTTAATAAGGTGGGATACTGCTGAACTACAACTGTACGTTTATACTGGATAGCTCTATCAGTTCTTCCTTTTGAAATGAGGTTCTGAGAATCATTTAAGTTTTTTTTTATTGCAGTGTGGTTGTAATCCCAACGAAGAAGTGGCCTTCTTCTGCGTCGATTCTTTGCGACAGTTGTCTATGAAATTCTTAGAAAAAGGAGAGTTGCCTAATTTCCGCTTTCAAAAGGACTTTCTGAGACCTTTTGAGTACATCATGAAGAAGAATAGGTAAGATTGTCTGAGTGTTTGCACGACAAAGCTACGCTGCTAGTGGTGACAGGAAACTAAACGTGCTTGGTTTGATATTCTCGTACAAACTAAACGTGCTTGGTTTGATATTCTCCAACAGTTCAGCCACAATACGTGATATGGTGGTTCGTTGTGTGACACAAATGGTTCATTCACAAGCTGTGAACATCAAATCAGGCTGGAAGAATGTCTTCTCCGTTTTTCATTTGGCAGCATCAGATCACGACGAAGGAATTGTTGAACTGGCCTTTCAAACTACAGGTTTGTGAAACAACAACAATTATAACCTACCAGCTCTTTCGACCTCTTTTGATCGTCCTTGCAATCTCAAAAGACGAAGATCCAGGTTATAATGGCATTACCATACCTGACTCTTGGCTTACCTCTCACCCAATGTTGTGATATTTTGTCTAACTCTACCTCTGTTTTATTCTAGCCACGATTTTTGAGAAATATTTTTCAGCGACAATCGACTCGTTCCAAGACGCCGTTAAATGTTTGTCCGAATTCGCTTGTAATGCTAGTTTTCCTGACACAAGTATGGAAGCAATCAGACTCATTCGAAACTGTGCCAAGTTTGTCTTTGAAAATCCCCCGGTGAGTTCACAGGCCCTTTTAATTAGGAGCCTGTTTGCAGGCTGTGGTTGAGCGATACTGTAGCATTACGTAATCTTTTCGTCTTTAGATGTTCAAAGATCACGCTGCCGAGGATGCTAATATATCCGAGCAAGATCGCATCTGGGTAAAAGGCTGGTTCCCAGTGCTTTTTGAACTGTCGTGCATAATCAACAGATGTAAACTGGATGTTAGAACAAGGTTTGTTCAAATCAGTTTATCCATCACTCCATCAGGGTCCAGTTGTATCAAAGTCGGATAGCGCTATCCACCGGATAGTGATTTTTTCAACCGTTCTAAAAATGCTCGAAAAGCGATAAAATTTTAGCTTGAAAGCAACAATTATTAAAGAGGATCCTCGATTTAGGAATACTGAGATTTAATCAAAGTTGTGGCAAACAACAGGCGATTTTAAAGCGATTGAAAAAAACACTATTCGGTGGATAGCGCTATCCGGCTTTCATACAACCAGCCCCAGGGACCGATTGTATAAGACACTTTAACTACATTTTACATAGATAAATCCTAGCTTTAAACTCAGAAATACACTCAGAGTCTGTCCCTAACAACAGTTAAAAGTTAACTAGTCTATTCTACAGCTTGGCCCATTTTTTTTATTATGAATAAAGTTTAGTTTAGGTTTCCTCCCAAAGTGGAACATAGTTTGTATCCAAGCAAAATTCGTGTAATCCATGGTCAGACTTCTCCTTTATCCAATCTTGCAGAGGTCTGACGGTGATGTTTGAGATAATGAAGACTTATGGAAACACGTTTCTTCAAAATTGGTGGCGTGACGTTTTTAAAGTCGTCTTCAGAATATTTGACAATATGAAACTCCCTGATCGACAGATTGATTGGCAAGAGGTAGGAAAAACTTTAAGGAATGACGGACTGCACCTGACAACCCAATTTCTGCCCATCTTTCACTGTTTCAATGTTATTTCACACCCTCTCAATTCCTTGTTGTGTTCTGACGCACCCAGCTTGAAAAGTATTCTCATTAAACAGGGCAAAGCATCAAATTTTGTGCCATAGTTTTGCTTGTTACTTGGTCTTGTTGATTTCATATTTTTTCGTGAGGTTTATCGTCTTGTCTGATCAATATTCTTCAGAAGTCGGAATGGATGACAACAACTTGCAATCATGCGCTGTACGCCATCATTGATGTTTTCACACAATATTTTGATATTTTGGCTGAAATTCTTCTTGACGATATGTACAGTCATCTGGAGTGGTGTGTCAAACAAGGTGGGTGAGTCTTTCATGTAAAAAACACAGTAACCTGCCATTGTGTTGCTTCGCATGAAGTATCCTCATCCTTAATTCAACTGCTGACATATCATCGCAGGCGCCGCCATTTTTTGCGATGGTAAAATGTCAGCAGCAATGGTCAGCAGTTGAATTAAAGATGGGGATACTTCATGTGAAGCAACACAATAGCGGGCTACCTGTGGTAAAAACCTTGAAAGAAAGTACAATCTTTTTATAGTTAGTCATTATTACTTCCTAAATAAACTTTATATCATTGGATCAATAAGAGATGGTCCTTACTCGATCCCCAAGGAAAACAGTTTATAACCAGTTTTATCTATCCAGTGTATATATAACGTTCATAGTTCTTCATCACGTTGCAGATAACGAGCAGCTCGCGAGGTCTGGTACCAACTGTTTGGAAAATCTTGTTGTCTCGAATGGAAACAAATTTTCGGAAGAGGTCTGGGAACAAACGTGTCAATGTGTCAAAACAATATTTCAATCAACCATACCTCATCAATTGTTAACGTGGAAGCCAGCTGACCAACAAGTATTGAACCTGCCAACACCTGAAGCCACTCCAGTTGCCTCCCCTGTTAAGGTGAGATCATACGACTGTTCAACGTCACCATTACGTATATATTATAATATTTAAGAAATATTTATTGACGTAAACTTAGAGCATGCAATTAATTTTGTGTAGAGCTTCTTAACCGTGCTTATTTTCCAATAAATATGATTTGTATTTCATGTCTTTTTACATCTACGGTGAATCGCATCTGTAATCTTTGCTTTTTTTTAAAGAAAATGCCATCGGTCGACTTCGAAGACGACATCGTTCCGAAGTACCCCGAAGGTAGACCGAGATTGATATGGTTTCAAATAATTCATTTCAAACTTCAATGCCAACACTTTTTGCGCTGAAAATTAAGCTTTTTTTCTCCCAGATGAAGATGACTCGGACGGAATACTACTGTCGACACACGAGAGTATTGAAGAAGAGATAAACTTGAACGACACGATTCAAGAAACCAGCGAACAAGACAGCATTAGCCTACACAGTACACCCAGCTTACGGTTTGAACCTGTGGAGGACAAACCGGTAATCCAAACAGAAAGAATGCTGTTCAACTCTTTGATCATAAAATGTGTCGTTCAGTTAGAGTTGATTCAAATGATCGATAATGTTGTGTTTTACCCAAGTACAAGCAGACGCGAAGATGAAGACTATATGGCGGAACTAAAGGTAAGAAAATACAAAGTAAACTGTAAACTCAACAATACCCGAAACAAATTGTCTCGTTTGCAATTTGCTCTGGATTTCTACTACAATAAGGATTACCATCACACCTGTGTGTGACCTATCTGACCGTATTTTGAAAGTTATTCCATGAAAGAACTACTTTTTTCTCTGAATCCAGGGAGTTACTGGTCCTCGCCGTGTCAACAAGATTGAACATGATGGAATGTTTCCACTTCTTAGTTCGCAGCAACTTTTCCTCTTTTGTGAAGTTTTGGAAAACTCGCATAAATTTGCGAAAAGTTTCAACTGTGAAAACGATGTACGGACTGCGTTGTGGAAGGCTGGTGAGTGCTGTTTCACCCAGTGAACTCTAATAACACTGGAACGCTCACTCTGTCGGACGTTTGAAGCCAAGATGGCGTACACTGAAGCCTTTCTTCTAGGTACTATCCAGTCCTCCACGCGGAAATTTCGTAGGTAAAATAGCGGCGATTTTTATTTTTCCTTTGAAATTTCCGCGCCAGAGGCCTGGATCATACCTTCATGATCCACCATCTTGGCTTCACTCATTAATGAGGGAAAGTCAGAGATTGAGCGTTCCTGTCTTATTCGAGTTAACTGGTTGCACCTTTGGGATCATCGTTAAGAGAATCGCATCGATTCCATCCACACGTAATTATACTAACAAGAGAAATATGAAGTGTAAAACATACAAGCTTGTTTTAAACTAGTATGATTCTTTCAAAAGGACTAATTTTTATTCATTTTGCGCAGGTTTTAAAGGCCAGTCAAAGCCTAATTTATTGAAACAGGAGACATCGAGTCTTGCGTGTCTGCTCAGAATACTTTTTAGAATGTACGATGATGAAAGTCGGAAGGAATCCTGGGAGGAAGTTGAACAGAGAATGTTGAGGTTTGAATAATGAGTTATATCATAATGGCTTCCTTCTGTAGTGACACTAAATACTAAATCCTCCCTTTTGTTATTCAAATTCTTGGCTGTTTATAGAATTTTTATATAAGAGATGTTAAAATGATATTTCTAGGATTTGTAAAGAAGCTCTGACGCATTTCAATCAACTGCAATCAGCCAGTCACAGAGATGCTTGGACGACGTTGCTAATTCTTATTTTTACCAAGATACTTCGTCTTCCGGATGAAAGGGTAGGAAATTTAATTTTTTTTAAGATGTAGATTGAATAATATGAAGGTTTATAACCCCAGGATTCGTTGTATCTGTGGATTAATTGATCAGATAGCGAGGTATATTCTGATAAGAGGTTCTCTTTTCCTCTCCTAGTTCAAAATCCACATGTCATCTTGTTTTCTTCATCTTTCTGAAATGGTCATGTTTGATTGCAAACATGAACTCCGATTAATGCTGCGAAAAGTTATTCAAAGAACTGCCGGTACCTTCGGCATTCTCAGCCTGCAGAGTTAACAAAGTCTTATAAAACAATGGTCCCTCACGGCCGTTGAATCAATGAATACTACCCACAAATCTACGATATTCTATTGGAGGTCTTCAGCGCTAATCTTGACAAAACCTCGCTGGTTCATACGAGTGGGATATTTAGCTGTGAAGGGCAATAAGCGAAACTCAAATAATCCAAGCATGAAATGGTCTATTTGCGTTTTAAGGTACTTTTTTATCTGATCCAACACGTGTGAACCAGTTTCAGCAAGTCTAGATTAGACACGATAGGTTTTGAAGAAGCATATGAAATAGACATGTGTTTAGAGCGGCCCACGCCCATGAAATAGAGGTCTAGACCCGGCCTGCGTCTAGGCTTCATAAAATGAATACATTCTCTAGCATGACAATAATGTAGCTAATAATTTATTTAATCTGTAATTGTGATTAATTATAATAACCCAGAGAATGATTGTGCTGAATTTTTGCGCACAAAATGATAACGAGCATGTGGTTTTGTTGAAGAGCCTTTGCTCGAATTGAACCGAATTTTTAAAGCGTGTTATAAAATCTGTTTTAATTGTCAATTTCTATTAAATAGACTTCAGGTAGAATTATAGCGTTCACGAAAGAATCGAATTGATAAAATAAATACCATTTCTCAAACGTTTGGTTTGTCATAAATGAGTGTTTTTTTATAGACCTATTTATGGCGAGATTGGGTCTTTGCGTTTTTGAGCGTTTCAAGTTTACCTTTATCACTGTCAAAATGTCGACCTCATCTCATCTGCCAATAGCATTCTAGGAGGAGGAAAGTTGGTTCTCTCCAAATTTCTTATCTAAATATTCTGCTATTATCATTTACATGCGCAGTATTTCCTAAGCTCTGCATTAGCAGTACATTGTGGACCTGGGTCGTTATCAATTCTAGTAATTTTAGTGTTGATGGTAAATTTTTTCTTATAGAATTTAGCTTGGACTACGTACGTTGCATTGTTAGGCGCAGTCACAAACTGGACCTGGTAGCGACAGAAATAGGTCTGTGGAGGGTTATTTTGTGGTCTGTATCTAGGCGTGTAGCTAAGATCAACGTGTTTGAACCTTAATACAAGATCATTAGGCCTCTCCAATAAAGCGCTAGTTACTTTCTTTAAAGTGAGGACTTGACATTGCGATGCATCACTGTTGTTATTTCCAGTTAACATATTCATCCATTCTATAGCAACAAGCGCCGCCTTTTGCGCATGTGTATGTTTGGTATCGACCGCTGACCACCGTAAACACGGGCACCAGAAATTCGGCACAAAAGCATCCTTGCAAGTGCGAGATATTGGAATCTCAGTGAATAGGCTTTGACCGTGTTTTATATCCTTAGGTAGATCTGGGTACGAAAGCATGTGACGCAAAGTCGCGTAAACATCGTACCACGTCGTAAGCCGATTGACATTCGTTCGTAGATTCTCGTCGATCTTCGGAAATTTGGACTTGAACCATCTCGGAAATGCGATTGAAAAAAACGGCATTCTTTCCTCGAGTTTTCCTTGGATAGTTTCCCTGACACTCCCCCATCGTACCCCATGGTCCCCCATTAGTATAAACATGGTGTTGTCAAACACGTTCGAAGCGTTGAGATCTTTCAGTAAAACAAGAAGATCGCGTTCCAGCTTTTGTACTCGGGTCAGTTCATGATGAGAATAACCAGCTGAAATGATCAGAAAACAAACTTTGAGTTAATTGCGCTCTCATATTTGTGGTATGATTTTGAGGTATTGAAATGAGTCAATAATACGATGCTAGTCAGTGAAGTCAAATCAACGACACCATGCACTCGTTTGGTTTGAGAAAGAGTAATTTCAATACATCAAAAGCGTTTCTTCAATAACTAGTCTCGGGTAGGTAGGATTATGTAACTGAGAAGTGAGAATCAACTAAATCTATCGGTGTTGAAGTTAAACCGTTAGCTGATGCACATAACTTTTTCCATCAGGCCTAAAACTCACCAGTGAAAGAAAGCAAAAACTTCAACTTTTTCGAAAACACTTTAAAAAAACTTCTGATGTAATCGTATTGATATTGATTCACATTCTTGGCGCCAACACATTGATCTCCGCCTTTCATCAATTTCTTCGTTCTTCTGAAGAATGGAATAGGGTAAAAATCTGTCGGAGGCGAGCTGAAACCTCGTAGTCTCCAGTTGAACGGTCCAAGATGTGTCCCGTCCTCATTGTAACCGGTTATGTAGCCGTGTTCTATATTGTAAGACAATGACAATGAAGTGAGGCATGCAATCAGATGTAAGTATCAGATAATTTGCTTCATTACTCTGCTGTTACTAATCATTGAGACATGCTCTGAAAACTTGGATAAAGTCTGTTTATCTTCAAATTTATGTAAACTTGTGCAAGGTGAAGATCGCGTTCAGTGATTCTACGTTGGTTGTGAGGCCGTCTCAATATCAAATCTTAGCTCACACAGACACTCTGATGTTGGCCTACCTGGTGCCTGGCGTAAACACCCCCTTTAACCCCCTCCCTCCCGTCTACGAGAACCCCCTTCCATCCCCCTCCCGTCTACGAGAACCCCTCTTTCCTTCCTCTTCACCATCCCATCTACGAGAACCCCCTTCCCCCCCCTCCTGTCTACGAGGACCTCTACCTTTTAGTTGTTTATATATCCAAGGCCAGTCATCGACAGTTCGAGATTTTGCTCGGTCCGGCCTGGCTTCGTAAAGTTCCTCCATGAACTTCCTTCCTGTCAACATCGGAGCCATTTGTTCGACCGTTCCATCCCCGGTGACCACGTGACCGTTGAAGAAGTACGCTCCCAACTCATCACGGAGAAACTTATACACACGTGGAAGCTTACGTTGTGCTGAGCCATGGGAGACTGAGTCTAGTCCTATTACCAGAATATTGAGTGGAACTCCAGAGTTTGTTTTGGCTTCGCGTTTTAGTACGTTTTCGTTTGGGACTGCGTGAAGATGCAACTCTTTAGCGTGTTGATTGTTATCTAAAGTGAAATCTACCTCGATAAGTTGATCGTTGATCTTCTGCCCGGAGACCACAGGCTTGCTGGCAGACAAGGTATAACTGGTCTCGCCATTACGTGATATTGCTTGGTACGTTGCTGATTTTACTTTGGGATCTGCAATGAAAATGCTACCTGTCACTTTGTTGATGTGGAAAATAAGATCAGTTATTCAAACGACGTCATCATTTATACCTCTGAAATGTAACGCGCCATCCACCAGCTCGCCATACCGCTGACCAGAGCATTTCGGACTAGCGGAAGAAGACACATACTTCATGATTTGTGGATGAAATGCGTCCATGAACGGTATGCGACAACCAATCTCTGACGGCAATGGTTGTACTTTGTCCTTAGTGATTGAAGCACATTGTTCCTGAAAATTAAACATTCCCAAAAATTACTGCTTTCAATCACTCTATCCTCTGAACCAGGGCTGTTAAATTACTGAAAAAATAACTCAAGCATCGTCATTGTTCTCCGTCCTTGGAACAAGAAAATCGAAGCCAATGGCAATGGGCTTTCTATAAAACAATATTTCTTATAAACTCATGCAACTCTGACTTGAAGCGAACCTTTGTCTCCTGTATTGTCGAACTAGTCCATTCGGACAGACTTGCTCCAAGTTCCATTTCTTTACTCCTGGATAATGTCTGCAAAGGTAGAACAGCTGTTTGAGAAGTTTCGGTTGGAGAAAGTGATATTTTCAAGGTAAACGATACGATTAAATAAAGTCAGGAAATTAAGTTAAGTTAAATTTAGAGGGAAGTGATGGAAGAGAATGATGGAAGAAAAGTTCACAGAAGAAGCCAAGGCTAAGCTGAAGTGACGAAGGTTCTTGTGTGGCAAGATTATACTAAAGAAATCTGTACTGAAATGTACTTTACACATTTTATATTTTTATGGCCGCGTAAATTATGGACTTACAGAACTGTTGCTGCGAAGAGTTTTGTTTTGAGGTTCATTGCGCCAGATTTTAAACCGCGGCGATGCGGTAGCTTCGTGCTAAAGACAATATATAACCATAGTGAATTGAAAACAATTGTTTACAAAACGGAAGCAGTAAATTTTTTTAAGGTGAGTCGAAATTTATTTAGTTAGCATGACTAAATGTTTAATTACTCTTCTGGTAGTTCTTGGAAATAGACGATCCTGTTGATTTTCAAATTTCCTTTCCCTTTCAGCGCTCACAATTAATATCTACAGATAGAAAACCAAGGATTTCAAATTTTAATCTCTTGCAGTTTAAACTCATGTTGTTTGAATGTATAAATTGCTGGAATTAATTGTACTTGTAGTCCTCTTTACGACAGGTAACTCAATGTCAAGGTAGTGTAGTAAGTTACTGCCAAGACGGTAGTATCATTATACTACCATTTTCTCCTAGTATTTCCGTTAATAGCAGCGAGGTTCTTACATGAAACTCTTACAGAAGGAGATTTTCGGCGAGGTAGTAAATAAATAATGAATCTTGATAATGCAATACACGACTATCAATCGTGACATTACTTCGTTGAGCCGAAGGTCAATAACATATCTTATTGTCAATGGCAGCGGTTAATATACGGATGTACAATAAAGAAGCTTTCAATAATATTGAAGTATTTTGAAATTGAACACTGTTAGTATTTGACAACGTTAATACTGGAGCAACGAAGTAAAAAAGCGATGAATTTCGGCAGTTAGTATGCACTTTCATTCGCAAGATGATGGCGCCCTTCCTGTCTTTCTTATTCATAATTGACGACCAAAAAATGAAGTCGAAGTCCTTTGCTTGTCCTTGACACGTGTAAGAGTCTTATATCATGCAAACTATAGGAAAATTGAGCCGCTAAAGACTGCATAATGATTTATGAAGATAAACGCTTTGCGTGCTGTCTGCTGAGCAAAATTAATTGTAGTTTACATTACAATCTAGCTTTTTATATCATCTTATTCTTAACGTAATGTTTACTGTATATGAGATTTTGGAATGGTCTGGAAACAAAATTAAGATGATAAGGAAATCAGAGGTAATGAAGCGATAGGAATATAAAAAGATATGGCGATATATATCATGGCCTGGTTGTGTTATGATGCAAATATATATGCCTACTTGATTCACTTGATTCAATTATACACGCTGTATAGCAGCACATGCTTACCTTCCAAAATTGAAGACTTTCGTAGCTAAAACCTGCGTTGTAGTAGATCACAGTAAACAGAACAAAACAAAGCAATAAAAGGAAAAAACTTTTCAAATTTACAGGAGATTTACGAGTCATCTTTGCATCAAATCGTCGCTTGTTACCGTATATACATGTTGTAACATTAATCTACATACGAATCTGTTTTGTCTGGGCTGG
Organism: Dendronephthya gigantea; assembly: GCF_004324835.1. Classification (NCBI taxonomy): domain Eukaryota; kingdom Metazoa; phylum Cnidaria; class Anthozoa; order Malacalcyonacea; family Nephtheidae; genus Dendronephthya; species Dendronephthya gigantea. Next base: position 933,925 of record NW_021163061.1, on the reverse strand, counting down.
TCTCGTGCAGTTTGGAAATTCAAATTAATTCGCTTTGGAATAATTACGTTGATATTCAAATTTAACGTTCAGCATTGACAGTAATATTGAAAGTTTATCGAACACATGTTATTCCTGAAAAATCTTCGATGATGAATGGTAATAATGTAATGGTAATATAGTGTTCGTCTGTTCGAGTTTTGATATTAACCGTTTTCGATTGACAGGTTCTGCCAAGACGGCTATCGCTTTCCCAATCAACAGCAGGTGGTGAATTCGGCTTGTCTTAGAGGTGAGCGGATGTTGTTTTCTAGTCATCTTTCCTGGAGGTAGACAAACCAGGAAACATTGTTTCCTAGCCATGTTTCATGAAGGTAGACAAACCAGGAAACATTGTTTCCTAGCCAAGTTTCATGAAGATGGACAAACCAGGAAACATTGTTTCCTAGCCATGTTTCATGAAGTTTTTTTCAAAAACAGGTTCAACGTTTCCTGAAGGTGAACAAACTAGGAAACATTGCTTCCTATAATTATTCCCGGAGTGACACATTATCAAGGTTATCAAGGTGATTCAATAAACTTTAATGCACAACACACAGAAGGCATTAAGAATGTATTTACAAAGGGTTCCTTCTTTAATCTTATTATTTTCACCGCCATAATCGGCCGTCACTTTCGAATACAAATGTACGGCGTACGTCTGACTTCTCAATATCTTCCAATTCTCATCAAAATCTACGCCAGACGTATCTTCAAAGCAACTCTGACGTATGCTGCGATAGAAAAACATATAGAACGCTATCGGCGATGCCGTGGTGACGTCATTATCGGGATTCGTCGACGACCACTCGCGCCACACTCGGCTCAGAAGCAAAGGACCGTTGTCCGACCATGCTTGCGAGTAGCGTTCCGAGAATCGCACTATGCATGCGTGAAGATAAGGATGGCCGCTTTGGAATTTTAGAAATGCTCCGTTTAGATTCGAGCCGCTCTCCCAGCCTATCGTGTTTAACGGAAGGTCGTGTAAATCACGGACGATGATAACGTCAATATCCATGTAAATACCGCCGTATTTGTAAAGAATCAACAATCGAAGGAGGTCCGTCTCGTGACTGTACCAATGTTTACCTTCTTTAGCATACGGAAGTTCATCTTGTACGAACACTTCAGCTGGTGTACCTGTGAAATATATTGAAGATTTTATTAACACGAGAGAAAGGAGAGAAACATAACAAGCACTCTAAATATCTCAGAGCAATTGCGAAAAGAATTAACGTTTTTATCATCTTCTTTAGACATGCGGAATAATCTCAAGAATACAAAACTTTGTTTGGATTACCTTCAGCTAACGCTGTGAGATTATACGGCTTCACTTGAATGCGATACCCAGACTCTGCTGAGAACATCGAATACACTCGATGATAGTGTATTACTGTGGATGATTACGGTTGCCATGGGATGATGATAAAATATGGCTTCCACACAACGCCAATGGCGCCAGGCGAAGATCCCTGTCACTTTATTACTTCCAGTATCGTCTTCTAAAACAATCAAACTTCGCTCAGAAGTCGTGAAAATCAAATGAAATGTATTATTTTCTACTGTGTTTGAACGTGGTCGAGGGAAGGGAACGATGCCGAACTTCAATCCGGATTCCCGAACAACTTCATTCTCGCGCATAGCACTCCAGGTAGTTGCTCGAAGTCTCATGAAGAGACTGAGATCAGCTGCCGCTGGGATTTCACCAGACAACAACTTGGAAATTAACACCGCGTCAGATGCATTCAGAGAACGGTCTTTCGTGTTGCATGTATGGAAGACTGATGACGAATGTTGTCCCCGTCGTTTTGAAGCGTTTTGAGTCTGAACGTAAAACACTGGTGTGTCGAAGGCCAGAGCGACGCTTGCACAATGAAAATCTCCAGTAATCACCAGCTTCGCCCTCGCAATTTTTTTCAGAAAGACATGTAAAGATTTGATCCATCTACGTAGATTTAATTCACTTTTTTTACCAAGACTCAAACGAATACCATATTCTTGAATTTCCCTTGGGAATTGATCTAATAAGGTCTCATTTAAACTCACAATATAAATCTTATTCCTTGAAACTTCACGGATTACCGGAGGTTTGGTTAGCAGGCCGATTCCCGCGGATAAATAAGCGTCGACTTTGTTAGATCTTAGAAAATCGACCGTCCTCATATCAAGGCAACCAACTGGCGCAATTTTAAACGAAGACTCGATATATTTCAACGAAAAATACTTTCCTAAGGCGAGCATTTCAGCGAGGCTCGTTGGTGATCGGAAAAGCGTTTTAAATTGTGGCAATAAACCTGACCTGTGTTGCAAAAGTTTGCCATTGTTTCTAGAACTACCAGGAGCTGTTCCATCAGAAGGAAAAAATTGAATCCTGGCAAAATTTTGTAAACCAGTTGAAAGAGATTTTGAATTCGTCCGATTGAAATTTGTATCAAGTTTTTCACTGGGTATTTTATAACCAGTCTTTTGCGCCAAAATTTTAACGGTTTTTGGGCAACGATTGTCGTTTTTGCAAAAATTCTCAAGCGCTATCCACGACTGGATGTTAAAATTGTAATTCAACGTGTTGCAATACTGTCCCAAATAGCAGAGTCGGTGATGGAGCTTTGCGAATATACTCAAAAGCATTTTCACAAACGGATGGCGTTTTTTAAATTTAAAAGCATACAGGATTTCAGATGAATTGTGGTTCGGAATCTTTGCAATGCAAGCTTCAAGAATTCGGTCAAGTTTCCGAGATTGTTTTTCATGAATTCGTAGAAACGGGTCTACGATCGTTCCACCATAGCGCCAAAGAAGAGCTAACTTCGTCGCTTCGTGTAAATGAGTCTCAAAATATTTCCCTGAAAGGGTTTTATGTACCACATGAGCTCTAAACCATTCTTCTAGAGGGGAATTTCGTGCTATGGCATCAAAGGTCAAAAATGTTGGTGAAATTCGAGAGTCTTTCAAACTGTTGACTTTTTTCATACAAGAAAACGTCCCACAGAGCACTTGGAGTTTATTCGTTGACCTTTCTAGTAAACTTTGCATATTAAATAAAATATGTTCGTTCAAAGGTTGGTTATACACCCAAAATGAACGAATTGTCCTGGGAGTTTGTTTAATGGTCGTAGATTTTGCATTGAAATGTACTGTTTCCATAAAATATTCCCGCCGAAGATGAGGTAAAATGCAAGAACTGATGAGATTATGAATCGTTTTATTTCTAGCGTGTTGGATAAGTTGTGTTTCTTGAAAAATATCATGAGTCCAGTTGGGAACAGAAGCATTCCTATGGTTGGAAGCCACTGAGATATTGAAAATGATGAATACGTAAGTGCGAGGAAGATGATCGTCAGATACTTTATCACGACAACAAGAACGGAATGAAATATTGGTGAAAACAGTTCCAAAATGGACATAGATATGAGACTGTCAACTATATGAAATGCAATAGACTTCAGTGCCATTTTCAGGCCGAATAAAGGTAGGATTCGTGTGTACGCAAGTTTCACCAAAACAGCAAATAATAGAATTACAAAACTAAAGCCAGAAACCACCAGATATTTTTCAAAAGGGTCTTGCCACGTTTCACCAAAAGCTTTCAGAGATACGTTTCTTAAAGGATACATAAATACTGGCAAAATGGCTGCAGTTATTCCCCATGGCGTAAATACCAATTTTTGATGTCTCATAAATGCTTGAAATCCCATTGCCATTAGGATCACGCCAAAGAACACATAAAAACTGTTCCTGCCATTGTGATGACCATGGTTTAGTAGTAAAATATACACCATTACTGGTTCAAAGCTTCTGAAAAAGTCTTGAATGTACAGGCTGTGCATAGAAACAGCAGCATTTATTGAAAGAGTTCCAAAAAGATGACCCACTACTATTATGGCTAATAACTTCTTATTACATGATGGAAAAACCAGTGTTCGTTTCTGGAGGAGTTTCAATATGAAAGCTGTAGTGATTGTTCCCGTAAAGCTTTGAAACATGGTTACCTCAAGGAACCGTAAATATTTGGAGAAAATTGCCAGGTTGGCTGAATAAGGGTGTCCGTAATAGATGCGTATGTTCAGGAAATGGTAACAGATCGAGCATGACAACCATAGGAAGAATAGAATTTTTAGCCATGTCCTTGACATATTCTAGTAAATAAAACAATGTAATCAGGTGAAGAAGAGTGAATTAATAAGTTATGCTGAAAAATTATTTCTCGATTTCAGAGTCTCATTTTCATGAATTGGATAATTGGCTGGAGTTGGTATTCGTTGCATGCATAAAAATGAGGCTATGCAGACTGATTGTCCGTTTTTATGGTAGCATGTTTTGAGTCAGCTCATGGTGCACAGGATGGGGAGAAATGTTTCAAATATTACCTAAGAGATGCAAGCTAGGTGCATCTTTTGATTTTATGATAGCTACTGGCTATAATAACCCTCACCATCCAGTTTGTCATGCGACCAGTACAGTAAAGTACCATGCAGTTCCATGGTAAACAACATATATTTAATGCCATAAATATGTTGTATAAGGGTGGTACATCAACTATCTGTCTATCTGGCCTAGCTGTCCATATGGTACACAACCTATCCCAGATTTTGCTGGATAATGAGTTTCCAAAACCATCTGGATTTGATGGTATTCTTCATTAAAACTCACATAATAAGTCTGTTTTAACAGTCAGGCGACCTTTTATAACCTGTTATTTACATTAAACGCCATCAGATTGATGTAATTGAATATTATAAATGCCATGGTAATGACACAAAATAGATAATCTTACTTGATATTTTATTAGGGATTTCGGTAAATTCCGTTTTGGTCAAGTAATTTTCATGTTATTTTCTAAGGATAATGAAATAATTTAACTTCAATTAGGCCAAAACAATAATCGATTTTATAATTTTTCATGATTAATTTTTAATCGTCTGAAAAATGAAATTGAAAATGTTGTGTGAAAATGGAATTGAAAGTGTGAAAACGGAAGCACAAGTGAAGAAGTGAAGGTGGTCATGACCAACAGAGCCAGAGCCAGAGGAGATAAAAATGGTTTTTAAAATGAAATAAAACTAAAGAATAAACTATGAAAGGATGTTCTCGTTTACAGCTTACATTGGCTATCTTAAAACCAGATTTGTTGACCAATCCTGTCTTTTTGAAGGTATTTTTATACACTATTATTTAATATGTAACATTAGCAGCACATTTATAGCCTATATTCACCTTAGAATTAGCGAGTTACCCACTATCACAAACCACCACACTATGGGATCTCCCCTGATATAAGGAAATATGTGTGAATACCTCACAAAGGTGGCCCTTAACTCCCTCTAAACCTTTACTTTTCTTTTAACTTGAACTTTGCAAACAGCCTAAATAGCTTGGAGGGACAAAAGGGTGTGGTACCAGTGGCAATTTGCCCTTAGGTTGAAGATCTTTGAAATTACAATGGCATCAAATTGCCTAGAGTTGTGTCAGACATTGCACAAACTCTTTGATGAAACACAGACAAGTTTTCAGATTTCTATCTCAGATTTACACCTGGTTTCCATCTAGTTATAATTGTTTCAACATGTATGTCAAAATGGCTGATGCAATAGACTATTTCTCATTGATGAAAATGATTTGCTCGAAGCCACACCAAAAGGCTGCCACTCACCTGAATGTTCTTCATCTTTCTAGAGCGTTAAAGATAGAATTTTGAAAGAAAACTTTTGGATCTTGAAATGGAAGATTTTACAATGGCAAAGGCATGACGCTGAGTTGTTTTATCAAGAGCACAGAGGTTCGAGACATCATATTTTAAAACAGACTTCTATAACTCAGCTTCGCATGGAAGAACTCAATGGTTGCACCTCTCTTCTGTAGGTAAATTTTTCTTCCATCGTTTGGTATCATTCATGAGCAGGTAGGCACTGCATTATGCAAGCAGGTTTGATTATGATATTTCGCAGCCAGCAAGCCGCACAATCTGAATGTTTTGGTAGTAAACTTTTTAAATTTTGGTATAAAAGTGGCCCGATAATGCCAATGGTTCTGTCAAGGGATGATGCAGTTTCGCACTGGAGGAATGTCATGGGTCCAACAAAAACAACTAGGTATGGAATATGAATTGTTAATATATTAGAAATTATTTTTAATGCACTAGCATACAGTACACAATAGAGGCAAATCTAGTCTTTCTACACCTCAAAATATGCACTTAAAAAGCCTTTTTATAGCCCACTTACTTAAGCACTTAGCCCCATATTTCATACCCACTTACCTAGTCACTCCACTTACCTAGTCACCCCACTACCTAGTCACCCCTTCCACAAATGAACCAGGGTCAGTCAAACACCTTATTGTTGACTTCCATCATTACACAAATACAGGGCAAAGCTCACACACCCTCAAAGCATTCGTGGTATGTTTGGCCTCACTGACACAAGAAATGTAGCTCATGGCTCAGGTAGAAGACTTAGCTCCTTGCATTCAACCCTTTCATGATGCACAAATGTAAAATTATCTGACAGAGTAAAATACGAATAGATTACTTTAATGATATCTGCTTTTACAAATTACCACAAAACGTTAAGTCTATGTGTATTTGCAAATGAATCTTTTAAAATAGTTGTTTTAAATGTTTTTAATACGATTTCATAATCAGAAATTATTTCGTTCAAAAATTTGCCAGATTCTGTTGAAAAGGCGGTGAAAGAAATGAAGTTCTTTTTTCCTGATTTTAATCCGTCCGAGTGGATAAAAAATAACGAAGAAGATTTCAAGGCGGGAAGAGTTGTTTTTGACGAAGAATTGGAAATTCACAGACGTGATGCGAGTTAAAATTTCAACACGAAATCGTCCAAAAAAGGCCAATAAAGTGAAAACTGACTTGTAACATGGCCGGGGGATGTCATGACTGTCAAACGAGGGACCATGACTGCCCATTTACAGTGGACAAAAAGGATCAAAAGGTCATTGGATTCAGCGTTACAGTTGTGAAGGAAACACGATACTCATTTACGTCGAAAAGGTAATATTGACTGGTGTATACTATAATCTATAATTTTCATCGGTACTTGGTACTACAGTCTACAACAACACAACACACTTTGGATATAATTTATGCCTCCTTAAAACCAATATATATATGAAAGAAAGAACGTCTTCTATTCTCTCTGTACATTTCTATAACTTCTATATCTCTGAGTGAAATAAAACTCTACAATGTGTAGTTTCAATTTATATATCAAACTACTTCAAACTGAAAAACTATACCGGTTCTGTATAATCAGAATCACCCTGCAAAAACCTTGCTCGTTATGCTTAACCTAACGTTTACACGCAGTTACACGTTGTGTATGTTTTTTTGTTGTGGAGTATGTTACTTCATTGGTGAGTTTGAGGACTTCTTTGCCCAGGCGTTTCGTTGGTGTTTGGCTGTCTTCGCTCCCTTTCTTCCTCGTTCGTTGCCGTTGGAGTAGCTTTCTTCTTGTGGCTAAGTAAAATAACGTTGAACTTTCAACTCAACAATACGTTCATGCTGTAAATCGTATTTCAATTTCTGTCGGAAGAGATTTCGTTGCAGTTTCAATGGGGTTATCGAAATGTGGTTATTTTTCCTTTGCCCATTTGAGAGAAGACCTCTAATACAGTCCTTGTACATCGCAAAAATTGCAAGTGTAGTTATAAACAGGTTTAGGAGAAGAACACGCATGCACTTCAAAATCAAAAGTTAAACAGTGTAGCTAGATAGGGTTTAAGAAAGTGAAAAACGTGCTCAATACTGACATTAGATCTGTCTAAAATAACAGCGAGTTAACTTCGATCATCATGTGAGAAATATGTTAGAAATATCTTGAGTAAGGCGCTTGCTGTTTGCTTGCTTACTTCTTCAATAGATACCATTTCGTTCATCTGTCCGTCACGATTTTTGAACGGCTGAGCGTAAGTGTGATCCATATCGTTTTCGTCATTCTGGGCAGCTGGGGCCACTCGCGAGACCTTCATTGTTCTTTGTGTTGTTTGAAATTTCCTGATGAGCCAGCAAGACCCCACCATGAGGAGAATCTACAGTTGAAAGACGATATTTCTCCATAAAAGGCTTCGGGGAAATCGTCATTTTCAAACTGGTCAGGTATTCTGGACTTGAAGTTGAAGATAACTTCGCAAATTTACTCCAGTTAAGATATATAGTCCTCTCTCGGTGCCGATAGGCTAAGATCATGGAAGATAAATAGAGAAAAACAATCGATATATTTTCCTTACCAAAACCATCATCACGGCAGCTCCACCCGTTGCAAGAGCAATTTGATGATCTTCAAACCACTCGATAAGCTTCGACAAACAATCCTAGGAAAGTTTAGTAGAAATTTTACCATTCTAGATCTGTGAAATCAGTGAATACAGCCAAAAAAAGTCATCAACATACCGGTATGAATATATTTCCCAGCGTTAAACAGACGAAGAGAAATCAGAAATTACCTGTTTCACTTCATTATTTTTTGTGTTATTAACAAAACACGATTCATGTTTGTTGGAATCAGTTTTAGTATTATTGATGCCGACATCACAGCAATCAAACTATAAAACGGATTACAAGACAAGATTTATTAAGTGTGAGAAACTCATGCAAAAAGAAATTATGTAAAAATGACAAGCTTTGAAACAACAAAGAACTGGCGTATCGGCGTGTGATTAAAAACGTCCAATGAACGACGGCTAAAACTGAGATAATATGATGAAACCTTTTCTTGAATGAAAATTCTTGTGTCGTCGTTTGTCTTGTTCCAGCTGTCTCGTACAATCTGATCCATCTTAATGAAATAAATACATTTCTCGTTTCATGATTTGGCAAACACTTTGCATAAATGTTACATCAGCACTATACCATCTCCATGGCCATGCATTCGCTTTTTACGATCAAAATATTTTCATCTTGTTTTGAAATATATCTTACCCTACTCCGTTCAACCACGCCAAATACAACCAGACCGAACAGGGTGCAGAAAACCAAACAAATCACAAAGAAATACTGCAGGAAACAATCAGAAAAACACGATTAAAGGCGTAAGATTGCTTCCACAGGCCTAGACATTAACACAAATGAGTATATACGCTGTGCTAAAGCCAGTCGATATTCATGTAAAAAATATGTCATAAAACAAGTCTTACGCCCTGAAGCAAAACTTTGTTTCCCAACAGAACACCACATGTACCAAGAATTCCTTTGAAAACAAAAAGAAATCATATTTGTTTTCACATTAAACGTTTGAACGTCTTGTATATGAATCTTACGAAATTGCTTTTGCCTCAAAGGCTCACTGATGATATTGCAAGTGACTCAATGATTTACCTGCTGTGAAAAGTACGGCTGCTAGGGTGATGTAGGCGATGAAAATATTCTAGGGAAAGATAGGAAAAAGTAGAGTTGAGAAATATCCGGGCGATGTTGTTGATTTTCGACATTGAAGTTAAATGAACATCCATTACTTGGTTCTCGATAAAATGCTTGTATTCATTTTCTGATGCAACGATCCAAATCGCAAAACCAATCAAGGCTCCTCCACCAATCTGATGAAAAATTTAGACATTTGCAAGTAAATTATAGGGTTTTTTTAAAAAAAAAGCAGTAAATATGGAAATACGTGACATGCTTTAAATTGCTTTTATCATTTTTTGATATGCTTTCTTGCTGGAGTTTTTAGCAATAAAGTCAGTCAAAAAAGTGTCACCCATGAATTCTGTCATCTCTCTTAGTGGATAGGATTCTTCCTGCCACCTTTCGTTTTAATCTGGCGTTGATAAACGAAACTTTTTGTTACAGCTTTATCGTACCAATATTCAAACTGCAAACTTCGTATATAGCTATATGAGCTCAGCAGCTTAGCTCCGACCGCCATAGGTCATATCCAGACAGGAAAAGACAACTTGACTACAAATATACACCATGCTTGAATTCCACTAACCAATTTCGTCGAAAAAGATATCATGCATAACTTAGAAGTATATATTGGTGTCAATTCATCGTTACTTTAAAACACAACAGGTCGTTTTTTCGCTATAAATATTTTACTGTCATCACATCATCAACACAACAGCGCGCGTCTAGTCTTAATAGACCGAAAGCTTTCCGACAATAAAATTAAAATTGGAAACAAATACTTGGTTATATTGTTATTGCCACGCACGAAATTTTAAGACATTTCATCTTATTTCAAGTGTAATATTATATACAACTTTTGGTTGCCTAAACAGCTGGTAGAAATGCAAATCTAAATTCGAGATATTATGACGTTCACACAGCAAGGATTCTTTCCTTAATCCTCTACAATAAACGCAGAATTTTTATAAGTCGGTCTAATGTTTATTTTCAAACATAGTTTAGTGTAAATATTTAAGAAGACTTCTCGATATTTCGACCTATATAAGGATTTATACACTAGCTCTTTTGAGGAAGCCCTTAGGTCAAAACGTGGAAACGTTTTTCTATTTTAGGCAAATGCATCAGGCATCTGATGAAAAGGTGTTCGGATACACTGTTCCTTAGGCTCTTAGTCTAGTCAGTTCTAATATACTCCATTACCAGCTGCTGGCTACTTCAAATATAGTACCGAGCGCAAATAAATAACATTCAAATATTTGTACACTTTGTACATGAGGCAATCCTGCAGCTGTTACGATTTGCGAACTTGTCAAATCATATAGAAAATAGCGTTCTAGGAGGAACACGTAGTTGTATCTAAACTATCTGAGGATGTTTTCTAAGACGAGGTGATCAATTGCTGGTAGTTCTTGTCGTGGTTTGTGTCTGAACTACCTGAGAAAGATGTCTCAAACGTGGTGGTCCAGTGTAGGTCGTATTGACGTATTCTACAATAAACTGTCGTGGTTTGTGTCTGAACTACCTGAGAAAGATATCTCAGACGTGGTGGTTCAGTGCAGGTAGTATTCTACAATAAGCTGTCGTGGTTTGTGTCTGAACTATCTGAGAAAGATATCTCAAACGTGGTGGTCCAGTGTAGGTAGTATTCTACAATAAGCTGTCGTGGTTTGTGTCTGAACTACCTGAGAAAGATATCTCAAACGTGGTGGTCCAGTGTAGGTAGTATTCTACAATAAGCTGTCGTGGTTTGTGTCTGAACTACCTGAGAAAGATATCTCAAACGTGGTGGTTCAGTGTAGGTAGTATTCTACAATAAGATCTCGTAGTTTACCACAATATTATATAGTTATATATACATATAGATATTTATATAAGCTGCCATGAGTTTTGCCTCAAAGTTACCTAAACAAGGTATCTTTACAATGTCCCGCCGTAGCTATATCATGGTCTACTAGCTAGGTTTGTGAATCTGGGGAAGTTGATCCCACTTCTTAAAAGTATGTTCCATCATAATCAACTAAAAATGAGCGGAGAAGGTACAGTACAATTCGCCTTCATCCTGGACTGTGCGACCAGGTCCAAGAATAAACATATTGAAAGGTACACTCACGGCTACGGTCTTTGGTTGTTAGTTTGAAGTACAAACCAAAGGTTCGTGCAGAAAGATTGTTGCGATGAATATATATCAAGCAGTGAACCTGCGTATTTGTACTTTAACAGTACAAATATAATCCATCGATGTTTAAATGACACGTCGCCTGGAAAGACAGGCGGAATTCGTGGATCAACGAATCTTTTTAAATCTTCCTTGTAGAGCGTTGCCGGCTTTAAGTGACGCGAATTTTGCGCACGAAACTCAGAAACTAATCGTATACCTCTGACGTTACAAAGAGCAAAGTACGTGCTGCGTAAAACGCACCTCAAAACCACACGATTTCCCGTTGAAATTAAGCCACGTCGCTTCGTCAAAATAAGTGTTATTTTGAGTATATTTATTTACACTATCTTAATAATGGATTACATTCCAGAAAGCGTTAAAAAGAAGCACGCATATCTTACCCATGTTAGAATATTTATGATGAAAAATGGAACTCGCATCAAGTTCGTTCGTGAGCGTCTATTGCCAGTGTCAGTGGAACCTTCGTCTTGGCTACCCATATCATAACAGGCTTTCACACTTTATGTATAACGTGTCTCGTTATTTAGTTTCTCGCGGAGTGAGCAATATTGATTTTTTTTCAAATACTTCAGATCCACACGCTTCGTTTAAAAAGCGAAGCTACGCTGTTATTTGAGCAAGGATGCAAAACAAACCTGCATTTAATATCGTCGAACAATATGAAATATGATCTGATAGCTTGAGACAGTTTGACAATGACAAAAAGTATCACTTTTCATTAAGATGACAGTTCTTCGCTTATAATGGAATGTCTAATATTGTCTCAGCGGTTAGGTAGGTCGGAAATTGATGCTGTTCAAATCAATTCGGAGAAATGTACAGCAGCATTTAACCGACGGCGAATCTTTCGAAAAATATTTTTATTTAGATAGTATCTTAGGTACGTTTTGAAAAAGGCTATTTCATGATAACGATACAAAGGTTCCTGATAATATGTTATTATAATTAATCTGAATCGATTTCTTTTTAAAATGATTTGCATAAACCAAAAGGAACTGTCATCCTTCTTGGTCGAAATATACCACGGATGTATTCTTGGGGTCTTATCAAAACGATTGTTCGGTGTTGTTGGCGGTATATTAGCATTACCGCCTGTCTTCATTTGTTTCTGAACTATACCTAAATTCTTTCATAGGTGCTGTAAAAGTGTAGGTAGCATTCTACGATAATCTCACTTTGTTTGTTTGGTAGTTAAGACACAAAAGCATTTATTGCTGTGTTGTTTGCTTCATTACACCCACAGTTACCAAACTATATTTGTAACCGGCGATCTGAATGATAAGAAATCAATTTGTCCGCGCGACAGACCCGGTTTTACGAAAGCCGTGTGGCGCTATCCATCAAATAGTAGTCATCTATTCAACCGTTTTAACCATGTTTGAAATGATATAAAATTACATGCAGCTCTAAAATTACTGCCTAAAAATTATTAAAGAGTGTGACCAACTGAGGAATGCTAAGGTTTAATTACAGTCAAACCGAACAGCGGGTAACATTAGAGTGTTTGGTGGACAGCGATATCCTAGAGTAATTAAACTCGTTGCTCAGGTCACGTTGTCTGGGCAGCTTCAACCTTCGCTCTTGTTGACCTTGTAAAGATCTGTATAACATCAGTTTTTAGAGCATAATCTGCTGCGACGAGTTCCTTATTGTCCCTTGTGGTGACGTCACAAGCAGAGTGGTTCACCAGACGGTATACAGTGCATGTCTGACCAGCAGCTGACGCAAGGTGAAGAGCTGAAACGAAAAATATCAGAAGATGACGCATGGAATGTGTCGGTTTGGACAGTTCCATCTTTGAATAACGCTACCTGTTCTGCCGTTTTTGTCTTTGGAGTTTATTCTGCTACCATTTTCCAACAAAAAAGAGACAACGTTATCATGTCCTTCCTATGAAGGTCAGAAAACACCGCGTTAAGAATTAAGATATACGTTTTAAGATTGAAAACATCAGCAAGAAGCTTCACTACCTTTGCAGCAACGTGTAAAGCTGTCATTCCCGAAAAATCTGTCCCATTTTGAACATCAACCTTTTCTGTATCCACCAGGAACTTGAGGGATGACAAGGAACCGGACTGCGCTGCAATATGGATACACTGACGTCCTAGTTTATCCCTGGCCTCTGACCTGGCATGGTGCTGGATAAAGTGTAATAGATTTGTCAGAAGAAAAAAACTACCTCAAATAAGGTGAGAGTAAGGGTATGGTATATATGGTGGCATGGTCATTGTATATATTACCTTGGTAATCAAAAGATCTGCTACGTCAACAAAATTCCCTCTAATGCTGTCCATTAGTGGTGTGGTACCACATGAATCCATGCAGTCTGGCTTATAATGGCCACTATTGAGATGATAAAGGGTTTTTAGCTGGGCAAAACAATTTTCAAATATGGAAAACAAGAATTGCTGCCTTTCTGTGCAAAATTCCAGAAAAAGAGATGATCCTTACAGAACCTCTAGGAGAACTATTCTGAACTAAAATTACAAAGAAACAAACCATTTTAAAAGAAGCTCAACTGTTTCCAAATGGCCATGTAATGCTGAAGTAAAACAGAAACAAGATTAAACTGTCTGGGTAACTAGTTATAGAAAGCAGCACATTTTAATACCTGCTGTGTGCAGAGGAGTTCTACCATTGTTACTCACAGTATCCCAGATAGTAGGAAACATGTCCAGGAAGTATTGGACAATTCCAAGATGACCTTCTCTGTTTTGAAATAAAAGATCAATATATGCTGGAGTTCTCATTGGAAATGAGTGTCATGGTTAAAATGGTTAGTATTGAACAGAGCCATGTGACAGTTCCTCACCAAGGAACAAAATATGGACATTCTCTACCTTGTTGCTATATGAAAAGCCGTCCATCCATCTTTGTTTGATAACTTAGGATTCGCTCCAGCTTCAATTAACTCCGAAATTATATCCATATTGTCTTTTGTGCATGCAAGCATCAGTGGTGTCCTGAATCAAGATTTCAGATATGCGATTTTCAAACACACTACATGATATAAAACAACGAGTGATTGTATTCTGATAACCCTCATTTGGAACTAACCAGTCAGCTCTCTTCAAACAATCAATTTCGACATCTTTATTGATTAAATATCTCACACATTCGAGATGTCCTCCAAGAGCAGCCTCGTGAAGCGCTCTCTTGCCGTCGCTATTCCATTGCTCTAAACTTTCACCACAATCTTCCACTAAACATCTCAACATATCAACCTGTCCATAACGAGCGCACAATAACAAACAAGATTCGCCCGATCTTGAGTGCCTCCAGTTCAATATCTCCACCCTCGACTTATTCAAACAAGCACCGAACTCTTCAATGTCTCCTGACCTCGTAGATCGCAGAATAATCTGCTCGATGCTCAAAGCTTTGCAAGGATTTTCACCACTCATATTTCACGCCATTTTGTATTCTTGTCTTTGTTTTTGTTTATATTCTGCGGAACGTCATGTAACTTTAAGCAAAGCGTACTTTTGTGACAGCATTAAAATAGGTACGTTGAGCGTACGTATATCAAGTGACGTAATACACACGTGACCTATGGTATTTCAGCATTTATTCTACATATATATACATTCTTTATCCGTTTTTTTTTTAATTATACACACTTCTTCATTATCAACTCTAAAAGCTTCGGTAAACTCTTTCTAAATAGTTGCTCGTTACTCATATCAATCAGCGCTGACGTGATATCTAGTCGCTTGGCAACAACCATGACCCTATCCAGAGGGCGTGGACACCACTGTATCAAAACAGGGACCACTGATTTCTTATGTAGCTCGGCTAATTGTGTATCTTTGATAAAGTTATCACAATGTAAGTAAGATACTTCAAAGTGATGCAAAGTACAACAATATTTGCGTTGGATATTCCATCTTGTACCAAGGCTGGGGTCATCTGACAGCTCAGCGTAGCGTGATCCCTGCGTGATCTAGCAACACTGATAGCCATTGGTCTAGACGCATCAGTTGTTGTCTCGCAACCATTACGATCAAGATATTCCTTCATCTTGCAAACTTTGCTTTGCATATCCCAATGATAGCTCAGAAACACTTTTGGTCGCTTGAATTCTGAATTTAAACCTACAAACAACAGGAATGCGACGACACATCAACAATTTTCGCTTCTGATATTGGTATTCTGATCTTATTTCCTACCTTGATCTGTCTGTAGCAAAGTTTCGAGCGTTTTCAAACCGTTCCTCATTTTCTGAACATAATGCTGCTGTAGGATAACCTTGGGTAGAACCCCCCGTCCACGTGTCACGTGATATCGCAAAACATCGAGTCCTTCTAGGTATCGCTCTCTTCCAAAGTTCACGGCTGGTTGCTTGGCAACGATGGCTTGAAGCGCGCATCTTGCTGACGTGATCGCTGACTGATCAAAAACCGCTGTAACGATGGGTTTCTCAAGCCAAGCAGCCAATAGGATCTCTTTAAACACGACGTGAGAACTTTCACTGGATGACGTCAGGAGAAAGACGACGGTAGCAGCCTCCGCTAACAGCCTGGCATTAGATTTTGAAAATCCAGGACCATTATGCATTTGAGCCTGTGGGAAGAAAAATTTCAACGGTTGCTTGCGGCAATCTTATTCAGTACAACATTTCGATAGTTATGTCACAAATACATTTGGACTGGAAGCCTCATTTGCTCTCAGTTGTAGTAGACACAAGGCGATTGGTCCAGAGATCCATTCAGAGCGAGACCTCAGTCGATTGCCATTTCAGTCGAGAGAGAGCATCACTATTAATACTGACGGAATTCCAATCGTTCTAATTCGACACATAATCACGTATTCTCGTTACCACTTACCATGATCCCCACTTTTACAAGATCCGCTATAATGAACTCCGCTATCCATACATCCACGGGATCGCACACCAGATATACATTATTATCCCTTGTCTTCCTGTTTCGACAAGACATATCCCAACTTGTCTCCCTGTCTAGGACATTGTTAATTCCATGAAGAATCTTATGTCGGGCAGTTTTATTATCGACGTTTAAATATTCCTGAATATCGCACTCGTTCAGGCTCGTTAGCAAAAAGCCATCGATTTCATTTTCCTCCAAACTCAAGCGGTATCTCTCGTGAACCCCAAGGGACCCTAACCAATCCTGTACGTCGCGGATATCCCAAAGGAACACAGGTTTCTCCTTGTATCCTCTCGAGGCAAAATTGTCACTGAAGTCAGGGGAAAGATGGCGGTAGAGTTTGGTTGAGAATGTGACATATCTATAAAGCGTAAAAGAGGTCTTTCTGTTGTATTTCAAAACAATAAAATGGGAATGTTTGCTGTTGATTTTTGTGTTTACACAATGTGGATATATCGGACAAATGTGTACATGCAAAAACAGTCACATACCCTTCTAAATCCTCAGAAAGAGATCCGACAATCGCAGCTGCTTTTTCAGCCAAGCTGACATACCGAAGTTTCCTACTTGTCAGGTCGACATCAGGGTTAAGAAAACAAGCTGGAATGGGTAAAACAGATGGCGAATATCTCACAATAAATACTCGGAATTGGTTCCCGCTTGATGTTATTTCATCCTGTCTTTGCCTAAAAATGTCCGCTTCGTATTTCGTTGGTGACCTGTTGAAGAATTGTTGTGAGATGAACATTATGGCGGCGTTGCATTCTTCAGCCGACTCTAGTCTTTGTCCAAATGAAGCATTCGTTGCAGTTTCCCCTTCATCCTTATCAAACCAAATATCGTCTTGAAAACCAAGTGATTTCAGGTCTTCTATAGTCTTACATACAACTCGCTTCAATTGAAAAGAACCTTTTATATCATATGAAATTAAGATGCCTCTTTTCTTGTATTTTTGTTGAAGAATTTGCGCTAAATCATCTGAATTTTTTTCAGAGGCATTATCGTCATGTCCAATACATTTCCTGGCCTTCAAGTCATCTATCATTGACTGCGGTGGCGCTGTCTTGCTGTTTGAAAGACCAAAGTGATCTTCATTACAATCATTTGATATGCCTTTTGCTGGTTTGTCCACAGTTCTATCCGAAACCATTTCAAAAATGTTCGCTAGTATCTTCGACATGCCTGCTTAGTCGACCGACAGCAGTGCAACAACCATAACAGAAAATCCAAAGTTTGCAACTCATTTTAATACAATGTACATAGGATTATGCTCGTGCGATGGAGATACTATAATCAGCTTTTATCAATACGATGTTAATCTTGTAATTTGAACTCCTAAAACGTCCCAAACAAATATTTGAAATAGATGAATAGACAATGTTGACTCTTTCACTGCACGCGTAAACAGTCTTAAAGCACAGTGTCAATCATTTTTGAATGTTTTGGGATAGTTTGGATGGATAGCGTTTCACGCTGAGCCTCATCCAGACTGATGCGAATGAAAGTTTCACAACACAAAGAATTAAATGCGAAATTGGCAAAAAAATAAGAGTAAAACACGATAAAAAATAGCGAGCTTGGTGTGGTCGAATATACCAGAATATGGTATATTCCACCTTGGTATGATCGAATATACCGGAATATGGTATATTTAACCTTGGTATGGTCAAATATACCGGAATATGGTATATTCAACCTTGGTATGATCGATTAAAGCTACTGATACGGTGATACCTGCCCGTAAAGCTACTAATATACCACTTTAATTGAGGACAGGATAGAAAATGAAGTGGTCACACTGGTTATATGTAATGCAGTTTGTTACTTTGTTGACGTAGATACAAAATTAGACATCTATTTCACATTTTGCTTGCAAACAAATTATTAAGTGTTTCGTTATTCGTGCGGAAAATATATATTGTATTAGTTTAGTAAGAACAGTCTATTCGCTATGAATCATATCAAGTAAGGTTATCGTTTGTATCTAGTCATTTATCCAAGTTTTTGAAGTTAAAGGTTCGTTTAAATCATGTTCATTAGCCACAATTGGTCCGTCCGTTATGCTATTTCGACAAAGGTAGCATCAGTTGTCACACCACAGTTATTGTTTTTGGTCGACATCAGAATATAACCATCATTACCCCAGTGGGTTGACCAGGAATTCTTTACCAACCAGTATGTCTGGCCTCTCATGGTACCATACCCTACAGCCAGTACAGCATGGTCCAAATCATCTGTTTGGTGTGTTACCTAAACACAATTTCCGGCGTAATGTAGACGAAGCCGAAGTCAATTGAGGTTATGATTTTTAGGTCTTGGTGCACCTTTGAGACGTTGACCTCCCAGCCCTTCCCCAGCCCTTCCCCAGCCCTTCCCCAGCCCTTCCCCAGCCCTTCCCCAGCCCTTCCCCAGCCCTTCCCCTAGCCCTTCCCCCAGCCCTTCCTCCAGCCCTTCCCCTCGCCCTTCCCCCAGCCCCTCCCACGCCCCACACAACGATATAAACGCAAGCCTGGACTTACCGCAGTCAGGTTCATAGTAAACACCATCGGAATAAAAAGAAAATGATTTATGTGACGCGTCAATGCCCACAGAACAAGGGCCATGGGTGGCAATGGCCACTTTCAACATCTCCTCGCTTCCTGACGTCACGTTCACATAACCATCAATATGAGTTGACACCTCGGACGAGTTGAAATGACAGTATCCGTTCTAAAAATCAAAAACAAGAAGTGTTTTCTTCTTACCAGACTTACCCGACATTGAAGGAATACCATCAAGGCAGTAGCTTTCTCCTTGACTCCATAAAGCGTCTGATAAAGCGTAATAACTGACAGACAAATCTCAAAACAGCTCAAAACTCTCCACCAGATTTGCTTGCTTGCAATACGCCTCTATTATACGAGGTAAACAGCTCTGTAAACATTTTTAGTATAGATACGACTTTGGATATGCATACCATTCCCAGATATGGACCATAGGTAAATTCACTTGGTATGCCACCATGTTTCATCACCCATTGATAAGCACGATATTCCTCTCCGCCATTGCAAGCGTTGTTGCCAAATCCCCAGGAACAATCCATCAACACCTGCTGCGACAGACGAATCCTATTCCCAGTCTGAAAAAGTGAAAAATAAGTCAAACGTTGTCGTACTTTTAGCCTGACCTCGAAAGAGACACACTCTCAACAAGTAGTCAAACTTTAATTCAATAAAATCCTAATGCTACTCGTAGTGAGGAAGACAAGGAGAGACTAAGCTTACATGAAGAAACAAAGCTCCTTCCATCGCACCGGTAGCCCCAAATGACCAGCATGATCCACAGATAGCCTGATCTTTCACTGGTGTCACCGCACCTCGAAGACGCCAGTCAACAAAGTCTGGTATATCGTCGACCATAACACTTGGGTTAAAAGGTTTTCCTCCGTTGTAACCTCTCGTGCGCTGGCGACCTCTTAGTTCTTTAAACTCATCATCGTGGAGATCAGCCAAATGGTTGATTTTCAGACGGTAGCCGAGGTTCTGACGATTTTTTGCATGGATGAATCTGAATAAAATGAATTTTCAAGACATGTTCACGTTGCACTTGATGTGCCGAAACTAGATCACTTTAACAGCTTCCCCATCACCGCTAACTTAGTACGCCTTCACATAGATCTATCAGTTCTAAACTGTTCTTCCTAGAGGTCCAGTAAAAATCATCTCTTATTGATCCAGTGTTACTACAGGAGGAAACCTAAACTAAACTAACTTCATTTATACTGGATAGCTCTATCAGTTCTAAACTGTTCTTCCTAGAGGTCCAGTAAGGATCATCTCTTATTCATCCAGTGTTACAACAGGAGGAAACCTAAACTAAACTAACTTTATTTATACTGGATAGCTCTATCAGTTCTAAACTGTTCTTCCTAAAAGTCCAGTAAGGATCATCTCTTATTGATCCAGTGTTACTACAGGAGGAAACCTAAACTAAACTAACTTTATTTATACTGGATAGCTCTATCAGTTCTAAAACTGTTCTTCTTAGAGGTTCAGTAAGGATCATCTCTTATTGATCCAGTGTTACTACAGGAGGAAACCTAAACTAAACTAACTTTATTTATACTGGATAACTCTATCTGTTCTAAACTGTTCTTCCTAGAGGTCCAGTAAAGATCATCTCTTATTGATCCAGTGTTACTACAGGAGGAAACCTAAACTAAACTAATTCTATTTATATTGGATAGCTCTATCTGTTCTAAACTGCTCTTCCTAGAGGTCCAGTAAGGATCATCTCTTATTGATCCAGTTACAGGAGGAAACCTAAACTGACACTTCTATCAACTCTGAGATGTTTCTCCCCCAGAGGTCCATATCTTTCACCTCAGATTTTGTCTGAAATGTCCTTTTCGTCGTTCAAATTCAGGTTTATCTTTATAATCTTTTGAATATTGTTTCACGAAATCCTTAAACACATGATGAATTCGATCCTCGTCTTTAGGACTGAAGTAATCTCTCATGGGGTTCGCTATAACTGCTGACTCAGCACCAGGTCCAGGAAAGCCATGACACTTCATTCCTAAGAAAGCCGGAGGAATAACGTATACACTCGCGATTTCTGCTTGCAGATTAAAAAAGACAGCAGTTACATGCAAGTACCTTTCGGAATCTCAAAGGTTTCTTCAGTAGGAATCCCGATATCAAACGAGTTGTACAATACTTCATATTTATCGTAATGAGAGCCGAACAAAGTGTCATATCCTAACATCTCGTATCGTTTCGGATATTTGCTCTTCTGATCAACTGTCAAGGTATAGATGTTCACTTTCTTCCCCGAAACGGCTTTCAGTCTGAAGTTGTAACATGGAGTTCCTTCGAAATTTTCTTCTCCTATATACTGAGGAATAAAATGAAGCGGTTTTTTGCCTTGTTTTAAGAGAAATATCTCACTTGTTCTTTGAGATATTTACTCACGATGCTTATTAAGATAACTTTTCATCAAAGGAGTTACAGTCACCAAACATAAAACGAATTGTTTTTGTGTATTTTGGCTGTTGAGAAACGACTACATTTATTTACTTTGTATGAAATCCACTGAAGAAGCTTCTGGTCAAGTTAAATATTTTACCATAGGCCATAACTATCAGTTGAGGATATTTTACCTCGAAAGCAGTGAGGTTCCTGGGCAAAACTGGCTGTGCTTGAACCGGACCATCGATTTCAAAACATGTTTCTTCAACAGAAATTTCTTCCGTTGCCCATGGTGAAATGAGATATGATTTCTCCTGTGCCGCAAGCTGATATGTCTTATCCATTCCTAAGAAAAAAGCAATTCTTAATTGTTAGAAGCATTTGCCACCTGATATATAGTTAATGTCAAGGCTGTTACATCGTTTCATATTTGACACAATATTTCGGCAAATTTTCCAAGGAATCTCACTCAATATAGCTTGAAAACGTCGAGTATTCTGCACAAATTATAAAAAGTAAAAAGCTATTTTTAAATTGCAATTGATTTCCGCAAATGTCAAATGTTAATGTTGCATGTGATCTGTCATCTATAATTGGTAACCTTGGGACGTTTGCTGGCTCGATCAATTAAAAATTGCCTAGTGATATTCAGTTAAATATACGTGTCCCTTGTTTTAATGTAAAAACAGAATTATTTTCGCTTTAGGAATTAGGAAATCTCTTTGCAGTTCACGCAGTACGATTTTAGACTATACTGTAAAAAGAGCTGTTTTCTTTAAAATGCAACGACGCCAGAAATTACCTATAAAATCACGGCTGTAGTTTTTTATTTGTCTGCTAAAGAGTGTCCTAAAAAAGAGCCACTAATGTCTACGCATATCTGAATTCGTAAAATCTTCGAACAAGCAAAATATTCGAATATTTAGCGAACTGGCGCCTCGGCTGAACAACGCAACGTATTTTATTTAGTTACTTGCCATTATAATAGTCAATACGACTTCTTTGGTTTGGTCCGTCATACCATGCTTCAAATGGTTCGCCTATTTCAGCGTATGGTAGATTAATGATGCCTTTTGCCATATAAGATGCGGGCCATGTTGGTGGCTCTGGGTCGCGAAGAGGAATTCCCTCTACCCCGACTACAGCAACGAAGAAAAGAGCAAGGATGTTAACGTGTATTGCCATTGTCATGTTGTGATGAAACTTGAACTGGGAACTTGAACTTGTTGCCTTGAGAACTTGCCCAGACGGGTAGAATGGAAACAATAGCACCAAACGAGTGTCACATGAGCTGGATAAACAATTTGTTTAAATTCGCATCAGTTGAGCCTAGGACGGTTGCAACTGTGTCACTCGATATTAACTCTTTTCCATACTGAAAAACAGTCAATTTATGATAAAATGAACCTGTCTTTTGAACTGTGTGGTTGGAATTTTGCAGATTCGGCCTAAAACGTGAAAGAATTATATTTGAATAGCCATCCTACTACGCACGCAATTTGTTAAATCAATGTCAAGTCCAAGATATTGTGAAAATCAAGCGTTATCAGAGTGCTTCTTATCCAAGCGAAATATAGAACCATCACCGAAGCCTTATATTCTCTAACAAATGCCTTTCTCTTCGCCTCGTCATCGTCCTTGTCCCCGCTGTCTAATCAAGGACACGGCATTGGAATACAGGACAAGTGTACCCCTTACCATTTTGGTCAATTTTGACGACTTTTTGAACTTTTCAAAAACTGTCTTAAAATGCTAAAAATGGCTTCCAAAGACTAATATCTTTCATTTTAGAGCATTTTGAGACCGTTTTTGAAAAGTTGAACAAGTCGTCAAAATTGACCAAAATGGTAAGGCTTACCCCTTACCATTTTGGTCAATTTTGACGACTTTTTGAACTTTTCAAAAACTGTCTTAAAATGCTAAAAATGGCTTCCTAAGACTAATATCTTTCATTTTAGAGCATTTTGAGACAGTTTTTGAAAAGTTGAACAAGTCGTCAAAATTGACCAAAATGGTAAGGCTTACCCCTTACCATTTTGGTCAATTTTGACGATTTTTTGAACTTTTCAAAAACTGTCTTAAAATGCTAAAAATGGCTTCCTATGACTAATATCTTTCATTCTAGAGCATTTTGAGACAGTTTTTGAAAAGTTGAACAAGTCGTCAAAATGATAAGGCTTACCCCTTACCATTTTGGTCAATTTTGACGACTTTTGAACTTTTCAAAACTGTCTTAAAATGCTAAAAATGGCTTCCTAAGACTAATATCTTTCATTTTAGAGCGTTTTGAGACAGTTTTTGAAAAGTTGAACAAGTCGTCAAAATTGACCAAAATGGTAAGGCTTACCTCTTACCATTTTGGTCAATTTTGACGACTTTTTGAACTTTTCAAAAAGTGTCTTAAAATGCTAAAAATGGCTTCCTAAGACTAATATCTTTCTTTTTAGAGCGTTTTGAGACACTTTTCGAAAAGTTGAACAAGTCGTCAAAATTGACCAAAATGGTAAGGCTTACCCCTTACCATTTTGGTCAATTTTGATGACTTTTTGAACTTTTCAAAAAGTGTCTTAAAATGCTAAAAATGGCTTCGTAAGACTAATATCTTTCATTTTAGAGCGTTTTGAGACAGTTTTTGAAAAGTTGAACAAGTCGTCAAAATTGACCAAAATGGTAAGGCTTATACCCCTTACCATTTTGGTCAATTTTGACGACTTTTTGAACTTTTAAAAAACTGTCTTAAAATGCTAAAAATGGCTTCCTAAGACTAATATCTTTCATTCTAGAGCATTTTGAGACAGTTTTTGAAAAGTTGAACAAGTCGTCAAAATTGACCAAAATGGTAAGGCTTACCCCTTACCATTTTGATCAATTTTGACGACTTTTTGAACTTTTCGAAAACTGTCTTAAAATGCTAAAAATGGCTTCCTAAGACTAATATCTTTCATTTAGAGCGTTTTGAGACAGTTTTGAAAAGTTGAACAAGTCGTCAAAATTGACCAAAATGGTAAGGCTTACCCTTACCATTTTGGTCAATTTTGACGACTTTTTGAACTTTTCAAAAACTGTCTTAAAATGCTAAAAATGGCTTCCTAAGACTAATATCTTTCATTTTAGAGCGTTTTGAGACAGTTTTTGAAAAGTTGAACAAGTCGTCAAAATTGACCAAAATGGTAAGGCTTACCTCTTACCATTTTGGTCAATTTTGACGACTTTTTGAACTTTTCAAAAAGTCTTAAAATGCTAAAAATGGCTTCCTAAGACTAATATCTTTCTTTTTAGAGCGTTTTGAGACACTTTTCGAAGAGTTGAACAAGTCGTCAAAATTGACCAAAATGGTAAGGCTTACCCCTTACCATTTTGGTCAATTTTGATGACTTTTTGAACTTTTCAAAAACTGTCTTAAAATGCTAAAAATGGCTTCCTAAGACTAATATCTTTCATTTTAGAGCGTTTTGAGACACTTTTTGAAAAGTGGAAAAAGTCGTCAAAATTGACGAAAATGGTAAGGCTTACCCTTACCATTTTGGTCAATTTTGACGACTTTTTGAACTTTTCAAAAAGTGTCTTAAAATGCTAAAAATGGCTTCCTAAGACTAATATCTTTCATTTTAGAGCGTTTTGAGACAGTTTTTGAAAAGTTGAACAAGTCGTCAAAATTGACCAAAATGGTAAGGCTTACCCCTTACCATTTTGGTCAATTTTGACGATTTTTTGAACTTTTCAAAAACTGTCTTAAAATGCTAAAAATGGCTTCCTAAGACTAATATCTTTCTTTTTAGAGCGTTTTGAGACACTTTTCGAAAAGTTGAACAAGTCGTCAAAATTGACCAAAATGGTAAGGCTTACACCTTACCATTTTGGTCAATTTTGACGACTTTTTGAACTTTTCAAAAAGTGTCTTAAAATGCTAAAAATGGCTTCCTAAACTAATATCTTTCATTTAGAGCATTTTGAGACAGTTTTTGAAAAGTTGAACAAGTCGTCAAAATTGACCAAAATGGTAAGGTTTACCTTACCATTTGGTCAATTTTGACGACTTTTTCAACTTTTCAAAAACTGCTCTTAAAATGAAAATGGCTTCTAAACTAATACTTTATTCTAGAGCATTTTAGACAGTTTTGAAAAGTTCAAAAAGTCGTCAAAATTGACCAAAATGGTAAGGGTAAGCCTTACCATTTTGGTCAATTTTGACGACTTGTTCAACTTTTCAAAAACTGTCTCAAAACGCTCTAAAATGAAAGATATTAGTCTTAGGAAGCCATTTTTAGCATTTTGAGACAGTTTTTGAAAAGTTGAACAAGTCGTCAAAATTGACCAAAATGGTAAGGGGTAAGCCTTACCATTTTGGTCAATTCTGACGACTTGTTCAACTTTTCAAAAACTGTCTCAAAACTCTAAAATGAAAGATATTAGTCTTAGGAAGCCATTTTTAGCATTTTAAGACAGTTTTTGAAAGTTCAAAAAGTCGTCAAAATTGACCAAAATGGTAAGGGGTAAGCCTTACCATTTTGTCAATTTGACGACTTGTTCAACTTTCAAAAACTGTCTCAAAACGCTCTAAAATGAAAGATATTAGTCTTAGGAAGCCATTTTTAGCATTTTAAGACAGTTTTTGAAAGTTCAAAAAGTCGTCAAAATTGACCAAAATGGTAAGGGGTAAGCCTTACCATTTTGGTCAATTTTGACGACTTGTTCAACTTTCAAAAACTGTCTCAAAACGCTCTAAAATGAAAGTATTAGTCTTAGGAAGCCATTTTTAGCATTTTAAGACAGTTTTTGAAAAGTTCAAAAAGTCGTCAAAATTGACCAAAATGGTAAGGGGTAAGCCTTACCATTTGGTCAATTTTGACGACTTGTTCAACTTTTCAAAAACTGTCTCAAAACTGCTCTAGAAATGAAAGATATTAGTCTTAGGAAGCCATTTTAGCATTTTAAGACAGTTTTTGAAAAGTTCAAAAAGTCGTCAAAATTGACCAAAATGGTAAGGGGTAAGCCTTACCATTTTGGTCAATTTTGACGACTTGTTCAACTTTCAAAAACTGTCTCAAAACGCTCTAAAATGAAAGATATTAGTCTAGGAAGCCATTTTAGCATTTTAAGACAGTTTTTGAAAAGTTCAAAAGTCGTCAAAATTGACCAAAATGGTAAGGGTAAGCCTTACCATTTGGTCAATTTTGACGACTTGTTCAACTTTTCAAAAACTGTCTCAAAACGCTCTAAAATGAAGATATTAGTCTTAGGAAGCCATTTTTAGCATTTTAAGACAGTTTTTGAAAAGTTCAAAAAGTCGTCAAAATTGACCAAAATGGTAAGGGGTAAGCCTTACCATTTTGGTCAATTTTGACGACTTGTTCAACTTTTCAAAAACTGTCTCAAAATGCTCTAGAAATGAAAGATATTAGTCTTAGGAAGCCATTTTTAGCATTTTAAGACAGTTTTTGAAAAGTTCAAAAAGTCGTCAAAATTGACCAAAATGGTAAGGGGTAAGCCTTACCATTTTGGTCAATTTTGACGACTTGTTCAACTTTTCAAAAACTGTCTCAAAAACGCTCTAAAATGAAAGATATTAGTCTTAGGAAGCCATTTTTAGCATTTTAAGACAGTTTTTGAAAAGTTCAAAAAGTCGTCAAAATTGACCAAAATGGTAAGGGGTAAGCCTTACCATTTTGGTCAATTTTGACGACTTGTTCAACTTTTCAAAAACTGTCTCAAAACGCTCTAAAATGAAAGATATTAGTCTTAGGAAGCCATTTTTAGCATTTTAAGACAGTTTTTGAAAAGTTCAAAAAGTCGTCAAAATTGACCAAAATGGTAAGGGGTAAGCCTTACCATTTTGGTCAATTTTGACGACTTGTTCAACTTTTCAAAAACTGTCTCAAAATGCTCTAAATGAAAGATATTAGTCTTAGGAAGCCATTTTTAGCATTTTAAGACAGTTTTTGAAAAGTTCAAAAAGTCGTCAAAATTGACCAAAATGGTAAGGGGTAAGCCTTACCATTTTGGTCAATTTTGACGACTTGTTCAACTTTTCAAAAACTGTCTCAAAATGCTCTAGAATGAAAGATATTAGTCTTAGGAAGCCATTTTAGCATTTTAAGACAGTTTTTTGAAAAGTTCAAAAAGTCGTCAAAATTGACCAAAATGGTAAGGGGTAAGCCTTACCATTTTGGTCAATTTTGACGACTTGTTCAACTTTTCAAAAACTGTCTCAAAACGCTCTAAAATGAAAGATATTAGTCTTAGGAAGCCATTTTTAGCATTTTAAGACAGTTTTTGAAAAGTTCAAAAAGTCGTCAAAATTGACCAAAATGGTAAGGGTAAGCCTTACCATTTTGGTCAATTTTGACGACTTGTTCAACTTTCAAAAACTGTCTCAAAATGCTCTAGAAATGAAAGATATTAGTCTTAGGAAGCCATTTTTAGCATTTTAAGACAGTTTTTGAAAAGTTCAAAAAGTCGTCAAAATTGACCAAAATGGTAAGGGGTAAGCCTTACCATTTTGGTCAATTTTGACGACTTGTTCAACTTTTCAAAAACTGTCTCAAAATGCTCTAAATGAAAGATATTAGTCTTAGGAAGCCATTTTTAGCATTTTAAGACAGTTTTTGAAAAGTTCAAAAAGTCGTCAAAATTGACCAAAATGGTAAGGGGTAAGCCTTACCATTTTGGTCAATTTTGACGACTTGTTCAACTTTTCAAAAACTGTCTCAAAAGCTCTAAATGAAAGATATTAGTCTTAGGAAGCCATTTTTAGCATTTTAAGACAGTTTTTGAAAAGTTCAAAAAGTCGTCAAAATTGACCAAATGGTAAGGGGTAAGCCTTACCATTTTGGTCAATTTTGACGACTTGTTCAACTTTTCAAAAACTGTCTCAAAACGCTCTAAAATGAAAGATATTAGTCTTAGGAAGCCATTTTTAGCATTTTAAGACAGTTTTGAAAAGTTCAAAAAGTCGTCAAAATTGACCAAAATGGTAAGGGGTAAGCCTTACCATTTTGGTCAATTTTGACGACTTGTTCAACTTTTCAAAAACTGTCTCAAAATGCTCTAGAATGAAAGATATTAGTCTTAGGAAGCCATTTTTAGCATTTTAAGACAGTTTTTGAAAAGTTCAAAAAGTCGTCAAAATTGACCAAAATGGTAAGGGGTAAGCCTTACCATTTTGGTCAATTTTGACGACTTGTTCAACTTTTCAAAAACTGTCTCAAAATGCTCTAGAATGAAAGATATTAGTCTTAGGAAGCCATTTTTAGCATTTTAAGACAGTTTTTGAAAAGTTCAAAAAGTCGTCAAAATTGACCAAAATGGTAAGGGGTAAGCCTTACCATTTTGGTCAATTTTGACGACTTGTTCAACTTTTCAAAAACTGTCTCAAAACGCTCTAAAATGAAAGATATTAGTCTTAGGAAGCCATTTTTAGCATTTTAAGACAGTTTTTGAAAAGTTCAAAAAGTCGTCAAAATTGACCAAAATGGTAAGGGGTAAGCCTTACCATTTTGGTCAATTTTGACGACTTGTTCAACTTTTCAAAAACTGTCTCAAAACGCTCTAAAATGAAAGATATTAGTCTTAGGAAGCCATTTTAGCATTTTAAGACAGTTTTTGAAAAGTTCAAAAAGTCGTCAAAATTGACCAAAATGGTAAGGGGTAAGCCTTACCATTTTGGTCAATTTTGACGACTTGTTCAACTTTTCAAAAACTGTCTCAAAATGCTCTAATGAAAGATATTAGTCTTAGGAAGCCATTTTTAGCATTTTAAGACAGTTTTTGAAAAGTTCAAAAAGTCGTCAAAATTGACCAAAATGGTAAGGGGTAAGCCTTACCATTTTGGTCAATTTTGACGACTTGTTCAACTTTTCAAAAACTGTCTCAAAATGCTCTAAAATGAAAGATATTAGTCTTAGGAAGCCATTTTTAGCATTTTAAGACAGTTTTTGAAAAGTTCAAAAAGTCGTCAAAATTGACCAAAATGGTAAGGGGTAAGCCTTACCATTTTGGTCAATTTTGACGACTTGTTCAACTTTTCAAAAACTGTCTCAAAATGCTCTAAATGAAAGATATTAGTCTTAGGAAGCCATTTTTAGCATTTTAAGACAGTTTTTGAAAAGTTCAAAAAGTCGTCAAAATTGACCAAAATGGTAAGGGGTAAGCCTTACCATTTTGGTCAATTTTGACGACTTGTTCAACTTTTCAAAAACTGTCTCAAAAGTCTCTAAATGAAAGATATTAGTCTTAGGAAGCCATTTTTAGCATTTTAAGACAGTTTTTGAAAAGTTCAAAAAGTCGTCAAAATTGACCAAAATGGTAAGGGGTAAGCCTTACCATTTTGGTCAATTTTGACGACTTGTTCAACTTTTCAAAAACTGTCTCAAAACGCTCTAAAATGAAAGATATTAGTCTTAGGAAGCCATTTTTAGCATTTTAAGACAGTTTTTGAAAAAGTTCAAAAAGTCGTCAAAATTGACCAAAATGGTAAGGGGTAAGCCTTACCATTTTGGTCAATTTTGACGACTTGTTCAACTTTTCAAAAACTGTCTCAAAACGCTCTAAATGAAAGATATTAGTCTTAGGAAGCCATTTTTAGCATTTTAAGACAGTTTTTGAAAAGTTCAAAAAGTCGTCAAAATTGACCAAAATGGTAAGGGTAAGCCTTACCATTTTGGTCAATTTTGACGACTTGTTCAACTTTTCAAAAACTGTCTCAAAACGCTCTAAATGAAAGATATTAGTCTTAGGAAGCCATTTTTAGCATTTTAAGACAGTTTTGAAAAGTTCAAAAAGTCGTCAAAATTGACCAAAATGGTAAGGGGTAGCCTTACCATTTTGGTCAATTTTGACGACTTGTTCAACTTTTCAAAAACTGTCTCAAAACGCTCTAAAATGAAAGATATTAGTCTTAGGAAGCCATTTTTAGCATTTTAAGACAGTTTTTGAAAAGTTCAAAAAGTCGTCAAAATTGACCAAAATGGTAAGGGGTAAGCCTTACCATTTTGGTCAATTTTGACGACTTGTTCAACTTTTCAAAAACTGTCTCAAAATGCTCTAAATGAAAGATATTAGTCTTAGGAAGCCATTTTTAGCATTTTAAGACAGTTTTTGAAAAGTTCAAAAAGTCGTCAAAATTGACCAAAATGGTAAGGGGTAAGCCTTACCATTTTGGTCAATTTTGACGACTTGTTCAACTTTTCAAAAACTGTCTCAAAACGCTCTAAATGAAAGATATTAGTCTTAGGAAGCCATTTTTAGCATTTTAAGACAGTTTTGAAAAGTTCAAAAAGTCGTCAAAATTGACCAAAATGGTAAGGGGTAAGCCTACCATTTGGTCAATTTTGACGACTTGTTCAACTTTTCAAAAACTGTCTCAAAATGCTCTAGAATGAAAGATATTAGTCTTAGGAAGCCATTTTTAGCATTTTAAGACAGTTTTGAAAAGTTCAAAAAGTCGTCAAAATTGACCAAAATGGTAAGGGGTAAGCCTTACCATTTTGGTCAATTTTGACGACTTGTTCAACTTTTCAAAAACTGTCTCAAAACGCTCTAAATGAAAGATATTAGTCTTAGGAAGCCATTTTTAGCATTTTAAGACAGTTTTTGAAAAGTTCAAAAAGTCGTCAAAATTGACCAAAATGGTAAGGGGTAAGCCTTACCATTTTGGTCAATTTTGACGACTTGTTCAACTTTTCAAAAACTGTCTCAAAATGCTCTAAATGAAAGATATTAGTCTTAGGAAGCCATTTTTAGCATTTTAAGACAGTTTTTGAAAAGTTCAAAAAGTCGTCAAAATTGACCAAAATGGTAAGGGGTAAGCCTTACCATTTTGGTCAATTTTGACGACTTGTTCAACTTTTCAAAAACTGTCTCAAAACGCTCTAAAATGAAAGATATTAGTCTTAGGAAGCCATTTTTAGCATTTTAAGACAGTTTTTGAAAAGTTCAAAAAGTCGTCAAAATTGACCAAAATGGTAAGGGGTAAGCCTTACCATTTTGGTCAATTTTGACGACTTGTTCAACTTTTCAAAAACTGTCTCAAAATGCTCTAGAATGAAAGATATTAGTCTTAGGAAGCCATTTTTAGCATTTTAAGACAGTTTTTGAAAAGTTCAAAAAGTCGTCAAAATTGACCAAAATGGTAAGGGGTAAGCCTTACCATTTTGGTCAATTTTGACGACTTGTTCAACTTTTCAAAAACTGTCTCAAAATGCTCTAGAATGAAAGATATTAGTCTTAGGAAGCCATTTTTAGCATTTTAAGACAGTTTTTGAAAAGTTCAAAAAGTCGTCAAAAATTGACCAAAATGGTAAGGGTAAGCCTTTCATTTTGGTCAATTTTGACGACTTGTTCAACTTTTCAAAAACTGTCTCAAAACGCTCTAAAGAAAGATATTAGTCTTAGGAAGCCATTTTTAGCATTTTAAGACAGTTTTTGAAATGTTCAAAAAGTCGTCAAAATTGACCAAAATGGTAAGGGGTAAGCCTTACCATTTTGGTCAATTTTGACGACTTGTTCAACTTTTCAAAAACCGTCTCAAAACGCTCTAAAATGAAAGATATTAGTCTTAGGAAGCCATTTTTAGCATTTTAAGACAGTTTTTAAAAGTTCAAAAAGTCGTCAAAATTGACCAAAATGGTAAGGGGTAAGCCTTACCATTTTGGTCAATTTTGACGACTTGTTCAACTTTTCAAAAAACTGTCTCAAAATGCTCTAGAATGAAAGATATTAGTTTTAGGAAGCCATTTTTAGCATTTTAAGACAGTTTTTGAAAAGTTCAAAAAGTCGTCAAAATTGACCAAAATGGTAAGGGGTAAGCCTTACCATTTTGGTCAATTTTGAAGACTTGTTCAACTTTTCAAAGACTGTCTCAAAACGCTCTAAAATGAAAGATATTAGTCTTAGGAAGCCATTTTTAGCATTTTAAGACAGTTTTGAAAAGTTCAAAAAGTCGTCAAAATTGACCAAAATGGTAAGGGGTAAGCCTTACCATTTTGGTCAATTTTGACGACTTGTTCAACTTTTCAAAAACTGTCTCAAAACGCTCTAAAATGAAAGATATTAGTCTTAGGAAGCCATTTTTAGCATTTAAGACAGTTTTTGAAAAGTTCAAAAAGTCGTCAAAATTGACCAAAATGGTAAGGGATAAGCCTTACCATTTTGGTCAATTTTGACGACTTGTTCAACTTTTCAAAAACTGTCTCAAAATGCTCTAAAATGAAAGATATTAGTCTTAGGAAGCTATTTTTAGCATTTTAAGACACTTTTTGGAAAGTTCAAAAAGTCGTCAAAATTGACCAAAATGGTAAGGGGTAAGCCTTACCATTTTGGTCAATTTTGACGACTTGTTCAACTTTTCAAAAACCGTCTCAAAACACTCTAAAATGAAAGATATTAGTCTTAGGAAGCCATTTTTAGCATTTTAAGACAGTTTTTGAAAAGTTCAAAAAGTCGTCAAAATTGACCAAAATGGTAAGGGGTAAGCCTTACCATTTTGGTCAATTTTGAACGACTTGTTCAACTTTTCAAAAACTGTCTCAAAATGCTCTAGATGAAAGATATTAGTCTTAGGAAGCCATTTTTAGCATTTTAAGACGCTTTTTGGAAAGTTCAAAAAGTCGTCAAAATTGACCAAAATGGTAAGGGGTAAGCCTTTCCATTTTGGTCAATTTTGACGACTTGTTCAACTTTTCAAAAACTGTCTCAAAACGCTCTAAAATGAAAGATATTAGTCTTAGGAAGCCATTTTTAGCATTTTAAGACAGTTTTTGAAAAGTTCAAAAAGTCGTCAAAATTGACCAAAATGGTAAGGGGTAAGCCTTTCCATTTTGGTCAATTTTGACGACTTGTTCAACTTTTCAAAAACTGTCTCAAAACGCTCTAAAATGAAAGATATTAGTCTTAGGAAGCCACTTTTTAGCATTTTAAGACAGTTTTTGAAAAGTTCAAAAAGTCGTCAAAATTGACCAAAATGGTAAGGGGTAAGCCTTACCATTTTGGTCAATTTTGACGACTTGTTCAACTTTTCAAAAACTGTCTCAAAATGCTCTAGAATGAAAGATATTAGTCTTAGGAAGCCATTTTTAGCATTTTAAGACAGTTTTTGAAAAGTTCAAAAAGTCGTCAAAATTGACCAAAATGGTAAGGGGTAAGCCTTTCCATTTTGGTCAATTTTTGACGACTTGTTCAACTTTTCAAAAACTGTCTCAAAATGCTCTAAATGAAAGATATTAGTCTTAGGAAGCCATTTTTAGCATTTTAAGACAGTTTTTGAAAAGTTCAAAAAGTCGTCAAAATTGACCAAAATGGTAAGGGGTAAGCCTTACCATTTTGGTCAATTTTGACGACTTGTTCAACTTTTCAAAAACTGTCTCAAAACGCTCTAAAATGAAAGATATTAGTCTTAGGAAGCCATTTTTAGCATTTTAAGACATTTTGAAAAGTTCAAAAAGTCGTCAAAATTGACCAAAATGGTAAGGGGTAAGCCTTACCATTTTGGTCAATTTTGACGACTTGTTCAACTTTTCAAAAACTGTCTCAAAATGCTCTAGAATGAAAGATATTAGTCTTAGGAAGCCATTTTTAGCATTTTAAGACACTTTTTGAAAGTTCAAAAAGTCGTCAAAATTGACCAAAATGGTAAGGGGTAAGCCTACCATTTTGGTCAATTTTGACGACTTGTTCAACTTTTCAAAAACTGTCTCAAAATGCTCTAGAATGAAAGATATTAGTCTTAGGAAGCCATTTTTAGCATTTTAAACAGTTTTTGAAAAGTTCAAAAAGTCGTCAAAATTGACCAAAATGGTAAGGGGTAAGCCTTACCATTTTGGTCAATTTTGACGACTTGTTCAACTTTTCAAAAACTGTCTCAAAATGCTCTAAAATGAAAGATATTAGTCTTAGGAAGCCATTTTTAGCATTTTAAGACAGTTTTTGAAAAGTTCAAAAAGTCGTCAAAATTGACCAAAATGGTAAGGGGTAAGCCTTACCATTTTGGTCAATTTTGACGACTTGTTCAACTTTTCAAAAACTGTCTCAAAATGCTCTAGAATGAAAGATATTAGTCTTAGGAAGCCATTTTTAGCATTTTAAGACAGTTTTTGAAAAGTTCAAAAAGTCGTCAAAATTGACCAAAATGTAAGGGGTAAGCCTTACCATTTTGGTCAATTTTGACGACTTGTTCAACTTTTCAAAAACTGTCTCAAAACGCTCTAAAATGAAAGATATTAGTCTTAGGAAGCCATTTTTAGCATTTTAAGACAGTTTTTGAAAGTTCAAAAAGTCGTCAAAATTGACCAAAATGGTAAGGGGTAAGCCTTACCATTTTGGTCAATTTTGACGACTTGTTCAACTTTTCAAAAACGTCTCAAAACGCTCTAAAATGAAAGATATTAGTCTTAGGAAGCCATTTTTAGCATTTTAAGACAGTTTTTGAAAAGTTCAAAAAGTCGTCAAAATTGACCAAAATGGTAAGGGGTAAGCCTTACCATTTTGGTCAATTTTGACGACTTGTTCAACTTTTCAAAAACTGTCTCAAAATGCTCTAATGAAAGATATTAGTCTTAGGAAGCCATTTTTAGCATTTTAAGACAGTTTTTGAAAAGTTCAAAAAGTCGTCAAAATTGACCAAAATGGTAAGGGGTAAGCCTTACCATTTTGGTCAATTTTGACGACTTGTTCAACTTTTCAAAACTGTCTCAAAACGCTCTAAAATGAAAGATATTAGTCTTAGGAAGCCATTTTTAGCATTTTAAGACAGTTTTTGAAAAGTTCAAAAAGTCGTCAAAATTGACCAAAATGGTAAGGGGTAAGCCTTACCATTTTGGTCAATTTTGACGACTTGTTCAACTTTTCAAAAACTGTCTCAAAACGCTCTAAATGAAAGATATTAGTCTTAGGAAGCCATTTTTAGCATTTTAAGACAGTTTTTGAAAAGTTCAAAAAGTCGTCAAAATTGACCAAAATGGTAAGGGGTAAGCCTTTTCATTTTGGTCAATTTTGACGACTTGTTCAACTTTTCAAAAACCGTCTCAAAACACTCTAAAATGAAAGATATTAGTCTTAGGAAGCCATTTTTAGCATTTTAAGACAGTTTTTGAAAAGTTCAAAAAGTCGTCAAAATTGACCAAAATGGTAAGGGGTAAGCCTTACCATTTTGGTCAATTTTGACGACTTGTTCAACTTTTCAAAAACTGTCTCAAAACGCTCTAAAATGAAAGATATTAGTCTTAAGAAGCCATTTTTAGCATTTTAAGACAGTTTTGAAAAGTTCAAAAAGTCGTCAAAATTGACCAAAATTGTAAGGGGTAAGCCTTACCATTTTGGTCAATTTTGACGACTTGTTCAACTTTTCAAAAACTGTCTCAAAATGCTCTAGATTGAAAGATATTAGTCTTAGGAAGCCATTTTTAGCATTTTAAGACGCTTTTTGGAAAGTTCAAAAAGTCGTCAAAATTGACCAAAATGGTAAGGGGTAAGCCTTCCATTTTGGTCAATTTTGACGACTTGTTCAACTTTTCAAAAACTGTCTCAAAACGCTCTAAAATGAAAGATATTAGTCTTAGGAAGCCATTTTTAGCATTTTAAGACAGTTTTTGAAAAGTTCAAAAAGTCGTCAAAATTGACCAAAATGGTAAGGGGTAAGCCTTCCATTTTGGTCAATTTTGACGACTTGTTCAACTTTTCAAAAACTGTCTCAAAACGCTCTAAAATGAAAGATATTAGTCTTAGGAAGCCACTTAAGCATTTTAAGACACTTTTTGGAAAGTTCAAAAAGTCGTCAAAATTGACCAAAATGGTAAGGGGTAAGCCTTACCATTTTGGTCAATTTTGACGACTTGTTCAACTTTTCAAAAACTGTCTCAAAATGCTCTAGAATGAAAGATATTAGTCTTCGGAAGCCATTTTTAGCATTTTAAGATAGTTTTTGAAAAGTTCAAAAAGTCGTCAAAATTGACCAAAATGGTAAGGGGTAAGCCTTTCCATTTTGGTTAATTTTGACGACTTGTTCAACTTTTCAAAAACTGTCTCAAAATGCTCTAAAATGAAAGATATTAGTCTTAGGAAGCCATTTTTAGCATTTTAAGACAGTTTTTGAAAAGTTCAAAAAGTCGTCAAAATTGACCAAAATGGTAAGGGGTAAGCCTTACCATTTTGGTCAATTTTGACGACTTGTTCAACTTTTCAAAAACTGTCTCAAAACGCTCTAAAATGAAAGATATTAGTCTTAGGAAGCCATTTTTAGCATTTTAAGACAAATTTTGAAAAGTTCAAAAAGTCGTCAAAATTGACCAAAATGGTAAGGGATAAGCCTTACCATTTTGGTCAATTTTGACGACTTGTTCAACTTTTCAAAAACTGTCTCAAAATGCTCTAGAATGAAAGATATTAGTCTTAGGAAGCTATTTTTAGCATTTTAAGACACTTTTTGGAAAGTTCAAAAAGTCGTCAAAATTGACCAAAATGGTAAGGGGTAAGCCTTACCATTTTGGTCAATTTTGACAACTTGTTCAACTTTTCAAAAACTGTCTCAAAATGCTCTAGAATGAAAGATATTAGTCTTAGGAAGCCATTTTTAGCATTTTAAGACAGTTTTTGAAAAGTTCAAAAAGTCGTCAAAATTGACCAAAATGGTAAGGGGTAAGCCTTACCATTTTGGTCAATTTTGACGACTTGTTCAACTTTTAAAAAACTGTCTCAAAACGCTCTAAAATGAAAGATATTAGTCTTAGGAAGCCATTTTTAGCATTTTAAGACACTTTTTGGAAAGTTCAAAAAGTCGTCAAAATTGACCAAAATGGTAAGGGGTAAGCCTTACCATTTTGGTCAATTTTGACGACTTGTTCAACTTTTCAAAAACTGTCTCAAAACGCTCTAAAATGAAAGATATTAGTCTTAGGAAGCCATTTTTAGCATTTTAAGACAAATTTTGAAAAGTTCAAAAAGTCGTCAAAATTGACCAAAATGGTAAGGGATAAGCCTTACCATTTTGGTCAATTTTGACGACTTGTTCAACTTTTCAAAAACTGTCTCAAAATGCTCTAGAATGAAAGATATTAGTCTTAGGAAGCTATTTTTAGCATTTTAAGACACTTTTTGGAAAGTTCAAAAAGTCGTCAAAATTGACCAAAATGGTAAGGGGTAAGCCTTACCATTTTGGTCAATTTTGACAACTTGTTCAACTTTTCAAAAACTGTCTCAAAATGCTCTAGAATGAAAGATATTAGTCTTAGGAAGCCATTTTTAGCATTTTAAGACAGTTTTTGAAAAGTTCAAAAAGTCGTCAAAATTGACCAAAATGGTAAGGGGTAAGCCTTACCATTTTGGTCAATTTTGACGACTTGTTCAACTTTTAAAAACTGTCTCAAAACGCTCTAAAATGAAAGATATTAGTCTTAGGAAGCCATTTTTAGCATTTTAAGACACTTTTTGGAAAGTTCAAAAAGTCGTCAAAATTGACCAAAATGGTAAGGGGTAAGCCTTACCATTTTGGTCAATTTTGACGACTTGTTCAACTTTTCAAAAACTGTCTCAAAACGCTCTAAAATGAAAGATATTAGTCTTAGGAAGCCATTTTTAGCATTTTAAGACAGTTTTTGAAAAGTTCAAAAAGTCGTCAAAATTGACCAAAATGGTAAGGGGTAAGCCTTACCATTTTGGTCAATTTTGACGACTTGTTCAACTTTTCAAAAACTGTCTCAAAATGCTCTAGATGAAAGATATTAGTCTTAGGAAGCCATTTTTAGCATTTTAAGACACTTTTTGGAAAGTTCAAAAAGTCGTCAAAATTGACCAAAATGGTAAGGGGTAAGCCTTACCATTTTGGTCAATTTTGACGACTTGTTCAACTTTTCAAAAACTGTCTCAAAATGCTCTAAAATGAAAGATATTAGTCTTAGGAAGCCATTTTTAGCATTTTAAGACAGTTTTGAACAGTTCAAAAAGTCGTCAAAATTGACCAAAATGGTAAGGGGTAAGCCT
Source organism: Dendronephthya gigantea (assembly GCF_004324835.1). Taxonomy (NCBI): domain Eukaryota; kingdom Metazoa; phylum Cnidaria; class Anthozoa; order Malacalcyonacea; family Nephtheidae; genus Dendronephthya; species Dendronephthya gigantea. The sequence continues at coordinate 895,564 of NW_021163061.1, read as the reverse complement.
TCCATTTTGGTCAATTTTGACGACTTGTTAAACTTTTCAAAAACTGTCTCAAAATGCTCTAAAATGAAAGATATTAGTCTTAGGAAGCCATTTTTAGCATTTTAAGACAGTTTTTGAAAAGTTCAAAAAGTCGTCAAAATTGACCAAAATGGTAAGGGGTAAGCCTTACCATTTTGGTCAATTTTGACGACTTGTTCAACTTTTCAAAAACTGTCTCAAAATGCTCTAGAATGAAAGATATTAGTCTTAGGAAGCCATTTTTAGCATTTTAAGACAGTTTTTGAAAAGTTCAAAAAGTCGTCAAAATTGACCAAAATGGTAAGGGGTAAGCCTTACCATTTTGGTCAATTTTGACGACTTGTTCAACGTTTCAAAAACTGTCTCAAAATGCTCTAGAATGAAAGATATTAGTCTTAGGAAGCCATTTTTAGCATTTTAAGACAGTTTTTGAAAAGTTCAAAAAGTCGTCAAAATCGCCCAAAATGGTAAGGGGTAAGCCTTACCATTTTTGTCAATTTTGACGACTTGTTCAACTTTTCAAAAACCGTCTCAAAACGCTCTAAAATGAAAGATATTAGTCTTAGGAAGCCATTTTTAGCATTTTAAGACAGTTTTTGAAAAGTTCAAAAAGTCGTCAAAATTGACCAAAATGGTAAGGGGTAAGCCTTACCATTTTGGTCAATTTTGACGACTTGTTCAACTTTTCAAAAACTGTCTCAAAACGCTCTAAAATGAAAGATATTAGTCTTAGGAAGCCATTTTTAGCATTTTAAGACAGGATTCGACCAACAATGTAGCGAGTTATGTTATCTGTTCACTTTTTTACACTCTCTTGGGCCCTGTGTGTGGCTTGCCACAGGTAGCCCAAGCCAGACACAATTAGCCCAAGACAAAACACTCAGCAAAGAAATCTAAGAGAATTTTAAAAAAGTGAAAAAATATAAATTTTTTCAGTCTCGATCAAATCACCCTGTCAAATTTTCGTGAAAAATGAAAGTAAGTATAGATAAGGGTTTTTTAAAAGCGGGAAATTTTAAAATTTTTTTCGAAGTTTTTTCCCCGACTTAATTTAAATTTTCAGCATCCAATATCGAAAATTTTCAGGCTATAATCGTCGTTTTTTGTATTGCCAGGACTTGAAACGGTTTCCTTTGCTTGAGAGAACGAGGTCTTAACCACTAGACCACCACATCATTTGTCAAAAGCTATTGTTCTTAGTTTATTTGCCGTAATCCATTTCGAAGAATTTTAGTTTAATGGTAATTTCGGTGGGAAAAATCGATCCTTTCTCATTCGGGATTCGCGGGAACTTACGCTTACAACCTGGTAAGCCGTAGCCTTAACCACTGCAGTCATGGGCCACCGGATCGTATGTTGATACCAGCCTTACAAATTATATATATTATCGCGTTCAAAAGTACTTACAAAAAAATCGCGTAAAAAAAAGTCAAAAGTCAAAAAAAATAAAATAATAATCATGAATAAAAAAGCTTGATGGGGATGAAGCAGAAACACCCACTATTTGATTCTATCAGTTTCTTGCGAAATTACTTGCTTGGTAACGCAAGACCATATATTGCCATATTAACCCTCTAATATACAACAATTTTACATAATTTATAAGGAAAGCTACTGATACATGTGTTAGCTAACGTCTGTTCACACGATCCAATTTTGTTGGATCCAATTCACTTCTGACGGATGTTTTATAGTCTGTTGTCTTGTAATGTATATGAGCAGCAAATCCACTGAGGCCAATGCACTACAGATTTATCAATAACCGATTATATTTCATACGTCAGAAGTGAATTGAATGAGAAGAGACCTTTAAGGATGTCTAGATTACAAGATGTGTTATAAAATTGAAGTATTTTCATTAATTTCAAATTTCACGGGTGATCAAATTCATCAAAAATAGGAATGGATATCGCTGGGTTTACAGCAGAATACAGCTGCTGCTTCGTCTTCTGGTTGAACGACTGGATGTAATGGCCGGACGTGAAATCTGACGAGAAAGCTCCGCCATTGGCTGATCATAGTTAGTACGACGCCAAACTGGCTTGTACAACATAATCTTTGCAACCTGGACATTCCGTCCCGCCATCATGACGCTAGACGTGGCAACCATTGTTGTCTTCGCCGACGACAGCTCAACAAACTCGTTTGACGATCCTTGAAGATCACTCACTTGGAAAATACACTTCCCCTCGAGTGCATCTGGCGACACTATTTTGCAAAGGTCGACCAGATGTCTCACCATTGTGTCGTCCAATGCATAGTAATTCTGGTAGTTTGTGAATTCTCGAGGCAACTCGTCCAGCTGTAAAACCTTTACAAGAGAAAGATATGTCGCACGCATTCCGATTTTTGTTACTGAAATATGTTTAGATATATTATTGCTACCAGAGGAAGCCTAAATGACTAGTCGGTAACTAGAGGAAGGAACCCGGCTAAACTAAGCTTAGCTTAATTTATACTGGATAACTTCATTTCAAACTAACTTATCCATATTGGATAGCTCTGTCATTTCCCATATCTCGATTGTAAATGAGTTGAACATATACGTAACTTGTTGAGTTTGTTCATGTCAAAAGGTTACTTAAGGCAGCTTAATGTATATTCCTGGAAGTATATGGTGAAATCCAGGAGATGCGATTTAATAGTGAAACTGAAACACAGTGCTTTCGTTTTCCTCATGCAAGTTTCAATATGATAAACCTGGCAAGATAAACGGATTATTCTAGTCATTCCGGATCAATTTCTGGATCTGACAAACTAGAGGCATGCAGTTTTAAAAAGTCTAGCCTTTAGATTCTAAAACAAAAATATATATGAATGAAACGAGGTTTATTGGTAAGAGAATTTATATGATGAGATATGATATCGCTTAAGACGCTTATTCCACCATATAGTCAAACTATATATACGTATGCTGTATATACGTGCAAAAAATTATGAAAAGCTGGGCCTATGTAGTGGGAGTAATCTTATAATATTTGAGATGCACGATGAGCAAGCTATTTGAAAACTTGAAAGATGGACAACGGCATTCTAAGATGGGTTTTCATTAATTTTAATGATTTTTTGATAAATATCCCAAAATAAGTATCCATGTGTACATAAAAAATTAAGTATATATAGTCTAGACAGCATACGATATATAGTTGGACTAACTATAATTTTAAAACAACGGAAAACACAGTCAAGATTTGGTGTTTTAGTATCTTGCCTTCTCTAAATGACCGTCTACGCAGACTATATATATAAACAGATGGTGTTCGAACGTGTGTGCATTGATATCCAATGAGGTATCACAATTAAAATAACTGTGTATGCGATATTTACGATGAAATATCACAGTGCTATCTTCGAGGAATTAAAGCCTAGGTAACTGCCTGAATTTCCTTACTTCTTGGAAGGGAAATTGATGAAAGTAATTCTACGTACCGTCGCCATGCAATTCAAATAATACATCAATTTCGCCTTTGGGTTATTCGGAACTGTCACATTTGTTCCAGTCACTTTCATTCCAAGTTGGTTGCGTTGGAACGCCAGAGCCATATCGGTAAAAATATCGCGTAGAGAGAAATAGTCGATCCACTCCTGAAGGCTTAGAGATCGAAATTGGCAAATTTTTCACATTTTCAGATGTAAATATTGCGTGCCAAAGTGGGCGTGTAGGAACCTTCGACCTACGGAGATTTTCATTCAACAAGACAATGGATTATCTATATCAATATATCAACTTTGCATGGAATGATTGCTGATCAAAACTACGACATTAAAGCTCAGACGAGGCTGGTAATTTGCTTAGGTAGAGAATGCATGAGCTAGTTTGATCAGTTGGCATTTTTTATCGAGGGTTTATACCAGTGCTGCATGCTTATATAGCCTTCACCAAAGAACTAGTGCGTTTTTTGCAGAATGTTTTTGATTGCATAAGACACAACTGCAAGCATTCTCGTCTCGAATTCATTTAGTGAAGCAAAATTTGATGTCTGCAAATTAACACTAAACACCTGATGCTTTCGTGGTATTTTAGCTTTGCTGTTGTCAAGCGGCAACAAAAGACTTTTGAAAGTTGAACAGTTGAACTTTAGCGAGGTGGTCGCTATGTTGTATGAGATCACGTACGACCGTGATCAGACTGCCATCAAAGATCGTATATCGTAGGGCTAAAATCGCTAAAAGAAAACAGCACGTTATCCAACAGATTAAAAAGCAAACTCTCCCTTCCAAGGGTAAACAATACACGTATTTTTTCAATGGTTAACTATATCCCGCTGTGCAATGACATCTCACCACAAAACAGATGATAACGAACTCTCAAGTGAAACCAAACCCATTAAGCTGGAAATCAAACCTAAAGCACAGTGCTAGCTCTCCTTGTTTCTCTTATAGCTTATACGAGATAATAGCTTGCAATATCTTGTTGGCACAACGGAGTTTAGGAAGTGAAAGTTTAGTTTAGTGATGCAAATTCCTGGAACGCGAATAGTGCAATTCCTAGTAATGAGTTTCCTCGAAAAAAAATAACAGTTCTCACAGGGACCGCGGAGCAGGGTGGCTCGCTGGGGTTTAGCCCCACCAATAATTTTTCCGTAATTAGTCTTTAATTTTGAATATTTTTTAGTCAGCTCAAATTTACAAGCTAAAATTTACAAGCAATACAAGCGCCAAACATGCTGGAAACCGGCTTTACATTGGACAAGCATTTGACCATTAAAACAGCGTGGTTATCCATTTCAAAATATTTGACATCATAACCAAAGCATGGTTATATTGTTTAATGTTTGTATATGAGCGCCAAACATGCTGGAAACTTTACATTGCACAAGCACTTGACCATTAAAACAGCGTGGTTATCCATGTCAAAATATTTGACATCATATAACCAAAGCATGCATAGTTATATTGTTTAATGTTTTATATGAGCGCCAAACACGCTGGAAACTTTACATAGGACAAGCATTTGACCATTAAAACAGCGTGGTTATCCATGTCAAAATATTTCACATCATAACCAAAGCATGGTTATATTGTTTAATGTTTGTATATGAGCGCCAAACATGCTGGAAACTTTACATAGGACAAGCATTTGACCATTAAAACAGCGTGGTTATCCATGTCAAAATATTTGACATCATAACCAAAGCATGGTTATATTGTTTAATGTTTGTATATGAGCGCCAAACACGCTGGAAACTTTACATAGGACAAGCATTTGACCATTAAAACAGCGTGGTTATCCATGTCAAAATATTTCACATCATAACCAAAGCATGGTTATATTGTTTAATGTTTGTATATGAGCACCAAACATGCTGGAAACTTTACATAGGACAAGCATTTGACCATTAAAACAGCGTGGTTATCCATGTCAAAATATTTGACATCATAACCAAAGCATGGTTATATTGTTTAATGTTTGTATATGAGCGCCAAACACGCTGGAAACTTTCATAGGACAAGCATTTGACCATAAAACAGCGTGGTTATCCATGTCAAAATATTTCACATCATAACCAAAGCATGGTTATATTGTTTAATGTTTGTATATGAGCGCCAAACATGCTGGAAACTTTACATAGGACAAGCATTTGACCATTAAAACAGCGTGGTTATCCATGTCAAAATATTTGACATCATAACCAAAGCATGGTTATATTGTTTAATGTTTGTTATGAGCGCCAAACATGCTGGAAACTTTACATAGTATGTATTATTTTCCAATAATCCTTTGAGAGGCATTTGCGGCGATTTCAGAGGCCTATGTATATTTCAAAATTTTCCCGGACTCTCCTAGCAGGCGCGCTGTTCCGAGCCCCAGCAATACGAAAAACGCTCCGCGGTCCCTGTCTCAGAATGTTTCAATTGAAAAGTAGCTATATTTATAAAGATGAAAACACTCTCAGTGACCCACTGATCATTCGCGCGTGGCCTGCTGATTTGCGGCAGCAATTCCACTCCAAAAAACCCACCTCACATTCTTTTGTTTCCGCCAACCAACACCGAATATATACCCAGGAAACCCCTCAATTGCAACAAACCGCACACTTCGTATCCATATAACACCCTCTTGACCACCGAGGTAACCCTCTGATCCCAACCAAAATCCAGCCGTGATTTTTTACCTAATTTTTACCTAATTTTTTACCTGAAGGCAACAATAAAGTTATACTCATTAGGTCAGACGTAACTAAACACGATTTTGCTAACGTAATAATCAATTTCAAATCTCATCGCTACAGCACTATATTACAATCTACTGCGTAATTCACTTTTATAGAGAAGCCCAAACTAACGCTCAAACTGATTACAACCAGGGGCCAGTTGTATAAAAAGTTATAGTTAAGTTTTACCTGTGGTTAGTGACAGAATTGGCCAATCAGAGTCGTGCTGAGTTAACTCTAGGATTTAACTATGAAAAATGTTGTTCAAAAGTTTTATACGACCGGTCCCTGAGTTTAAACAACCAAGTCAGATTGCAATTCAACCTAAATCCTATTGTCTTAATCCCTTATCTAAGTTATCTTGCCTGCTTTATTCTTTGGTTGCAATTGTTTCATCTCAGATGATTGAACGACGACACAAACCAAATGAGATGATGAAACGCAACTTTTTGATGATAAATACTCAACGCTTAGCAGTATTTACCTGTAAACTTTTTCTCTACAACTCCGAAGAGAGTTTTCTTTAAATCTATTTCACAATCTGGTTTAATTTACCACCGTTAACAGTGAATAATGGTTCAAAATAAACCTTCTCAACTGAAAAGCAAATAAACTGACTTATTCATCGCCATTGGCCTCGTCAGCAGACGTTTTATACAGCAAGCCCTGCGGCTCAGTCGTATTGACAATTTTCTCCTGTCCTCCGTTGTCAATCTTTGCCCGCTGTCGCCTACCTTTTTGAAGAATCAGCAAAAATACGACCATTGTTACACCAAGTATGCACACGCCAGCTGCCAGGGACACAATGGAAATAAAAATGGCTTTTTTCAGACCAACAATTTTCTCAGTTTTCGAATCATCCGTAGCTGAAACTGTGGAGAGTACAAATAAAAAGATTTCGTCAACGATTTCATAGCAATTTGGGAATTATGTTACAAAACGCAGGGTTAATGATTTAAACCTCGCCTAAGCTCAGTTAGGAATGGCATTATAATAGAAAGAGATATAGGGGCGGATTCAGCACTTTGGCTGCGTATACCATTTTCAGTATACTCGACCATAATCGAATATACCATTTCAGTCCGGAATTCTGTGTTTTGTCAGGTACACTTATTTAGCCATATTTTATCTGACCTGGTTCACGTATTTCTAGAGTCATGTTTCTCATGTCTCCATTTTTAATTGCTTCTTTCAACGGTTCAAAAGGTTCTTTTAGATCTTCTTTGAACAGAACCTCCAATTCAGCCAAAACGCTCCCCTTTCTAAATTGTAAAGCCAGATTTAAAGCGTTACTAACGACAGTGGCGCATGCAATTTCAAAAAAGCGAAGCTGTTTGCAGTAAAAATATCAATAAATACCTGAATTTGTTGATGAGCGCATAGACGAATTCAGGATGGTTCTCGTATATTTTCCTGATCTAAAAAAGCAGGAGAGAATTTAAGAAGCGTCATGAACCCAGGGTCAACATCACAAAATGCGTTCCTACTTTTTTAGTCAATCGAGATTCCAGTGTTTTGTAAACGTCAGACGACTTGTCTTTCAGCTCATCAGTCCATTTTTCTTTTCTCAAAACCAATGTAGTCTTTTTGGACACGACATCTGTACAAAATGATTTAAAAGTTAATTAAAAATTTCTTATTGATCCAGTGTTACTACAGGAGGAAACCTAAACTAAACTAACTTTATTTATACTAGATAGCTCTATCAGTTCTAAACTGTTCTTCCTAGAGGTCCAGTAAGGATCATCTCTTATTGATCCAGTGTTACTACAGGAGGAAACCTAAACTAAACTAACTTTATTTATACTGGATAGTTCTATCAGTTCTAAATTGTTCTTCCTAGAATAAGGAATATCCCTTAAAATAACTTGGATTTACTTGAGCTTTTATTTCGCGCACAATCCTTTCCATCACCAATAAAATACGGAGGCGGACATTCTTCACAACTGTAATTACCATTGGGAACTTCCACGCAATTCAAGCCGCGAAAACAAGGAAAAAGATCGCAAGGATTGCTCAGGACACAAGTGGAAATACCATCGCCATCATGGTCGCGCGGACACTGACAGGAGAATGATCCTGGAGTGTTTATACAGGTCGCCAGATGATGACAAATTGTCTTGCTTTGAACGCATTCGTCAATATCTAGGCAATGATTCAAGATATTCGACTATTCCAGGTGAGCTGGTTATAAGAAAAAAAAATCTAAAACCACAGCTTGAAGAGTGTCTTAAATGAGTAGGAAGCCATCCTTCTAAGACCTCAGTCTTGCTAGCTGTGGTTTTTGATCTTGTTCTTTTCCCATGTAAATCAAGATTTAGCCATTTTTAGACGCCCTCTCGATCATATTTACCTTCGCAGTTGTCCTCACCACCTTCGTGATAACCCGGGTCACATACTCTCACACACGTGTACGATCCTTCGGTGTTTTTACACTGCTCATAATCCTTACAAGTACCGTTCGTAGCACATTCGTCTATATCTATCAATAGAGAATCGTCGATTATAAAAAAACACTGCAAAACCACAGACAAGCGGAGAGGTTTGTACCTGTGCAGTTGTGTTTTCCATCTCCAGTGAACCCGCTTGGGCAACGGCATAAATAAGATCCGATTGTGTTATTACATTCGCTAAGACATGGCGCAGGGGTCTGGGCGCATTCGTCTATATCTTTACGGAAAAGAGAAGATGTACCCATATATCACTAAACGTCATCACTATATATGTGCCTATACGTCATTATATGTATCAACACATCATTATATGTACCTATATATCATTATATGTACCAACACATCATTATATGTACCAACACATCATTGTGTACCTATATATCATTATATGTACCAACACATTATTATATGTACCTATATACCATTATATGTACCAATATATCTCCATAGTCTCTATGTACCTGAACAATTGTGATGTCCGTCTCCAGAAAGACCTGGTTCGCACAAGCACTTGTATGAACCATTCGTATTAATACATTGCGCACGCTCGTGACAAGGTGATCTTGTACATTCATCTATGTCTGCAGTTAAGATAATAAATACGCGTTACAATCGACTCCGGAAAAAAAACAAACCGTATTTTTGACGCCTAATCAGATATATCAGTATACCTGCACAGTTCTGAGATCCATTGCCGGAAAAGCCTGTCTTGCAAACACAATCAAATGATTCGCCATTTTCACTGCAGTACGCATTTGAATGGCATTTCTTGTTCGCCATTTTACAACCATCCATGGGGGTAAATGCTAGAACAATGGAAAGAATCGAGTTGTATACAGCCTTGAATTACCTTGCCATTGTGGACGAAACATTCAAGTTCTTATACGCGTGGTGACACAAATGGAAGCGCATGTTTATATGGTTTATAGATTTGATCTTATATGAAAAAGAAGCACGTCACTCACTTGTGCTCAATGTCACATTTGTCGACATTTTCTTGTTAAATAATGGCATAATCCCATCTGGTACGATCTTGTAATTACTGCTCGACTTTCCGAACGATGCATAAACTTCTTTAATGAAATTTATTTCATTATTCTGATATTCCCAAATAAAATCTTCGATTTCAATGGTTTTATTTAAGCGACTGCTTTTCTCCCCGATGTACAAAACGTTGTAGTTTATATTTGAATCGGATTTTCTTGACACACCGATCTCATCAACGTTCAGCGAAAGTGTTTTTTCATCTCTTCGAAAGCTTACGAAGTGCCATTTGTTGTCAGTAACTGTCACATTAGAGTTCAAACTATTGCCACCTAGGAAACATAAAAACGATCCATTATCTTGACAACGCAGAAATCTTTCCTCAAATGAACTAAGAACAGCAGAATTTCCAAACCAACGTAAATGTTATGTTGTTTTAATTTCATGTGCAAGTTAAGGCATTACTACCTGAAGTTACAACGAATCTGGAATCTTTTATTTCCATCTTCAGCGAATCCGACCTTCCTTCTTCAACGTCTGCAGCAAGAATAATGGCGTTTTCTTGAGATGTTCTGATTCTTAATGAGAATCGTTGTTGCTTCCCACTCATGGAAACCTGTGGTTTGTACGCTATTTTATAGGAGCCGTTTAGAATAAGACGCAAGGCATCTGTAAAGTGAAATGGTTCTATAATTAGTTCATTCCTAGTGCGGCCATATTTACGGAAGGCATTGTCACTCAGGAAGGATTATCTATCTGCCCGCCACTAAAAGCAATGTCTCCTGGTTTGTCCACCTTCATGAAACATGGCTAGGAAACAATGTTTCCTGGTTTGTCCACCTTCATGAAACATGGCTAGGAAACAATGTTCCCTTGTTTGTCGACCTTCATTAAATATGGCTAGGAAACAATGTCTCCTGGTTTTTCGACCTTCATGAAACATGGCTAGAAAACAATGTTTCCTGGTTTATCATATTTTGATTCTTACCTTCGGTGCACGTGGGTCCCTCATAACCAGTCCATCTGCAGTCACACGTTGCAGATCCCTTACCGTCAGGTTTGCAAACACCTTTGTTGTCACAATTTCCATGAAGATTATCCACCCGCGGCATATCACACACCGTCAGCGTGCAGTTTCCTTCGGTGACAAAAAATCGTTGGCTTGGAATATCGCTAATTGGTAGCAAATTGGCCTCGCTTGAATTACCATATTTAATTTTCCGCACGCATCCAAAAAAATATCCTCTAAAATTTACAATATTTCATGAAAACACTTCTACATTCTATAACCTTGTTTAACGAATAGTCTTGTCGGGAGAGTAAACTCCTATTTCTACAATTCTACTTTGTACTGATATGGGATAGCGCCTCAGATTTGAACCGCTCTTTACGTGAAAGATACAGTTAAGATCATCATCAGACATCAGTTGTTCCCATATAAAGAAAAAATGTATGCTAACTGGCCTTTCGAGACAGTGAGAAAGGATAATCTCTTATTGATCTATCTTTATCAGCTCTAAACTGTTCTTCCCAGAGGTCCAGTAAGGATCATCTCTTATTGATCCAGTGTTACTACACGAGGAAACCTGAACTAGACTAACTTTATTTATACTGGATAGCTCTATCAGTTCTAAACTGTTCTTCCTAGAGGTCCAGTAAGGATAATCTTTTATTGATCCAGTGTTACTACAGGAGGAAACCTAAACTAAACTAACTTTATTTATACTGAATAGCTCTATCAGTTCTAAACTGTTCTTCCTAGAGGTCCAGTAAGGATCATCTCTTATTGATCCAGTGTTACTACAGGAGGAAACCTAAACTAAACTAACTTTATTTATACTGGATAGCTCTATCAGTTCTAAACTGTTCTTCCTAGAGGTCCAGTAAGGATCATCTCTTATTGATCCAGTGTTACTACAGAAGACAAACGTCAAACTTGACGTTTTCCTTTATGATACGACTACAAACATAAAGTTTACCTTTTGGAAGTGTCCCCCGAACTAGTAAAGTAAATTTTAAAAACATCGAAGTCTGATAGAGAGTCGCGTTCCCTCTTCGCAAGTCCCCCTAAGTGCATATGACTTGTAAGATTTGGTGGACCTATCGATAGCACTTTCATCAACTTTCCATCTATGATCAACTTGAAATGAGTTGTATTCCATTGAATTCTTATTTTGTGCCACTTCAAATCATTATACAGCATTTCCGTTACGAAGGAAGGTGGTTGAACGCTGCCCACTCCAAGTGTCAATTCGATCTTTCCCCCACTGATTGTTATCCTGGAAGACAAAGTATTGAACATAATTGTATCGGTTTTTTGAAGTCCGTGCAATTGTACTCAAACACGCAACTACAGTAAAATAATTGACCACGAAACTGGCGAGTGTATGTGCACATAATAGGAGCAATGACGAGAAAAACTACATGAAAATCACAATTTTTTGACCCAGAAAAGAAGATATCTTCTTGTTTTCCTTCAAAGAACGTCAATTCGCTTTTATAAACAAACTCAGACTGCTATATGCATTCAGGTAAAATGTACATTCGCTTTCATTTCGATTCCTTCCTAAAGTTTCACTGATACAACACCACGGACTTTTAGTACATTTTCTCCTGAATATTCGACTGTAAATACGACTCAGGCGATGACACAGTGTTTAGCAATCAAAGAAGCAAGCCAGGGTCATGAACCTCGTCGTCAAAACCCCCATCTGTTAGGGTGCATCTGGCTGCAATCACACGCTTCTTATCAATAAAGGCCGATCAAAAATACAAAATGTTTCGGGTAATAGGTTCACTATTAACTTCAGAAATGAGCCAGTTCAAAAGCAGAACAAATTTAAGTGGATTTTACAAAATATCTGCGTTAAATCCTCCATTGAAAACGAAGATAAAGACTTTGATCTAGCCATGCAAAAAAAGCATGCACGATAAAAGAATTCACTGCATCATGCTTCGATGCATTTGCACTCACTTTCATATTATACAGTGCATTTGTCCACATGGACTATCAAAATTCTAGCAATGAGCTAAAACGTTTATAGTTTTACGCCTAAGTATGCCTGCGGGTCTAATAATTTCAGCGATAAGGCGGGAAAATGAACATAGACTAAACATCGAATACGTACAACCAAGTTCAACATCGTGCGTATCAACACAGCATAGTCACTTAGCATTTTCTATAAACTTTCATCCGAGCTAACCCATTTTACCCGAACAAAAGCAGTGGTAAAATTTTGCTGAGGTCAAAATCATTTTATGATGTTTGTACCTCAACAGCTTCCAAGTTGTTTCGGATTTTCCCAAAAGACTAAAGATTATTGGAATAAAAACCCTCGGATACAATATCGAAAGATTTCGTACAGACCTAAGGTAGTCGTTAATCCCTTGATCGTCTTGATAAAGCAACAACGCGTGTTCCACAAAAGTTTTAAATTCAAATTCAAAAATTCCCGTCACCAAGGTTTCTTTAAATGACATCGTAGGACCTGGTAAATCGATGCTCTTTTTGAAAAACGTGAACATGTTTTGCTTGTGATCTGCAGGCAAACAAAACGAGTGTTTCGTTGCAGATATGAGAAAGACCAGCCACTGGAGAAGAAAGAGGTTTCCCATGTTTTTTTTTGCAGCTAACACGCCATAGTTCATGAAATAAGAACGAATGTTCACACAGGTTTATCTATGGTTTGCGGTGTCGGCTTTTTAATATTTTAAAGTTTGTTGTAGGGCAGCTGTTTTGAGACAAAACACTTCATTTGGGGACATTAATTAAACATGGCGAATTTGTTTTTTGCTTGCTGCATTAGAAGTGCATGAAAATCAATCATAGACTGTACTCGATTGTACGCTTAAAGATATTGTTTTTGCGAGGCATGAAGTCAAATATCATCAACCAGGGGGGGGTTGGGGTAAATGTGAGGACTTTGTCCGTTTTACCGCAATAACTAGACACTATCAGTCAGGATAATTAATGGTTACGCGTGTTGATTTCCGTGTGTTGTTTAACTATGGACAAAGCCAAACATTGATAAAGTATTGTAGTTTTATTAAAACAAAAATGCTTACAATTTATCGTGTTAGAAGTTGATACAAATTTGTAACCAGTAACTTGAATGTCAATTTTTTTTAAACTATGCACCTAAAGAACTCATGTTTTTGGGGCAACTACATTCCAATTATTTGTTCTCTATAATATGGTCACTTTAATATGAAGAAAAATAAATATCTAGCTTCTAAGGGACAAGTGTAAAATATTCGGCGAGTTTCTACAACTATGTATAGTTAAAATCAGTGCTTTCAGCATATTATATCCACAGCGAGAACTGCGATGGAAGTATTCTGTGAAAGAAAATCAGAAAGTCGATAAGGCGTTTTTTCTACGTTTGATTTCCTATAGAAGGGTCTTTACCAGTCGATTCCATACCTCAGTCATCACCTCCCGTCTCCTGTTTCGTTATCGTCACTTCAGCAACTTTGACATTCGGGTCTTGTTTCCGCGCGTCTTCTAAAGCTTTCATAATAGCCTGGGGAAGAAGGAAATGCTTGTATCTATATAATGCTTTATCTTTTCATGATAGGAATCCAGTTCTTAGAAACTGATAAGAATCCAGTTTAGTTATATAGTCCTTATTCTTAGAAACTGATAAGAATCCAGTATAGTTATACAGTCCTTATTCTTAGAAACTGATAAGAATCCAGTTTAGTTATATAGTAATTATTCTTAGAAACTGATAAGAATCCAGTTTAGTTATACAGTCCTTATTCTTAGGAACTGACAAGAATCCAGTTTAGTTATACAGTCCTTATTCTTAGAAACTGACAAGAATCCAGTTTAGTTATACAGTCCTTATTCTTAGAAACTGACAAGAATCCAGTTTAGTTATATAGTCCTTATTCTAAGGAACTGATAAGAATCCAGTTTAGTTATATAGTCCTTATTCTTAGGAACTGATAAGAATCCAGTTTAGTTATATAGTCCTTATTCTTAGAAACTGATAAGAATCCAGTTTAGTTATATAGTCCTTATTCTTAGAAACTGATAAGAATCCAGTATAGTTATATAGTCCTTATTCTTAGGAACTGATAAGAATCCAGTTTAGTTATATAGTCCTTATTCTAAGGAACTGATAAGAATCCAGTTTAGTTATATAGTCCTTATTCTTAGGAACTGATAAGAATCCAGTTTAGTTATATAGTCCTTATTCTTAGAAACTGATAAGAATCCAGTTTAGTTATATAGTCCTTATTCTTAGAAACTGATAAGAATCCAGTATAGTTATATAGTCCTTATTCTTAGGAACTGATAAGAATCCAGTTTAGTTATATAGTCCTTATTCTAAGGAACTGATAAGAATCCAGTTTAGTTATATAGTCCTTATTCTTAGGAACTGATAAAATTTAGTTTAGTTATATTATAGTCCTTGTTCTTAGGAAGTGCATTCCTATTTGGGCCTGGGGGCGAATATAAAACTAAAACACTCAATTCACTGAAGGATTGTGTAAGAAATCATACTAACAGCATCTGCATCAGGATCGCCAGTTTCCACGATGAAAGATTGTCCCGACTGGACAAACTGCTTGCTCGTCACAACTTGTTCCACTTTTTGCACTCGTTCCACACGTTGATAACTGCTGTTTCCCACAGTCTGGATTGGAAACGTTGGTAGTAAAGACGTGGTGTAAGACAAATAAACAGATGAACTAGTTTCATACCTTTGTTTCAGATCCAGACATGTTCATAATCTCAGCAAGTTCTTCAGCGGTCAGCGGTTCACCATCGCCTTCGATAGTGATCGTCTTCGTGACAACTTCGGCAGGTGTCGAGGTGTGACGTACCACGTGAGTAGTCTTGGTCGTTTGGGAGACTGGGGTCGTATCGATCTTTAGTCTTCTTGTAACCACCACAGGGTCACCTAGACGATACACAAACTTTATATATTTTGACCAGCGTTTTATTACACAAATATATATCAAAACACAGGCACTTTGAATAAGCCTTGAATCCAGTCTCTCCGCGCTCTCTACCAGAGGAAAGCCTGGACACTGAATCGCCCTTGAGATCTGATCTAGCTGACCATAGAAAAAAATCAGAAATCACCCACCTTGTGTTGGATATGGAGACATACCACTTGCCGCATTCGGTTCATAAATAACTGTCCTTGTTTCAACGTTTGGAAAATCAGGTGCGGGCGAGCTCGCTTCTAGGGGAGGGGGAGGGGGGAATACGTCATCGGGGATCGACTCGACCGTGGTGACTGTTGACGACTGAAGCATTTTATCCAAAGATGTCTGGATGCTTGGGTCATGCGTAGAGCGACGTTTGATTTCGGTTTCTTGATTTCGTATTTGATCGCGGACGAAACCTCGTTCACCTTGTTCGTAGTCCAGGTTCAGGTCACTAGAAGCGAGAGATTGCTTGCGATTGGTACATAAGGCAAATGTCATAAGGCAAATGTCATGGCGTAACTCAGTTACGCTTGAGATCAGTTCGTGAACTGATCTCACACAAAAACTGGATTGATTTATCAAACTGAACCCAGTTACTGAATCTGGATCACCACCAACATATATATACTTTAGTGCAAGTTAGCGTCTATCACATACTGGATGGATCTATCCTGGATGTTGATAGATCCATTCAGTACGAGTATAGATCAGTCCAAGAACTGATCTCACAAACATTTCTTACGTTTTCAGAGAATAGCGAATTTCTGGAGTGTTATCTCTGTTGTATCGCACATCATCTTGACAAGCACCTGGGTTCGCATACACGGTACTAAAGAAAGAAATTTTCATGATTTTATTTATTTTGTAGAAAAAACATTGAACATTCGTCAGCACAGGTTAAAAAATATTCCATACTTGGTTGTCTCTTGTACTGTGACTGTCTCGGTAACGTTCGTCGACTCAACGGTTTTAGTCGGATTACCCTCGTCGCTCGCGCTGACTCGTAAGAAGCTCGCTTTTTCAGCGAAGGTGTCTTCCAGGTCAAGCGTTTTACGATGAGCCTTTTTCACGTCTTCGATTTCGGGTGTAGCCACGGCGAACGGCATCATCACCAGCTCTTCTTCAAGCTAAACCACAGTAAAACACATCAAGACATCAACTCATCAAGCCTAGCAATGGAAATATCCCAGACCCTTCACTTGGTACTTCCACAAACCAAACACTTACTTCCTTTTCTTTTTTCTTCTTCTCTTCAATCTCACGTCTTTTCCTCTCCTCTTCCTCCTGTTTCTGTTTCCTTTCCAATTCCAGCGTTTCTTTTTCTAATTGTTCTAATTCCAATCTCTCGCGTTCCAACCGTTCCTCCTCTTCTTGTAATTCCTTCTCTCTCAACAACTCTTCCCGTTTCAACCTTTCCTCTTCAATCCTCCTCTGTTCCTCAATCCTCCTCTGTTCCTCAATCCTCTTCTGTTCCTCAATCCTCCTCTGCTCCTCCTCAATCCTCCTCTGTTCCTCCTCAATCCTCCTCTGTTCCTCTTCAATCCTCCTCAGTTCCTCCTCCTGTCGTCGTTTCTCGGCTTCCTCTTCTATTCTTCGCTGTTCAGCGGCCATGCTGGGTTTGATCACGAACTTGATCCTGGGTTGCAAGAAAACTTGCCGCGAGAATTTCTCCTCCTTGATAGCCTCCTCGTGTACTGGCGTCCCTGGACGAAAAAAACGTTTGGTTACTTTGAATTCCCGCCAAAATATCACCACTTCAGAAACCCACAAAAACCCAAATCTTGCTCTCAAAAGATCCCGCAAAAGACACTCCCTAGTAGGCCTGTATTCATGAGAAAAAAACCCACAAGTTTCTGGTTGATTTCATTTTCTGTATTCATTACGAAACTTTCATTCATTACGAAACTTTCATTCATTACAGTTGATTCTCTAAAATCCCCTCAGAAGAAAATTAGTTTACCTTTGATGGCTTGGTGAGTAATGACGTAAGCCACTGAACCGACGTCTTCATTTTCTTTCACGTGGATAACATTCTCCTCATCACATGATAGCTGACGTAGTTCGTCGTGATCTACTTCGTCGCCTATAGCAACCGTTATTACCTTTACTCCGATCTTTTGAAGAGCCTTCGCACCAGTTTTTAGTTCCCCAGCGCGACCACCGAGCGGTCCGTTCATCATCACGATCAACACCTTATGTGAATTTGCTCGGCTTTCGTTCGTGAACAGTTCGTTGGCCTTTCGCAGCCCTTCGGCCATTGCCGTACCGTCTCCGCTTCGTTGAATGGAGAATATTCTGTCTTTGACTTTCTCCTTGTCGTCAATATCTTTGAAACTATAAAAGTACAAATATTTTTTCACGAAGCCCTTGATAGAGTAGTTAGTTCGTGAAAGACCAGACTTGGTTTAGGGATAACTAACCTGAAATGAACAGTCAACGGGTCAACATATTGTATCATCGCATAATCCAGGTTTCCATATTTGGACGAGTCGATAAAACCGTTGACAAATTCTTTTTCTTTTTCAAACATGTCATCGCCATTATGACCAGATGATCCCAGCGCAAACACCACGTCAACATCACTGACAGGGCGCTCTACACGAGGAATAAATATTTTTAATATTTTTAGATTTCCACAGAGAACTAAACTATCTCAAGAAAAGACAAAGGAGGCTTTGGCCTTTGGATTGATTAAATCCTGATCCAGCTTTTGGATTATTTAAATCCTGATCCAGTTTTCGGATTAACGAAATCCTCACGCAGTTCCAATGCACTCACCTTCAATACTGATTTTCACGATGCTTCCGAACAACACTTTATGATCATCCTCGGGTTGTGTTCTGACGATCGACTCTTCATTTGATGTTACTTCAAGTAGTTCCTCGACGCTGACGTCATCGCCAATGGCGACGACGATTAACTTGGTGTTCATATCAGTCAGGTTTTGAGCATATTTCTTTAACTCATTCGCTCGGGCATTAGACTTGCCGTTTGTGAACACAATAAGAACTTTCTTAGCCGAATGCCGGCCGTGTTTCTTGAACAACTCGTACGATTGTTCCAATGCTTTGTCAAGAGCCTTGCCTAGAAACATTCAGAAAGTTAGTTAGTTTAGGTTTCCTCCTGTAGTAACACTGGATTAATAAGAGATGATCCTTACTGGATCTCTAGGAAGAACAGTTTAGAACTGATAGAGCTATCCAGTATAAATAAAGTTAGTTTGGTTTAGGTTTCCTCCTGTAGTAACACTGGATCAATAAAAGATGATCCTTACTGGACCTTTAGGAAGAACAGTTTAGAACTGATAGAGCTATCCAGTATAAATAAAGTTAGTTTAGTTTAGGTTTCCTCCTGGTTGAATAAGAGATGATCTTTACTGGTCCTATAAGAGATGACTCGTACCTTCTCCACTCCTGTGAATGCTATTCACGAATTCTTTCATCCGTTCCTTGCCATGAATGTCATCAAACTTTGCCTTCACCGAAGCCTTGGTTCCGTACTCCACGACACCGTACCGATAGTCTCCGAACTCAAACGAGTCAATAAACGTTCCGATCATCTCTTTCTCCTTGTTGTGAATCATGTCAGCGGCGTTTCCCATTGCGCCAAATGCAAACACAATATCGAACTTGGGTTTACATGGTTCTACACAAAAATACGCAAATGAAAAGACTTAACCGGAATTGCTTTTAAACATAAAATCATTTTTAAAAATTACTACCTTGAACTTGGCGAGCGACGGCAAAAACAGCTGACTCAGCGTTCTCCTGTGTGTCCACTTTAATGATCGCTTCTTCATCCGGGTTAATATGACGTAATTCCTCCTCATTGACGTCATCGCCAACAGCGACCGTAACGACTTTGACATTAGCGTCCTCCAATAATGTCGCGTATTTTTTAAGGTGGCTCGGATTCGCGCCACTTTTACCGTTGGCGAACAGGATCACTCTCTTCTGAGCATTGTGACGACCCTGGCTTTCAAGAACGTTGACTGTTTGTTCAAGAGCCTGGAGATAATGAAATAAAAACAATTCAGATCCCATCATCTACCTGAACTAGGGCCAGCGAATACTCTTAAAATATAACAAAAAATTCTCCGAAGGACATCTTTTGAAATTAATATTTTCGCTTTAAAACAAGACAACAAATTTACGGTGAAATAGAGTCAAGATATCGCCGTGAACTTTCTATGTTTTGATGCTTAAATTTTGGCTAAAAAATGCTGTTCTTTGAGGAGTATGTTTTATCTCATATATTAGGTTTAAGGATTATTGTTATTAATGGATTAGGATTTAGGATTAGAGATTATTATTAACGATTTATCAAATCAAACCTTATCCAAAGCTTTTCCGTCACCGGTTCGTTCAAGATTCTCAACTTGATCCAACAAGACTGCTTGTTGTTTATTATCCGCAAATCTTGATCGGACTATGGATTTAGGGCCATAGTCGATGAGGCTGTACATCGTGTACGGTACTTTGTTTGCTTCGATGAACTTTGAGATGATTTGCTTGTTTTTGTTGTAAACAGTATCCGCACCTTCACCCGAAGCACCCACAACAATCACAATATCCATTGGTTCAGTCGACTTAGCTACGAAATAAAAGAAGGAATAAGTTCTATTGCCAAAACATTCAAACGATCAATCAGATCTTAATAGGCAAAAGGAAATCCAATTAGGGTCGCAGCTCCTCGCAAGAATGATTTTCATTGGCTGAACTTTACAATACATTTCTGTTTCAACTAATGGCGTAGCTTCGTTCTTTAGAAGGCATAGAAAAGCATTACGGAATTGGACGAAAGCTTCCGAGCAATGCGACATGTCCCGTTTTTTAAAACCTCAAGTAGTTGTGAACAACAACATTTCTAATCATCACTACATGTGGACAGCAGCTAAATAAGACAATATATGATCATTGGATAACATCCATCAAAAGCACTTACCTTCCTCAAGTTCACCCACAATCGAGTAAACAACCGCTCTTGGATTCTGCTCTGGGGCGATGTTAATTATAGGGTGACTACCGCTGGTCACAAACTGACATTCGTCGTCGTCGATGTCGTCGCCAATGGCAACCACGATGATATCAACATTAGTTTTCCTCAACCGTTCAGAGTTTTGTTTCAGTTCCTCCGCCTGCGAAAATAGACAGAAATATTTCAGACAGATTTGGAAGAGCGAAATACGATTTGAATTCACGAGTAATTTTATCCAAGGATTGGGAGACGTTTCACTGAATGACCTCATCATATCCTTGTCACAACTATCCGGTTATAAATCCTAGATCAGTGACATTACCTTAGCTCCGGACTTGCCATTTGTGAAGACGACAAGAACGCGGCGGGAGTTGGGACGAGCTTGATTTTCAAACATGCCTGCCGCGACTTCCAACGCATGATCAAGGCCCGTCGCATCGCCGCTACGACGCACCAGGTTCACGTGACGCTTGAGACGCACGTGATCACGATATTGGCCAATCATAGCGCAGACCTTTGCACGTGGTCCGATCTCAATGACACCAAAGTGCGTGTCGCGTTTTGTGATGGAATCAATAAAATTATCGATGAGTTGTTTCTCTTTCTCGAATATTTCATCAGCACCTTCCCCAAATGAACCAAAAGCAAACACAATGTCGAGATATTCGTCCTGTTTTTCTAAACGGAAGAAAAACCCACCGTTTAGTACTACATAATGATATAAACAAGGTTTTTATAACGAGAATGAAAGTTTAGACATCAATAAACCGTCAAAACTGTACCTCCAACAATCCAGGCAGAATTACTAATCACAGCCTGCGGTTCTTCATACGGCTGCACTCTCAGCAAAGGCAGTTCATTGCTTGTGACTTGAAGTAGTTCATCTTCGTTTACGTCGTTGCCAACGGCAACCACCTGGACTTTGACGCCAGCCTCTGCCAAACTCTGCGCGTGTTTCTTGAGGTCCTGGGCTCTGGCGTTCGACTTGGCGTTTGTGAGGACAATGAGCACGCGGTTTGACGCTGGTCTGGCTTCCTTCTGGAAGATCTAAAAAACCACGAAGTTGTTTAACTCAATAATCACCATCAATACAAGCCAGATATTTCTCAGCATTACCTGCACGGCATGTTCCAAGGCCTTATCAAGACCCTTCCCGTCACCAGACCTCTGTATTCCGGACACGGACGCTTTCAATTTCCCAGCATCCCTTTCGTCGCCAAGTTTAGATTTTACAGAGGCCTTGTGGCCAAACTCGATGACAGCAAACTGAGCATCGTTTTCCTTCAGATTGTCGATGAACGAATTCACAATTTCTTTCTCTTTATCGAAGATTTCATTAGCGTCTCGACCCGCCGCCCCAACGGCGAACACAACATCAAGTTTGATCTTAGGTCCTTCAGTAGCGACTTGAGAAAAAAAGTTAGTTTAGTTTAGGTTTCCTCCTGTAGTAACACTGGATCAATAAGAGATGATCCTTACTGGACCTCTAGGAAGAACAGTTTAGAACTGATAGAGCTATCCAGTATAAATAAAGTTAGTTTAGTTTAGGTTTCCTCCTGTAGTAACACTGGATCCATAAGTAACGATCCTTACTGGACCTCTAGGAAGAACAGTTTATATAAGAATATTAATTATACCTGGTCCCAAGTCAGGTTCAGTTGCAAGAACATTGGAAGCGACGTTCTTTACAATCATATTGACGTCATCATGTGGCTGGGTCCTAACGAGAGGCTCCCCCTGAATATTACTCAACTCTTCCTCGCTGACGTCAGTACCGATGGCGACGACAACGACCTTGACACCAGACTCCTGCAGCTCGCGGGAATGTCTCTGGAGATCTTGCGTGCGTGCCTTTGACTGTGCGTTCGTGAACACGACCAGAACACGCTTGGCGCTAGCTCGACCGCTGTTCTCAAACACCGCAGCTGCCCTTTGCAAAGCCTTATCCAGCCCCAGACCTTCTCCGATTCGTTTCACAGAATCAACGAACTCCTTGAAGTCGTATTTTTCCTTGTATTCATTAAAGTCTGCCTGCAGAGTTGCATTCTCAGCATATTCAATCAGAGCATAGCGGACATTTGCGGTGTCCACGGAGTTTACGAACGCGTAGACCATTTCCTTTTGTTTTTCAAACACCATTTCAGCCTCGAAGCCGGCAGAGCCAAGCGCAAAAATTATGTCGACCGCTTCACCGGTTAGTTCTAAAATGAATGATATGTTTAAATTCATAAAATATACCAAAAAATTGCAAAAATGCTGGATTCCAGGTTAGAAAGAAGCACTTTTCGAAAGGAATAACCTCGTTCCAAGGTCAATATGATAAAGAAATGGATATTTTTTTATCTCAACTCACCAGCGCTAACAACATCATCAGAGATAAGTTGAATGATGGCAGCGCTATCTCCAGTCAACTGGGAATGAATCACGTGCTCATCGCTTGAGATCTCCTTCAGCTGGTCTTCGTCAGTGTTGTTGCCAATAGCGACAGCGACGATCTTCACTCCGACATCTTGGAGCGCCTTTGCGCAGGCGCGCAGCTCGTTCACTCCGACATTTGCTTTCCCGCTGGTGAAAACGACGAGGACTTTCCTCGCGCCACGACGGCCGTTCTTCATGAGTAAGTCGTAAGCGCTTGTCAGAGCTTTGTCAAGACCAACACCCTCGCCACGTCTTTCAATCGCAGACACCTATGAAGAACACGTGATCGCATAAATCCTGGGTAATATTGAGGCTTTCAAAACAAAGAAATACTCTGATCTCGAGTTCATGACTGGATGATTAAAAAAACAATGTGATTTTCAAACAGAGAAATAAGAGACACAATGAAATATTCTGATCTCTTGATCATGACTGGATGACATGAAGGACAAGGAGATTTTCAGAATAACGAAAGACACAATGAAACATTCTGATCTCTTGGTCATGACTGGATGACATGAAGGACAACGAGATTTTTAGAGCAAGAAAGATTTTCAAGAGAGATCTTGATCTACAGGATGTCAAGAAAAACAGTGTAATTTTGCAATTAGCCATTCCTAAGTTCCAAGTTGGAAACACTCGCCAAGAATATTTTTGAATTTCCTGATATCTACCTGCGCCTTGAGTCGATCTTTACGACCGAACTGACCAAATGTTGCGTGAACTCTGGCCTCTGAACTGTACTCAATCACTCCATACTGAGTGTCGTGAACTTTCAGCGAATCAATGAAAATATTAATCATCTCTTTTTCCTTTTTGAACACAGCTTCGGCCTCAGGCCCGGACGCACCGAATGCGAACGCTATGTCCAACGCATCTTCAGCGGCATCTGGAACGAGAGACGAGAGCGATGATATTAAAAATACTGTTCATCACACGATGCAAACGACTGAACACGTACCTGACAACATATCAAGTTGCTTAAGAATACTCAGTGCGATCTCGTCACTATCCTGATCTCTCTCTGCTAAGATCAAACCAACATTGGCGACAGTTTTTAATTCCTCTTTGCTCACGTCATCGCCAAGACCAACGGCGACAATCTTGACGTCATTCCCGTGCAATTCGCGCACCTTATTGGCCAGTTCGTCGACCTCGGCTTCAGTCTTTCCATTAGAAAACACGACCACGGCCTTCCTCACGCCAGGGCGGCCTGTCTCTTTGATGACCTACGAACAACACAATTCTCTTTATCCAGAGTAGAACCACGTTTAAGATATATTTGGGGAAATTTGTCGCTAATCACTTCTCTCTTTAACTCAGGGAATGAAATATGAACTCAACTATTCAAAACCATTCCCCTACCGTTTTTGTGTCGTCCAGAGCTTTATCCAAAGCCTTTCCGTCCCCCTGTCTTTTCTGTTTATCGACACAAGATTTAAAATCATCTTTATCTTTGAACTGACCAAGTTTCACCTCGATATTCGAGCCTTCTTCTCCATAATTCACGACAGCCATTTGTGTATCGTTGCTCTTGAGGGCATCCACGAAAGCATTGATAATTTCCTTCTGTTTTTCAAACGCTGCATCACCTTCAACACCCGAGGCTCCCATGACAAAGGTCACATCAACAAGCTCTTTCGACGGGGCTGCAAATTCAAGATCAAAAAGTGTTATTAGTTTACGATACCACAAACCTGACTAGTCTAGTACTTACCGCTTGGCAATGTTTTATTCAGTGTTTCACTTTCAACCTTCCTCAATGTCAGTTGATCATTGCAGTAATGCTACTCTGACTGAGTGTTGACTGTTGCTATTAATACTAGCCTGACTAGTCTAGTTCTTACTGCTTTGCAATGTTTTATTCAGTGTTTCTCATTCAACCTTCCTCGATGTCAGTTGATCATTGCAGTACTACCATTTGGATGCCCTAACCGACTCATAACCACAACACGAGCAGTCTACTACTACATTAGCTACCATCAAAACTCTCCAACATTCTCACCTTCGCTGACTTCATGAGCCAACAAATGACCCAAAGGGGCAGGCTCGTCATACGGCTGAGCCAAGATCTTATTCGTAGCAATGGAGTTCAACTCTTCATCATCAATATCATCACCAATACCAACAGCAATAATCTTCACTCCAGCATCGTGCAACGGCTTCGCCTCTCTCGTCAACTCAGCTAGACGGGCGCTGGATTTGCCGTTCGCAAATATCACCAACGCCTTCCTTGCGTCGCTTCGTCCGCTCTCTAACAACAACTCACGGGCTCTTTCCAGAGCTTTGTCTATTGCACGACCCTCTCCACGTCTTGGTATGGTATTAATATACTGGTTCAATCTCTCCTTATTTCTGAAGTCGCCAAGTCTCGCCATGATGTTTGCGTTGTGTTCGCCGTACTCCACCACCCCATAGTACGTGTCTGCCACTTTGATGGTCTCGAGGAAACCGCTTACCATGTCCTTTTCCTTCTCGAATACTTCATCGGCATTTGGACCGCAGGCTCCGAAGATGAAGACAACATCCATGGAGTTCTCTGGGGAGGGAATTCAGAGAAGTGTTATCACTTAAAGTGGAAGTGAAAAGCTCGTCAGAAGACGTTAGATAGAAGTTCATAATGCCTTTTTTTACTTTAATATAAACTAGTCTTTAGTCTAGTGAATAGGATACCTTTCTCGTCACCAGTTTTCACACCAAATTGCGCGGCCAATCTCTGGCGATATTCTTCCCGTTCTTGCTCGTTCATCGTCTCCGCGGGCTCAGCTGACGTCACAGGGACCTTCAATAAACACGAAGAGAATGAGACGCAATTGTACGTCACCTAAATTCCCGAAGAAAGCGTCGCTTAATTGTCGAATCACCGCCATATTGTAGCAGAGATTTACGACTGCAAAACACTACCCCGTGCAGGGGGACTTGTTGGTAGCTTTAGGTTATATTGTTGGTATTTACAGAATGATTTAGCTACAGCAGTAAAATCACAACTTGGACTTGAGACGAATTTTCATCTTCGCGAAGAATCTCAATTCAGATTAAATATAAGATCAGTGCTCTACCTCGCCACGCCGGAGTTTAGGTTCCAGGACATCATCTTGGCTTCTCGCAATCGGTCTCTTGCGATCGCTGTACCGATCAGACCATCTTCTGGTGAGTGTTGCTGGACGTGGGAGGCTGTTGTACGCTCCTTGACGCAGTTGGAAGAGAGTGCGATCACTGTAGCGGAACCGCGAGTGAAGTCTAGGAAGAGTGCCGCCCTTGGGGGAGTCTGGCTCCCGCAACCTAGGTAGAGATATAAAACAATGGTTAATATGAAACAGTTTAGGAAACAACGGAGCAGTTTTTGGTTACAGGAGATCCTCCTACCTGTAGAAGGTGTGATGTTCAACAACAGACTTGTAAAGTTCCTTCGTTGAACGATCATTTGGTGTTCTGAATACCACGGTGCTCATGAATGCTTGATACTAAAAATCACATATCTGTACCTCAGAGGTTTATCATTAGAGTGGACCCACAACTGTTGAGCCAGAGTTGTTGAACCTCGCTTGAACTAGGGCAGTAGATACTAGATAGCCCCAGGGCTCAGGCATTCTTACCTCTCCTGGTTTGATCCTAACAAAGAACGTTCTGCCTTTGTACTTTACTTCTTCGATTGTGTTCCTGTGCAGGAGAAAATATTGAGGGTGTTGTTGGCTGCGGTGGAACTCGAATATAGAAAACACAATTGGCTCGACATTTGATCCTACCAGAGAAATTTATTCGTCCGCATTTGATCTTTGTAAATCGTAATGCCAGCGAACGAAACACCAACGTGAATATCAGCACCTTCAGTATCCTGTGGGAAACACAAATATCTTAAAACAAACTGCCCTGGAAAGGTTTCCAGCCTGCAGAAATCCTGATAAACCAGCTGTGAGGGTTTGAGAAAGCAACACTTACTCTTGCTTCATGCAAATCAACGCCATACAATGTTAGCTTTCTTGCGTATTCCAAGTACTGCAGATCAGCCTCCATTGGAGACAAACCTCTGTTGAAAACATTTTGAATGCATTAGAATGGTAAAATAAAAACCTATTCTGTCAACAAACCATTACGTTTAGGTATTAAGTAATTTTTTAACAAAGTTTTTCTTACTTGAGTGTTTTATGAAGCTCTTTCACCTTTGAAATGAGTTCTGGCGACTGTTAAAAAAAGTAAGAATATGAAATCTCTAAATTTATGGCAGTAAAAACCTCATATTAGGGAGGTTTTTGATGATACAAGTCGGCAGAGAAGATCAAAACCGTGCTCAATTTGATGGACTTATTGCCCCTTCCTAACAATTGCTTATTTAAAGTGTTACTGCCAAGAGCAATCTAATAATTCTGACCTGTTCTGGGGCGAACACGACACCATCAAGATAGTCAGGACCATGTTGAAGAGGATCAAAATCACCATATTCGGCTAAAACAAAGATTTTTATCAAACATTAGCATCTGCAAAAACTACTGAAACCACTAGAATGGATGCACATCTGGATGAAATGCAAACCAAAGTACATAACAAGCTACACTAACATATGACTTTGTCAAGGCCGCTATAGACACTTTCCAAATTTGCTTGAATGCACAAGAAACAATAGCTTGGAAACAAGTCAGGCAATGAACTTGATTGTTTCTGGCACAGTTTTCATTGTCCGAAAAAAAATTCTGGACGTGTCTATTCACTGGACGTATTCTTCCAATGGCAAAAAAAAATCATCTCAAAAAATACAAACTTACATTGAATAACATAGGACCCAAGTCTTGCTTGTTCAGAAAATGAACAGGGCAGACTAAAATAGAATTATAATACAGTTGAAGGCTGTGTCTTACATACACAAAAACAATACAAGAAAACAAATAAGATGCTGGAGTTTTGGAGATACGAGCGAGGTCTGAAAATTTCTTGTCAATTTTTGTTCTTGGAAACACATTTTACAGCATGCTACACTCAAACATAAAACTTACCCTCCAGTAACAATTTCAGCTCGAATCTGGAGGGCCATAAGGTACCTGAATAATAAAATACATCACAGAGATAGCTTTAAATATTTTAAATCTATATCCCCTGCCATCATTATATAGTCCCATGAGAGTCTCTGTTATCCCAGTTTATCCCCCTCTTGCACAGGATAAATTTTATAGTCATGAACATTGGTACCTCGTGTAGTCATTTTTCAACTGTTCTGGATTTGGTTCAAAGAATTTCACTGCAAACTCAAAATTTGTATCTGAACCTATTAGACAAAAAAAGAGTTCATAATGCTACCTTTTTATGCCTTTCAGTATATTAATGTGTCAGACAAGTAATTTAGTTGCAAAAAAGCCATTAGACAGAAGCAGGTGTATGTTAATATTTTTAACAGGCTATTTTTTAAAGAGGTTTTCAAATATCCACATACAATGTGATAAAAACATGGGTTAAATTCATTCCACAATCTGATATATCAGTCTTCAACTCAGACAATATGTAAACATAAAAAAGCTGTTTAATCCATCCTCCAAGCACAGCTTTGGAGATGCTTATTTTGGAAACAAATATAGCATTTTGAAAAATTTATAAATACATCCTTGGGTCTTAAACGTGAGATGTTCAACACAGATTATTGACTGCATGCATGTAGACTTTTTTCGCTTGCAAACAAAAAGAAATTATAGTTTTTTTGCGCAGAATTTAATCCTATCTATGACATATTGGGCAATTTTTATTACAAATTGCCAAGCAAGGTGTTTACTTTAGGATTATGTTAATTCAATGTTGATTCCTGCAGTTTGTTGAGAAAGATTAATGGGAAAAATTTGTGTGCTTGGAGAAATATAAAATAGAGAATTCTTCCTTAACATAACGAGGCTAGCAAGTGAACCTAGCTGACTTTGCTTAACATGTAAAATCACTGGTACAATGCACTACAGGCAGCCGTTTTACAAAACCAACTAATCACGTCAATTTCCATTCAATTTTAACAGGACTGTGAATCCAATCAGGAATTTAATTACTTTTCACTAAATTCAAATGTATTTCAATGTCTTTATTAAGCTATGTTGAAATTCAATATCTGCAACAGAATAATGCTTTTCTTAATGCATATGAAATGATAAATGCACCAAAAAACTACTACGAGACATATCGATAGCCTAATAACTTTTCTGCCTAAATAAACTTTTGCAAGTAGTTAGAATGTAGTTTAAATTGTTAACACTGGATGTAAGAGTGAAGCAAAATCTCATTTCTGACAAAAGCTGACTTTGACAGAAAAGTTAGTATGCTATCGATATGTAAAACGCATTGTCTGCACCTTTGTATAGCAATTGGCTGTTCTAAGACTTGCCATGCACACTTGCACTTAGATATGGCAATGTGTCACGTGAAAGGTAATATATGCATTATACTTGACACTAAAGATTCCGGATAATATTTTCATGAGCATGCTTGAGATCACATACAATACACAACAGGCATTTTTTCTGTTCATTTTACTTGAAAAAAGGAGGGATATATCAGAAGAACAGAGGATAGAAATTTGAGTAATATACATATATATATATATATATCTTTGAGAAACGAACTTAAATAACATCCGGTTAAATATTAATAGAGATGATATCATAAAGATGTAACAATGTCACATACTATCTGACATATGATAGGAGCGACAATCCTCGGGATGAAAGATGTATCAAATTAGATAGCAAGCGTTGTTACATTAGGTTACCCTTGAGATGGTAAAGTGTTCAGGACCTACCGTGTAGCTGTTTCTTGATGGGCTTTTGCGTGTCCAACCAACGCTAAAAGTGGAAGAAAGGAAATTAATCCTCAATGTCTTTAATAATAGATAAGTTCTCGTTCGGTTTCTACCCAACCATGTCACGCTCACACGATTGTCAACACATAGAACGCATCTTTATCCGGAGTTGTAAAATATTCAAAATACAAAAGATCCTTTATACTTTAATGCCATATACGACAAGTATTCAATATTTTAATATGCTATGCAAAAACGAGACTGTTTTTCATTGTTTATTTCAAGAGGCAGACAAAACAATGTGTGATAGTTCATCGAGACATTCATCCATTTCCTCAATAAATTCAAAGCAAATTCGTTCTAGAAAACGATCCACACCCTCACCTTTAAACCGGTTTTGTGGTCCACGTACAAGAGGCCGAAGTATTCCTTCTCGTCTACGTTCAAATGCTGGCATATTTTTTCTATCAACAATTTCCCCGGCGCGTTTTTCTAAACAAAAATCGAAAACAAATTAAAATGAAGCGAAGCGCGCGCTTTGCTGTAATTCAATTAGAAAGCAAACTCAAACTCAAAGTGATGATTGAAAGCCTGTGGGATCTAAATGCTCGCATTTCCGAGCGATTTTTAAACACAACAGCATATCCTGGATATTCTATCCCACTCCGAGCTGTACAAATACCGATATTCTGCGAAAATTAGTCCTTTTGCTTTTAAATTTTGACATATACTGATTGATGTTTGGTTACTAACTTTATATCATTTATACTCGCTCGAACGAAATCGTATTCCTGGTATTTTTTAGGTTTATTCAAGGAGGTTTTGGCTATACACTGTTCGCTTTTGTTCATCAATTGATGTCATGGAATATTGGAGAATATGTGCTAAAATTATATTATTCTAAGCGCGGCAGGGTTCAGGAAGGCTAAGCCAAACAAACCCTTATTTATATAAATACTTGGGAGACACCGAGACAGTCAGGCAGTAGATTATAGATCAAAATTTTCCCCCGACCATCTGGTTAATATAAAAAGCTATTAGAAGTTAGAATTGAATAATGAAGCATTCTTGATTTCATGAAGTAAGTATCCGGACATATACGTCCAGATTTCCTTGAGGAATCTCGCCGAATGAGGTGGAAAGTTTTCGGCACACACTACAAACCTCAATGTTTATATCGAAATTTGCTCCGTCCAAACAGGCTATACTACATGCTAGCTTGTTCCTGCTCGGTCTCCGAGTTTTCGTAGCTTCCTCTGACTCGCTTTTGGACGCTTCTCGCTCCATAATCTGTCGAAAAGCTTGAAAAATCTCAACAAACTTTCAACTAACAAGTTACCTACTCGCTTCTTCTTCTGCGAACCGTAACCCGAACGCGTCGTCAAGTTAGTCACGTGCTGTTTGCGACTCTCTCGACCAATCAGAAGCCGTTCCGCAGCCCGTCCCCTTCACTCTGACCTTTGGCGCCATTATTTTTAAGGGCTTGTCAAAATTTAAAAAAACTGGATTTTCTTTTGAACAAAAAACCGACGTCTCTTACATACTAAGCCTTGAGAGTAAAATAAAAGATAAAGCAGCTGTTTTCAAAGCTATATTGCTCGGACAACGCGTTTAAAAAGTTTATACAAAAAAATAAACTATGCGTCTACTTGAATGACCAACTGATGAATATTTCTAGTAAATAGTACAGTATATTCGTCGGCCGGGTGCACACGCCCTTTCAAAAACCCCATTTTTACCTGAGGGTGGAGATCGATTTGTTGACGTGCAGATGAAGGATTTGTTTCATTGTTTGTGCGACCATAGACTATCGAAGGGAAGTCTTTGGTGTGACAAAGACAAATAGTTTGCGTGTGGAAACAAGTTGCCTGGGCAAACGATGCTACATGGGGGGCATCAGAGAGACAATCTTCACAGAAATCATAAATAATAAATAACTTCAAGCTAATTGCTTCGCAGCGCGTAAAGGCTCTAAGATATTTTGAAAATCGTGTAAATGGTTGACTAGAATAGTTCTCAGGATGCTCGATATTTTTCATGAAAATCGCTACATTTTAAACGCAATTGTTTGAGATATATACAAGAATGTCATATGTCAATCATGCACGAATCAAGTGACTTTTCTGGTGACATTTTCGATTCGATATTTTTCCCCTTATCGGCGGCTGGCTATTATCGTATGAACCGGCTCAGCAAGCCGACAAACTGTCAAAATATACATCCACATATTCGGTTTCAACTGTGCGTGACTTACTTTATAAGCCATTAGCAAATTAGTGGCCCAGCCCATATATTAAGTTCGTAGGAGCCAAGTCTATTAGCAATATCGTTGAAATGAAAGATAACGCTATAATAGTGATGCGGTTTAACAAGAATGTGGCGTAATTAAAAAATATTGCGTTTAATATTTGAAAGAAACTGGGATCGTATTACTGAATATAACTCCTCCTGTACTATTGGCTTTGAATAAATTGTTTTCGGTTTTAAATTGCAAGGAAATCGTTCGAGATTAAGTTTGGATTAAGTGTACTCACAGACGTGTTCACTGCCCCACATTTCTCATAAGCAAGTTGGCAGAGTAACCAAATTATTAAATGACTGTAATCAGCCATTTTGCAAGAAGAAGAATTGTTAAAATACAGCCATTTACTTTAGCAGAATCAGGACTTTGTTATCTTTGGTTTTCAAAACTATATAAAAACTATCTACACTTACACTATTCACTATATATTTATATCTACAGAATGTTTTTTAAAAATAATTATTGAAATATAAATAGACTAAAAAGAGGTGTTATTAAATTCAAGATATTTAAGTTTCCTGGAATCCTAGCTCTCCACCTCCATATCCTGGTCAAATAACAGACCATTATCTTGCTCGATACCCGAGGAAATATATTTATAATGGTTGCAACAAAGCACTCGTGTTGAGGGCAAGCACGAACAATCTTGAAGAACGGAGGTTCTGGAATATAAACACAGGAAAAACTATCGTGATGTTTCCAGTAAAGGTTTAGGATTTTCAACAGAAGTAGTATAGGATTTTCAACTCACAGAACGGAATACAAATCTTTCAAACTCACCTCGTTGAGAACAGGGCATTGATCTCCTCCAGGGAGCGATTCTTCGTTTCCGGAACAAATTTGAAGATGAAAATAATTGCTAGCAGCCCGAGAATAGCATAAAGAAAAAATGTCCAGGAAACACCAATAGAATCTGAATGATATAAAAATAAATGATATAAAAAAATACACGCAGGATTTTCATGAAGACACACCACTCCGTTTTGTTAGCCTTTATTTGTCCTTTTGTTCTACACAGCTTTTGTTATCTAATAAAAAGCTTGTTTGCTAAACTTTGAATGGAGAAACACTGCATGTGAAATACCTACCCAAAAGATCCAGCATTGTTAAAGAAACAACGAGATTTGAAGTCCAGTTGAGAACCGTCGTCGCTGCAAACGCCCGACCCTTGATGGCTGTTGGAAATATTTCACTCAACACCAACCAACTCACTGCAATAACACAATTATTGACATTAAATCTTATTATCATTAAAACTGGATCTCTAAGAACAGTTCAGAACAGATAGAGCTATCCAGGATTCCTTCTGTAGTAACACTGAATCAATAAGAGATTATCCTAGCTGAACCTCTAGGAAGAACAGCTTAGAACTGATAGAGGTATCCAGTATAAATAAAGTTTGTTTAGTTTAGGTTTCCTCCTGTAGTAACACTGGATCAATAAAAGATGATTCTTACTGGACCTCTAGGAAGAACAGTTAAGAACTGATAGAGCTATCTAGTAGAAATAAAGTTAGTTTAGTTTAGGTTTCCTCCTGTAGTAACACTGGATCAATAAGAGATGATCCTTACTGCACCTCTAGGAAGAACAGTTAAGAACTGATAGAGCTATCCAGTATAAATAAAGTTAGCTTAGTTTAGTTTAGGTTTCCTCCTGTAGTAACACTGGATCAATAAGAGATGATCCTTACTGCACCTCTAGGAAGAACAGTTAAGAACTGATAGAGCTATCCAGTATAAATAAAGTTAGCTTAGTTTAGTTTAGGTTTCCTCCGGTAGTAACACTGGATCAATAAGAGATGATCCTTACTGGACCTCTAGGAAGAACAGTTAAGAACTGATAGAGCTATCTAGTAGAAATAAAGTTAGTTTAGTTCATGTCCCCTCACCTGGTCCATAACCGGCAGAATATCCCCCAGCAAAGGCCATGAGAGAGAATACCGTTAAATATTTAACGAAACTTGGTATTTCATCATCTGATTCATTCGTAGACCGCTTCTTGGTTGCAATATGTGTCTCCACGCCACTCGGCGATGGCTGAGGGTAACAAAGAAGCCTTACTTCGCTCTGATCCAGTTGAGGTTTTGAAGAAAACAACGGCGAATTGACACGAATGATCGTTGTAGACGTTTGAAGTTCCAGTTGCGTGAAAGATCTAAAGGATTGCGTCTTTGATGCGTTATAAAAGTTCGTGTTGAGTATAGGTAACGTGGTGAATGATGGTTGAACAGAAAGTTTCATGTCTTTCGCCAAAGTGGACCGATTATTGACATGGTAAACACAAGTAGTGGTCATGAAGGTATACGAAGGACTGGGGGATGTTGCATTGATAGGTGGACTCCCGTGTCCACGAGGATTCTCGCAGATCCCGTGATGGTATGACCCGGGGGAACACAGTGTTACGGTAAATAGAAGACAAATGCTGACGGTCATGATGATGGAGCCAGCCAGGAAGAACCGACGACGACCTTGGAAAATCAAATATATACACTTAGAAATATCAATGTATTCTGCATGCGAAATTGAGCGAAACTCGTATACTTTAACTAAAACTGTGCTAAGATTTGATCGGAAGCAGTTGAGAAAAATTCAGTAAGCATTTGTCGCGTTTTCGTCCCTGCGACAGAAAGCAAAACTAGATGATACGTAGGTTAAGAGCGATGAATTTTCAGCCAGAAAAACAATCCTAAACCACAGCTAGATAAAGCAAATTGTTGCGAATGCATATAAAAACTAGGTGCCATTATGTATTATGTTTTCAAACTGACGATTGACGAACCTGCCTTGTCCACCAAAAACAACGTGACGACAGTTGCAACCAACTAAAATTGTATTAAAAGAATATCGATTATGTTTCGAAGTTTTGTAGATAAATGTTGAGTATTCTTCCAAGTGAGGGTTAAAAATATTTGCTCATTTTTCAGTTGTATATATTCTTTGCAATGATCAACTTGCGTTGAGGAAGAATGGCGGTGAAATTCTGAGTAAAACATTGCAAAATGCAAGCCCATTTAAACCGAAGAAAAATCTATGATTTCATTGAAAACAAACCTTTGTCAGACCAATTCCCACGGTAGCCAAAGTCGCTGCAGAATGTGAACGAAATCCGATGTTTTCAAATATCAATGGAGCGTAATACAAGACGCTTGGCTGGCCTGTGAACTGAATGGTGGTGCTTGATATCAATTACAGCTGTGTGTATGTGAAACGTTGTAAAGTGAACGAGAAGTGAGATATTTTACCTGCTGGAAAAACACAATTCCAAGACCTACAAACATTCTGTCCCTCATGTTTTCATGGTGGCCAAATAAATAACAGATGTTGTATTTCTAAAAAAGACGAAATGATGGAATTTATCAATGTTTATGCTACATTTATAATGATGCAGCAGAGAGCTTATTTTAACATGTTGTAATTTTGATAATGTTCAAATCCAAAACTTAATCCTATTCCCCAGAATGTTGGAAATTATTGCTTAGAAATTCGCTTTTGAGGAAAGTTTGGGTAGTGTCAGTGTTGCAGGTCCTCGCAAGAATGATTTTCATTGGCTGAACTTTACAACACATTTCTGTTTCAACCAATAGCATAGCTTCGTTCTTTAGAAAGGATGCATAGAACAGCATTATCCAATTGGACGAAAGCTCCCGAGAGCTGCAAGTTTCTTACATGTTCAAGGTTGAGAGCATCTTTCATTTTTTCTATGGCTTCTTCAGGTACAACATCAGCATGATCCAGTAATCTCATTACTCTCAATGCCTGGACAAACAAAAAGGCAAGCTTTAATGAAAATAAATAACGAACTTTGTGTGTGATTAAAACTTAATTTTCTCATCCTAAATTTGAAACCAATACTATGCAACTATTTTTTTTCAGTCTGATGAGTATTAATATCCAGATATGAGAAATCTTCTTTACTTTAGCATCCTGTCCTTGGCAGACAAGCCATCTTGGACTGGGGGGTAGAAAGATAATACCATAGCCTTGTATCAAGGCTGGAATGCCAGAAAGTCCAAACATGTAACGCCTAAAATGATAAAGGCCAAACGTTAACTGTGTGTGTTATTCAAGTATTTATTATTATTTATTTATTTATTTTGTTCAAGCAAGGATCACAGACATCTTCATAAATCTACATAATTTTACAAAACAACACTCACCAGCCATTGTCAGTATTGATAAACATATAGTTGACCAGATAGGCTGACAAAAGACCGCATACAATACCAATCTCGTTCAAACTTACTAGAAGACCTCGCCGTTTCTGAAGAAAGAAGAATACCTAGTGTTAAAATCTTACCAAAGAACAATCAATATTGCTCAAATCAATTTCATAGCTGCACTTATGATCATCTAATTCATCTTGGTGCTACAATTTTACCAATTATCAGAGGTAAGGGGGACACTGATCTGCCCCCTCCAATCAAGGTCACTCTCCTCCCTCTAATTCCCCACTCCACATCCTAGGAGATATCCACGCATACTCACAGGGGGAGCAATTTCTGCAATGTAAATGCATTCTGCGATGGCTGACAGAGAGGTTCCAAAACCAACGATGAGTCGACCAACAATCTATCAAAAACAAATGTATCATTATGATTAGTATCTAAGGCAATGTCCTCCATATAACCTACGTTGCAGTCAAATATAACCAGAGAGCAGTGTGGCAGCGTCTTTAAACAACTTAGCATCAAATATGGTATAACAACTGCCTAAAATAGTCAAAAGACTTCTCAACGTTTCGACCTGAGGGCCTTTGTCAGGAGAGTTAGTATGAAGAGTTAGTATCATACTAACTCTCCTGACGAAGGCCCTCAGGTTGAAACGTTGAGAAGTGTTGTCTATTTTAGGCAGTTGTTATACTACATTTGATGCTATGTTGCAGTCAGATACACTGTAATACATCCTTCATGGTTATAAGTACAGAAAGTACTATGGCTGCACCAGAGCTGCAAACTCACCAGTAATGAATATGTTGGAGCAAAGGCCAATATCAGAGCACCAGTAAAAAATACAAATGCATTAATAATTATCGTCCGTCTTCGACCAAAGAAGTCAATTATGTATCCTGGGAACAGAAATATTTAACATTCAAGAAACAGCAACTCCGAGGAAACATCTTGACTTCATATTCTGAAGCTAACCTCCTGCCAATGAGCCAAGCAATGCTCCAAACAACATGGAACTGACAATCATTTCTTGTTGTTGACAGTCCAGTCGAAAATCTTCTTTCAATTGAAGCATAGCTCCTGATACAATCCCTAAACAACATGTTATGATTTTGGTTAGGTAAAACCAACAACAAGTTGGAGAACAAAATATTTGTAATAATTAAATAATAATGGAAATGCCATTGGCAATAAATGGAAATGTTGATGCTTCACCTAGTTTATATGGTATTGCACCACAGCCAGACTTATTATTGGGTTGCTGTAGCTCATTTGCACATCCCCTTGCCTTAGACATGTATAGATCAACCCTTAATGCACTCTGATCAAAC
This sequence comes from Dendronephthya gigantea, assembly GCF_004324835.1. Classification (NCBI taxonomy): domain Eukaryota; kingdom Metazoa; phylum Cnidaria; class Anthozoa; order Malacalcyonacea; family Nephtheidae; genus Dendronephthya; species Dendronephthya gigantea. The sequence goes on along the minus strand of NW_021163061.1, from coordinate 858,052 downwards.
CTCTTCACACTCTGGGGCCGGTTGTATAAAAACGTAGTTAACTTTTAACAATAGTTAGTACAGAATTCACCAATCAGAGTCATGTATTTCTGAGTTGACTACGATTTAACTACGCAAAATGTAGTTAAGAGGTTTATTCAACCGGCCCCCATGGTGTCTCCACTGGTCTAAATTATTCATTTGCTTCACAGGCCAACTGAAAGTATGTTTCCAGATTAGTGGATTACATTTATACTAGGTTTTAGAAAGGCAATAACAATTACTCAGATGCATGCTGTGTGATAAAATATGTAAATGGACGTGTTTCTTCCTACCTAAATCATATCCAAACAGAACGCCACCAAGAGAGGCAACCATGGCCGCAATCAGATATCTTGTTGAGCCACTGATATTGATACATCTAAACAAGAAGAGCAGGGTATATTTATTGATAATGGTGATGGATAGCATTGTGTCTTACCAGCCTATTAGTTTGAAATCTTCACATATTTGACTCTGTCTAATGGCAGACAACTTTACTCATCTGGGGCCGGTTGTATAAAACTTTTAACTATGCGCACATTTTGCATAGTTAAATTGTAGTTAACTCAGCGATACATAACTCTGATTGGTCAATTCTGTCACTAACTATAGTTAAAAGTGAACTACGTATTTATACAACCGGCCGCAGTGATGAAAAGTCTTGGTACAGTACAGATATACCAAATATCATTGCCATACCCAGGAGTGTCTCTAGTTTCCACAGATGGTTGTTCTGTCATTTCCATCTCATGGTACAAACGTTCCTCTTGTTTGGAGGAATCATCCAACAGATTGTCTAAAAACACCATCACTAGTGGTAGTACTACCTTATACCATTTAATACTATCGTATTTCACGTTAGCTAAGGATTGTTCCACACATCAGCATGATAAAGTCAGTGAAAAACGTGATAAAACCTGTCATTTTTGTCACTTGATAAAACCCGTCATTCTTCGTCTAAAGCCAGGTAATTTTACGTGAAAATAACAGCATAATGCCCAAGTTATTTAGTGAAATTCAAACCTGATTCATTCATCATGATTAAGTTAGTTCATTGAGCACATTAATCTACAAAAGAACATGGGCAACCATTAGGAGGAATCGCTTGTGTGAAATGGATCGAAATTTTGAATATTTCCACTGTAGATACCTTAAATCACAATGATATGTTGAACAAGACTACTGTGCATTGTTAAAGATGTTATTTTTAACAAAATAATAATTTTAAACGAAGAACAAAGAAGAAACGAAGAACAAAGGATTACAGAAACTATCTCGGTGTTCGGACGGACATTCGACGGAAATCGTCGTGAAACATCGTACCATGCTCGGGTTTCGCATCATCAGTATAACAACCAGTGATAACAGGTAATGGTATAAACGAGTTTTTAATTAGTTAATTGAGTTTGTCCCTTTTTAAGCTTTGTTTCATTTTGCATTTCTTAGTTGGACTGGAAGGGGGGAGGGTGCAGACCCCACTCTTGCTGCCTACCCGGAGGTGCAGCGGTGGGCAACAATGCCCGCCCAACTCAGTCTGCCTTGAATCTCCCCCCCCCAATAATTCCAGTCGCCAAATAGCTAAGGATTTTGGTTTGGTAAACGATCAAACCAAGACCTATTCGTTTTCCAGTTATTTTTAAAAAATCCTGGTAGAATCTTCCAATTGACGCCCAGCAACAACCTTTTACGTTCTCGTCTTATCTCCTCCCACGAGACACGAATTAAATTTAACCCCCGGGAAAGTTTGCTAAAAAGAATCCTTTTGGCTAAGCTTGATTTGATATTGTGGTGTGGTTTAGCAAAAACGGTGCCGGCGACGTCGTCTGTCGGTCTGTGAGGTGGGGCTGACATGATATATATATGATACACCCAATACCTGATCGTTTTCGCCAAATTGATATATTGACATGCGCAAGACAGTCCTCGCAATACTGAAACAACTCCCAAACACGCAGTTTCATATCAAAAATACTGCGTTGTCATTGATTGTCAATTGTTACAGTTCTTTCCATCAGTTTAGTACTTTTAATATCAACAGTTTATATAAAATAGAATCCATCTGGCTAGATAAGAATCATCCTCTGTTTTGGAGATCGGTCGTTTATCCAGGTAAAAGCTTAGCTTGTTTCCTGCTGTTTTTACGCGTTCTTAAAACGTCTGTCATCGACGCCTCAGCTAGACCTCCCCGTGTGATCCTCAAGTGGAGCTAGAGTGTCATTGAAGAGCCAACATGGGTTACACAGTAATGCGATTTAAGAAAGGTACATTTCAAATCCTTTTATCTCAACAATTTCCAGACGCTTCCAGTTTATCACGAACTTGCCCGCGGCTAAGTCTCTGTCAAACGCGTATTCGACCGAAATTACATGTGCTTAGAGATCGCGTGTGTGATGGACGAGATGATGGATGAAACGTTTACGAACGGCTGGGTAATGAAATTCTCTAGAAAATGAACAAGCCTGAGACGTTTGTGACGACGAGGAATTTACCAGGTAAAAATTCTGGAACTTAAAAGAATGAAACTTTATCAGTTTGCGATTGCACTGAATTTTAAACTCTGGAGTAGTAAATGCCTTTCCACTAAAGTAAACTCTTCCCACAAAGCGTGAACTTGCTCGCTGCAAGGGTGTTTTCTGTAGATCGAAAACAATGATATTTTACCACATGTTTTCATGATCACATGGAGAAAAGTATAAATATTAATGATTTCAAGTGATTGTCGAGTGCTATAGGCGTTGCTGACGCATATCCTTAAATAAACCCGTTTTCGGACACGTTTTATTGTATTATTTCATCACAACATAATGCTAGCTATCCGTTACAAATTGCAAGACTAGTATCGTATAGTGGAGCACTAACAATCAATAAAGACAATGGACAAACGTGATGTAGGTAAATGTTATTATTAATGGATTATCTCAGACAACACGATGTGGCAAAAGGATGCAAATATAATAAAATTCAGCAGGTTTGTAATGCATTTTGCCACCGGAAACTTTACTTTTGAATTTACTTTTCTGAAATTATTCCAACATTTAGCAATTATCGTTCCAAAATATTACACCGTTTTACCTCATAGCATAGGAAATCGCACGTAGTGTAAAATGTTTTAAAATATGAGAATAAAAGGACGCTAGGATAGATTATAGAAATGATTCAACACGTTTTACAGCACTTATATAGTTACGTACACAAGTATACGCAGATTGTTTATATCTATCATTGGACGGATAAAATTATATAATATTTCTACTTCGAACGGTCAAATATATTAAAAAATGGATATAAACATTGTCTTGTAGTTGCATTTAGACTTGAAAATAGCGTTGAAAATAGACTGAAGTCTTTGACTTTGCAAATTCGATATGGCTTCAATCCTCAGCATGCGATAATTGATATTTCTGCTACTTTCCTGTATGTCATTCTAACCTTCCGCTGCCTCTTCATGAATGCAATGAGCAATACAATGTAAAAGCGGCTAGTTTTGCTGTTTATGGATGTATAGATTGTGCGGTTACGGACGATATTTTACCTCGTTGTGTGCCTAGTGACGTTGACGGTGGATGTCATAGGGAGATCTAAATCTTGAAGTAGCAACCATTTAAAACAGAAATAGGACGGATCAAATATAATTACATTGCATTGATAATCAGTTCTAATGCGGAGGTCCTGTACACGAATGATCTCCGTTTAATGCGTACCACAGGATCAATTGACCAGATTTTCTGAGAATTATTAAAGCTTATGGTACTCTGAGCTGAAGGCACGAATCAAACATTTTCTCAGTTGCATATACTGTCTTGAGAGTATCACGAATGATTATGCGAAAGTTGACAAGGTTTTCCCGGAATAATTTTAAGGACAAATTGCGTGGTTGGCCAGGTCAAGGTGACGTTATGATGAGCTAATGTTGGTTAAAATCCAGAACTTGATGTATTTGAACTGCCAATTACTCGGTCTATACATTACCAATTGATAAGTTAAGAAAGGATCCCGATTTACAAGTGTGTGGGATCAGTACTGTAGGAACTCCGAACTCCAGCAGTGATTAAATTCACGGGCCATTTTCGCGCCAAACTCAATGCTGACTGCTTACGCCATTTGACGAAACTCGAAGTTGTTGGAAACTGAGTAGCCCAAGCTCTCCAGTACCTTTGTACCCTGTCGTATCCTGTATTGCTAGGTCCTAGAATGATCGCACTTAGCAACGATGTTTTAGTTAGTGGGCGTAGACATCAGCCACATCCATTAGGTTGGAATGATCAACAAATATATCTTTCATATTCAGTGGTAAACTAGGGGGGCGTTATGAAGCAGATTAACACCTCTCTACCACAAAAACTTTTGTGTATTTTCCATAAACTGCTGTTTAATACTTCATTTATTATCGTTTAAAACACATCTACGAAATTATCGCGCATCGGCTAAGGCCTTTGGCAATTGGCATTGCGAAAAGGATCATAAATAATGAACTTTTTTGCGTTTACTTTATTGGATGTTTATCTTTAATAGATCGCTATGACGTTAAGATCCCCACGCGTCATCCATCTCACGTAAATTGCCAGTACACCTGCATTACATAAATCCTTTTTAATTTACTTAAAGAAATTCTTGTTTGATTTAGGTTTAAGATCGAAAATATTGACAAAATATGCCATGCAAATCCTCTGCCTTATAAAGGTGTTGTTTTGAAAGCGTGGAAACAGTGAGGACCGTTGGCCCTTGAAAAACTTGTGAGATTCCCCAAATGAGACCAGTCGCCTGTGGCCGTGTTTCAAAAGGTTGTTTAGCGAGGCGATGCGTGTGTTGGTATACGCATACACGTTGCAGAACGAAAAATTTTTTAACAGTTTTAAAAAAGTTTAAAAGTTTTTATTCATACAGAAGAAATCTGGTAATTCCTTTGTAGAAAGAATAAAGGATTTCTAAAACCATTGTTACACAATTTCTCCTGCATTTACGTGAAGCACGAAGCCGATTACATGTGGACACAATTGAATGTTTCCTCTCGAAGCGAATGATAGAAGAAAAACTCGAAGCATTTGATGAATGCACGATGGCATTTTACGAACAATCAGTTATATAAAACGGCTCTCAAAAAACATGCAGACATATATTTCGGAAGGAATTCTGAAAAGCTCAGAAAACCGTCAAATATAAATATGTACAAATTTGAATTCAAAACAACCTCTAATATCGTAATTAAATGGGCATCCATACCAAAATGAATACCATAGACGATTCTTTCCGTGCCAATTGACGTGTCAGTCTGCGCGAACGGAAAAATTACAAACACACACAATACGATTGGGAATTCTGTAGTGAGATAAGCCCTAATCAGCTGCTTCCCTAGAGTCAAAAATCGGAAATGTTTATGAAATAACTTTCCGAAGATCTTATCTTCAAAACACCTGTGATGTTTCTTTTATAGGTTTGAGAGCTCAACGGAGCAACGCTGAAATTTTGGGCAAAGGAATACTTTGAAACACCGGAACATTTGAAACAATTGTTTGTTTCATTTATTATGGTAATGCAGAGGGGGTTGTCATTTTTGTGTAGGAGGTCAAACTGAAACTTGAGATCTTTATGATGTAGCTTATTTGCATGTAACTAAAATCAGGCTGTATTCTTTTAAATTTAGTCTGGTTCGAAGCGGTGGAAACGGACCTCAAGTATCGTGATGTCGGGTCCATCGATCGCATGGAGCAACGTCGATTTCACTCTTAAAGAATTTGTACAGAAAAACACGTTACCACAGGCGGTTCGAGTCAAGAAAGACGCCAGTAAATCGATTGCTTTCAAAAGCAGCGTCGACTTGATACTTCACGAATCCAAAACAATAAAGAAAGTCGAAGCATGTGTCGTATCCGAAGGAAAGACGTTCGTCCTTCCCTATGACTGCCCGGCGAAGGTATTCCAGCTTACAAAAGCGGATGAATACGAGAGTTTAGGTGAGCTACGCAAGGTGTTGCCAACATGTCGATTTATTTTTGTGACAAGCGAGCCAAAGGATCAACAACTAGCGGACATTGAACGTGGGGAGGTATTGACCATTGTGTTTAAAAGAAACATTAGCGGTTCTGATGTCTTTACTTGCACTCGTAAGAAATCCGGCGAGAAGATTGAAATTAAAGCAAGTGCGAAAGGAGGTTTTGCTGCTATGGGTACCACAGCTGAGCGAAAAATAAACGACTTCGTCCGTCAATATTCGACGTTTCCTGTGGCAATTGGCCTGACAGAGTCGACCCTGACAAATAAGGCATTTAGTGCACTTAACGATGTTATATCGCAGTCAAAAAGTGGATTAATACATCTAAAAAGATGTTTTGCAGTTGATACAGTTATTGGTTCTAGTCTTGGTAAAAAGAAGACTGTTTATGCCATTCCCAAAGCGCTGGAAATTACGGTAACCGCTTCAAAAGCTTTGTTGCAATCAGACAGCGAGCATACGGACTTTTGCAGGAAGTTACATGAAGATGTGGATCAGGCATCAGTCACAACTCGTTTGAATCTGGCCGTGTCCTTTTCAAAGGTTGAAAATGAAGTACTACAATGGGTCTACGGAGACGATAGTGCCTACGATGAAGTGGTGCCTCTTGCAACGGGGAAAGGTAAAAATTCGAAGGTGAACGGCGAGTTACCAAAGCGTGACGGGGGTGTTAGGGAGCAAGTACGACAAATCAGTGGCTCTGACTTAAATAGCAAAGAATCGAAAGAAAAGATCAAGGAGAAAGAATCGAAAGAAAAGATCAAGGAAAAGGAACCGAAAGAAAAAGAAAAGCCAAAGGATAAAGAACCAAAAGAGAAAGCGACTAAAGAAAAGAAGGTGAGATATATTCTAGTGTATTCAAGCCATTTTACTGTATACCTATTAATATACCACACACAACAAACTCCACCCGGAATGCAACAATCTTTCAGACTAAAGATTCGAGCTATGAAGATAATTTGTCTTAAATGAGAGTTAGCTATATGTATTATCATTTCATTGAATGCCCTAATTGCACGCTGTTCAAGAATTTAGATCAAAAATGATAAAGGGTTAAGATATTGTTAGATGTTTGTATGACCTGCTTGTGTTTGATACAATTTGATGCCTAACTTAATTTACGTGGACTCCCAATCAAGTTTCAACAACGAGTTAAGATCAATTAATGTTGAATTAACAGCCTCAAGTGTTGCGAATCCATTTTCAAATTGTTGCATATGTACGACCCTTTCGTCATCAGCAATCAGTAATCTTTCAATAAGCAATCATCCTGCAATTTTTCGACGTGTTGCGAAACTGCAGGAAGGAAGACAGTATTTTATCACGTACGTGTCGGAGATTTAGTGAACCCTAATCTCGCTAAAATCTCGGCTAAACTTGGATAAATACAATCAAAGTGTTTATACCATCATTGACCCGCCACATCACGGCACAGGGCTTCAACTTTTAGCGCTGGATTGGCGCTATCAGTTCTAAGCTATTTTCTGTATGTACATAAAATTGATCTATTGTCAATTGCGGGCTCGCATGTACAGATAGTTAACTAATCATGTTATTTGTGTCCTATACAAATGACGGATGGTTTGAAAATAGTATCGACAACACTAGCAGAGAATATTGAATGTAGGGGGTTTATTTTTAAAGGCAATTTCACTGTAAAAAATGTTCCGCGAAATTCCGCTAATTCTTTCAAAATGCATTTCAGACATTGCCTGCCAGAATATAATTAATGTAAATACACCCATGCCGGACGTAATTATTTTGGGAAAGTCGATAAAGGAGTCTTTTAAACCGCAGCGAATTTATACGTGTTAAAATTGTCATGGCAATATCGTTATTCATATAGTCATTTAATTATATACTGTTCTTTCAACGAGAGTTCTGGCACTTCTAAGAATGGTCATGTTCAAACCTTGAGGGTTAATTGGACATAATTGAAAATTGACTATTATTATTCTTTAGCCATAAGTCTATTTAATACCATTAAATCAAGATTGTGTTTCATGGAATTCAGACGGGGGCTAATTTAGGTCACGTTCAGGAAATACGATATTCCTCCAACGGGCCTAAGTTCGGCTTAAAATGACCTTGTTTATACCTGCTTAAGAGCCTAAAGTCTCCTGCAAAGCAGCTGAAGTCTAAATAATAGCCTTGTTTAAAAAACAGCCTAGATCGGCGCTACTTTGTAAACGCTTAGCTTGAAATCTAAGATGTTCTGTCCATCGTTCTGTCCTCTAAACCTTAGCATTAATATTTCGAGAAGCTGTGAAAAGAATTGTTTTGAAAGCCATGGCATTCATTGATACGGCTATATGAAAAGGTAATACGGCTATGTATAAAAAATATTTTCTAAAAGCAAAAATGTCGACCCGCTGAGAACTGCTATTAAAAAAATTCTGCATGACGTTTGCGAAGTCAGCATGCTAGCAAGAATTCTATAAATCAAGGAGATAGCTCTAAACCGACTGTTTTGTTGTAGAGTGAAAAAGAATTTATCCATGCATGAATAGTTTCACGGAAAATATGAAATATTTTATAAATAAAAATCTTCGTTAACTTGAATTCCGCCATTTAGGATATGTATATAAATGAAGATGCGGTTGGCATCAGAAGGCTATCTACTAGCTACATATGTAAACTTATAAAGCGAGAAGTTTAGGTTTCCTCCCGTAGTGCTGTTTGGATCAATAAGAGACGATCCTTACTGGACCTCTAGGAAGAACAGTTCAGAACTGATAGAGCTATCCAGTATAAATAAAGTTAGTTTAGTTTAGGTTTCCTCCTGTAGTAACACTGGATCAATAAGAGACGATCCTTACTGGACTTCTAGGAAGAACAGTTTAGAACTGATAGAGCTATCCAGTGTAAATAAAGTTAGTTTAGTTCAGGTTTCCTCCTGTAGTAACACTGGATCAATAAGAGATGATCCTTACTGGACCTCTAGGAAGAACAGTTTAGAACTGATAGAGCTATCCAGTATAAATAAAGCTAGTTTAGTTCAGGTTTCCTCCTGTGGTTACACTGAATCAATACGAGATGCTCCTTACTGGACCTCTAGGAAGAAAAAAGCTTTAGCGTGTGTTGAACTGATTGTTGAGACATCTGTATCAGTGTATCCATATTACTTTATGAATAAAGTGATATAGTTCAAGATTTAGCATCAATGTCAATAAAAATTGTTTTATCCAAGGATAAAAAGACGAAAGAGGCTAAACAAGAGAAGCCTAAGGTTGAAAAATCCAAATCCAACGAGAAGCAAAAGGACGAGGGTCGTAAAGTGTCATCAAGTAAGGAAGAACCAGTTGAAGATCCGGTAGAAGATGACGCTGGTTACCTTGTTCCTGCTGAGCTGTTGAGAGCGCAAAGACAAGCCTCAGAAGAGGAAAATAAGGCTGGTCAAAGCAAAGAAAGAAGCTCGATTGGGGTCCAGTTGGGTAAGAATATAATTTTAACGCATATTTTGTTTGGAACTGTAGATCTTTCATGCAGTGTACGAAATCACATTACATTATGAAGATCCTTACTCGCTCGCTAGAGAGGTCTGTGGAGGCATCCAGCTAAAACCCCCCTCAAAAAACTAATGTTTAGTTTAGTCAAGTTTAGGTTCCTCCTGTAGTAACACTGAGTCAATAACAGATGATCAACTATAGATGACGAGTTTATAAGTTGGTCTAGTTGAGGTTCAAGTCCTTGACCTGCAATCACGATATTCCCCCTTAAAAATGAAATGTTAATGAAAATGAGGAATATTGATTTGAGATTGCATCAGCGGAAAAGGAGAGTTAGTAATGACGTAATTGTTTTGTGAGAGGAATCGCCGCGGTACTTGATGTAAAGACGATGCGACGAAAAATGTAACAATAACGGTGCTATTGAAGTTAACCTATGGTCGTCAACTGACAACCGCAAAAGGAACTACATAGCAAATGTAATGGCGCTTCGAGTTGGGCCTAACTCGTCATGGCGTAGCTATTGATATGATCATTGTAGTAACCTAAACATCGTCGTCTCCTGTGTTTAGTTAAATCAACTCCAAATAGAAAATGAAAAATTCTTCACTTGGAATCCAGTTTCTTCTAAAATGATTGCATCAGCAAATCTCGAGATCGGCCAACAAGAATAACTCGAAAAGATGACAGTTGTCATTCAAACGTGTCAAGTAATTCACAAATCGTTTCGTCCATATAAGTCGTTAAAATGTGCGAATTCAGGTCGGAAAATTAAGACCGCCCTTCATAGTACAACCCAAGTGTCTTGAGAGGTCTTGATATTGATACGACATTTTAAATTGTTTTGAAAAACAACTTGAATATACATAGATATTTTACATTTTTACATGTAGTACTGAACTATACTCTTGATTAAGAAAGATGTTATTCAATCTTAAGAGCACTAGATATGCAGTGCTCAGCATTTTGGCAGGTTGGCAGAATATAGACACCATATATGATTTGACATAACGAAGTGCTTCCACTGGACACTTGAAACAGGAGCTGAGCATATTGTAACTATTTGTTGTAAACGGGAAATCTAACATGATTATACCTGATTATCGCACCATTCTTAAATAATAGTGCTTCACATTTCCACTTCAACAATTCTAGTAGATTAAATATTGTAATAGGATTAATCCGGTGCAGAATCATAGCTATTTAAGGTGATGGCGTTGCTTGCTATAAAATTGTCTTCTATAGTCTTGACAACGACTTTTAAAACGTGCCTTTCGCTTAGGAATATGCAGAAACTATCTTTCAATTCTTAATACTGAAATCAAGAAAATAATTTGCAAATTCGCTCAAGCTAGAAGCATTTTTGACAGCGTCCGAGGGCAGGAATATACATCAGTAATAATAGTTGTGATGACCTTGAACTAAACACACTAAACACACGTCTTGCATTATATAGGCCGTTTTATGGACAAGGTGAAAGGCAAAAAAGATGGAAAGAAAACTGACCGTCCAGTGAGCAATATTGAGATCGTACATGAAACTCATGGGGAGCCAATCAAGAAGAGCGCTACCATGCCCGCAAACAGTAACATTAAGAAACCTGATCTTAAGAAGAAAGCTACAACAATGAGCGCAGATCAACTGAATAAAGATGATACGGATGACACAACAGATGGTGAGATATTATCATCATTAAACCGACATTGATTATCATAGTCAGGAGCCTTTTTTTAAAGACTTGGATTGGCGGTGTGGTGGGTTAGATTTATGTGGGGAGGGTGGCGCTGGGAGAAGGAGGTCTTGGGTCCCCCCCACTACACTACATGTATTGGAGGTGGGCACCCAATCTCATTGCCTTGTCTAACATAAACCTTTCTTCCCAGGTCCTGCCGCAAGTTCAAAGGAGAAGGAAGGGAAGAAACGGGATAAAGGAGTGTTTGGAACGGCTGGAAGGAAAGCTGGGGCTAAACTTCGTCATAAATTAGCCAGAAATAAAGCGGGCGATGAAGACGATAATTCGAAATCAACTTCACCAACATCATCTTTACCAACACCGCCAAAAGATGAAGAAATAGATGAGCAAGGTATGGTGCAAGCCACTTGAACAAAAAGCATTTAATTTTGTGTTTTTACCTGTCAAGGTTTGATCAAGGTACAAACTATCTTTTAGACAGAACTTTTAGGACAACAAAGAATTAAAATTCCAGTGAATAATAATAAGAAAAAGAAGGAAAAGAAGAAGCAACCAAGTTTCACTTTCATCGGTTCAAATCTAATAATTTGTTTATGTTTTTTAGACATGTATGTCACACCGGTCGACAACCAGCTTAGCAACTCCGCGTCAACGTCGATTGCTGACCGACAGCTTCCCTCCATCCCTCCGGAAGAGCTTCGTAAGCCGAGTACGATTTCGGTTCCAGATATTCCGTACGACGACGAAGATCTTTACGACGAAATTGAACCGAAGAAAAGCTTCAAAATTCCCAAAGATCTTTCAAAACTCAGCACGAGCGATATGTCTGAAGTTCTGCGTGCTCTAAATATGGCCGAACATGTGCCGAAATTTAGAAACGAACAAATTGACGGCGAAATATTTAAATCTTTAGACGAAAAAACACTTGGAGCACTCGGAGTAATAGACCCCGTGCAAAGATTAAAGGTGAAGAAATTATTGAAGGGCTGGCGACCTAAGTGATGATGAGATAACTCGTTAGTTTTGCAATATTCACCATAATATGATTGTAGGAAAATACTGTTTCAATAATCGGATGTAATTTACGCACACGATCTAAGTAATCTATAAACAACAACCGCACGATATGCCAGGCTGCTTTCCGAGGGGAAATTCAAGAGCGTCGTATACTGCTAACCAGGATTTGTATCAACATTTGTGAGAAAGAAAAAGTGCTCAAAATCGCGTTTGAAAGATCAAGAAGAAAAATATGGACTCTCGATATGAGGCAGACCTTTTACTCAACCCAGCCATCAGCAGAAGGGGCAAATCATGCATTCTAGACTAGCGATATGAATTAACAATAGAAGTTAAATTATTTTAGGTTAATAATAATATAAGAGGCGAGAGGATTCGTAGTCACGTAATTTGTAAGCAAATAGAATCGGGCTTTGTTGCCCTTACACACAAGTCATACAAAAACGAAGGATTGCTTTACTTTGAAAGGCGGCAGAAAAACTATAAAGTTTCTTTTGACTAATCATGCGTTTTGTCCTGTTTTTAAATCCTAGTGCGCCTGTATTTGAAGCTATGCAGCTCGTGTTTAAATTGCTTTTCCTATGAATAATCATGCAGCTGGTAACATACAAAAAATAACTTGTCCTTAGATTAACTTTATTGCATACCTTTGTCTCTACAGTATGATCAGCATTTTTAGATAATTAAGCAAGCCTGTATATTTTCATCATAACTTAGAAAATACGTTGGAAATTCACTTTGTAAAATTCTGTAATAAATCTTTGCCTTGTGTCACCGTCAACTGCTTTATAGAATGCTTCACTTTTTAGCGAGAAAACAGCGTAATAATTTTTATTTAATAATTTGAAAAATATGCTTTTAAATATATTTATAAACTATTTACAAATATAACTTTCTTGTGACTACACCCCCCTCCGTATATAACTGCACAATTCCCCCCCCGTATATAACTGACAATTCCCCCCCCGTATATAACTGCACAATTCCCCCCCCGTATATAACTGACAATTCCCCCCCGTATATAACTGCACTACCTCCCCCCCGTATATAACCGCATTTATTTACACCCAAGTGTTATAAAACTGGAAGCCCGTGAAGATTATTTCCCAAAGGTTTTCCTGGACGAGACTTTCTTGCAAATTTGAGGCACAATAACGGAGTAACTTTCAAAACTCCCGAGCCAAAACATTAGCAAGTATTTGACACCGTGGAATCTTTTGATTAACCAACTATACGACCGCAGTTCAATAAATAATTTGGACAACATTTGCTGCTAAAAACCTCGACAAAAACAATGAAAATAATCAGATCTCTAGAGGAATCTTATGCGATTATTGAACCAATCAGAGACGACGATTTCTCCCGCAGATGTGAGAGCAATCCCGGAGGCAAATAAATGCCGGGATGGACAAGATCGTGCGGAGGAAAAAGCTCGTAGGAACCTTCCATCTGGGGTAAAAACTCGCACGCTACAACTGCTCTTTACACCGACCACGACATAACCCCGGGGGTCTACAGCCACCCCGGATAAATGTTCCAGGTTACCCTGGAATCCGTGAATCTCCTGGGCGGAGATTTTCCTGAGGTAACTTCCGTCGCTGCGAAATACTTGAATTCTCATGTTGATTTCGTCTGAAATGTAGAAGTTGTCTTCCTTGTCGACAGCAACGAAATTCGGACAGCTTATTTCACCATCCCACTTTCCCAGTTTGCCAAATGAAAGGAGAAATTTACCAGCGCTGTTAAACACTTGGACCCTGTTGTTTCCTGAGTGTAAAACAAGAGGTGGTTGGCGATGTATCTCGACATCTACCGTAAGCTAAGAGAGGGGACTGAGGGTTGAGGGGATGTGGAACTTGCACCAGAAGGGGGCTCACCTCAGTGGAGGAGGTCTTATGTTGTGGGAGGGGAGAACGTATATGGAAGCCAGAGGTCTTACTTGCGAAGAGGGGGGCTTACTTGAGAGAGAAGGGCTTTATTTTAGAGGGGAGGACTTATTTGAGAGGGAAAAGTCTTACTTCAAAGAGAGAAGTCTTATTTGAATGGGGAGGATTTATTTGAAGGGGGACGTAGCATAGTGTACCTTGATCCACAACAATAATACGATCCCTGCTATCAACCGCTATCCCCATCGGTCGCCAAAATTGTCCCTGGCCCCGTCCTTCACTTCCAAACATCCTGATGAAAACACCATCACTTGTGAACAATTGAATACGATTGTTCAGACAGTCGGAAACAACAATTGTGCTATCATGAAGTATCGTGACTCCGGTAGGACCGTTGAACTGACCAGCATCGCAGCCGCGAGAGCCAAATTGGAAAAGAAACTCCCCATAATATGAGAAAACCTAAGATTTGGATAGTTTGATGTGAGATTTAGAGCCGAATAAACAAAGCTTTCTTGATTGGTTAGCCTTTACTTTTTGGGCAAAAACTTGAAGAATCCAATCGAAAATACCCCTCAAGGAACATTTAGGCAAAGCTTGCTGTTTAAGAGCAAGAATGAGCGTTGCAAGAAAGCTAAAACCTTTCCCGAATATCATAAAATAGTTCCAAAAAGGTCAGCTGAAAAGCCCAGTGGGAAAATAAAAACATGCAAAGATAACTGACCTGTACCCTGTTGTTGTTGAAATCAGTCACAATGAGTCTGTCGTCGTGGTTCTGGTGGTCAACCGCTATGTCGCACGGATGATGGAACTCGCCACAACCTGCAACATTGAGGTACGTCAGCTAAAGTCCAAAGAAACACTAAAGAATATCTTGGACTGGAAAGTTGCAATAATTCTAAACTGTTCTTCCTGACTCTGAGTATTGGACACCCCAAAACAATCATGTTTTGAAGGAGGAAACCTTTTGTGTTTGATAAGGTGAGAATTAATGCTGTATGGAATTCCTCGCAAGTGAAAACGATGAAATCATCGCAAACTTGTGAACCGCAATGAGCTGTTAAAACGTACCTGAACCTCGTCTACCAATGCTTCTATTTCTCAATATCTTGTCGTATCTGTAATCACGAGCGCTCTGGCGTCCTCCATTCCAGATCTTGGTGCTCTCCCGTGAAATCACGGATCCCAGTTGAAAGTCTTTTCCCTCAACCCCAGAATTACCGCGTCGTTTGCAGAGGAAGTCTTTCTCACTCAAACTGTTCTTCATAGCGTTTCGTTCGTTCTCCTCTTGGACTCTTGAACCGACGGTGGAAGGTCTTCCTGCACAATCAATTCCAATTTGATTAATTATAAAAACAGTGTGATATTCTTTGAGAACTGTTTTGAAACGACAGAGGCAAGCAGTATCATTGAAGTTAGTTAACGTCTGTATAAATAACGTTAGTTTAGAGAGAAAAGTTTGGTAAAATTAAATAGAAAAAATTCTAAATTAACTGGTACCGTCATTATTATCATCTTCATCATCATCAGAATCGTCATCGTGTATTTCTGGTAAGGTTAAACCGTTCGTCTCCTTTCCTTGAGTAAAATGTTCCGCACGAATTTCCCATGATGCATGGCGAATCACGGCCTCGACTGCGGCTATGAATGTCGTGCCAGTCTTCTCACTTGCAACTCGGTTCAATTGCGACTGGACAAGAGACTTCAACGACAAGATTTCGGCATCTGTGCCGTGATGAAGCAGAACTTGCGAAAACCTGACCGCATCAGTTATCTGCAGGAAAGAGAAATGATTGAAATAAAACGAACAAGAAATTTGTGAAAAGAGAAATGATTGAAATAAAACGAACTAGAAATTTCACTGCCTTGTAAACCGAAGAAGCATGTTTACAATTCACGCCATACGAATTTCACAAACCTTTTCAATTCTTTTTTCTTCTTTCAACTGGGCTTGTTTGATCAATTTAAACTGTTTGTCATACCAGGTGAGAACCTCTTGCTGCAGTTTCACCTCGTATTCCTCAACCTTTTCTTTATACTCAACGAAATAATTCCTGATTTGATCGCAAATCTCGCTCTTGCGATCTCGGAGTTCGTCCACAAGAGTGCAACAACGAGACGCACATTTCTCGTGGTTGATAACCTTTAGGAGACAATGCCATGCTTTAATTGTACAGTTTTGCCAATCCTGTTCTTATATGATATTTGGTTCAATTTGTTTTTAATGCCCGCAGCAATCCCTACCTTGCAGGTAACCTAGTACTAGGAACTAACTCTGAGTATTTGTGGCCTGATTTTCTGAATTCTTGGGGAGCTGGTCAGAGATATTATGAAATGAAGAGATTAGAAGATGTGAGGTGGTAGACATTGCAGAGAAGATAAGGGAAGCAAGGTTGAGATGATATGGACACGTAATAAGAAGAGATGAAGGAGAGCTGGTCAGAGATATTATGAAATGAAGAGATTAGAAGAAGATGTCAGGTGGTAGACATTGCAGAGAAGATGAGGGAAGCAAGGTTGAGATGATATGGGCACGTAATAAGAAGAGATGAAGGAGAGTTGGTCAGAGATATTATGAAATGAAGAGATCAGAAGAAGATGTGAGGTGGTAGACATTGCAGAGATGAGGGAAGCAAAGTTGAGATGATATGAACACGTAATAAGAAGAGATGAAGGAGAGCTGGTCAGAGATATTATGAAATGAATAGATCAGAAGATGTGAGGTGGTAGACATTGCAGAGAAGATAAGGGAAGCAAGGTTGAGATGATATGGACACGTAATAAGAAGAGATGAAGGGGAGTTGGTCAGAGATATTATGGAATGAAGAGATCAGAAGAAGATGTGAGGTGGTAGATATTGCAGAGAAGATGAGGGAAGCAAGGTTGAGATGATATGGACACGTAATAAGACTAGAAGAGATGAAGGAGAGCTGGTCAGAAGAATTTAAAACTACACGAATGGCTAACCTTTGAAATCGCTCTGTCCAGCACAGCTTTCAAATTTGGTACTTCAATTGAAGAAGCCACGGTGACACTCACGGCATTATGACCCTGGTGTACATCACATCCCGGGCATATTGCCTCATCACACGACCGGCAGTATGACTCGACCAAATTCTCCTTGTGCTGCGGGCAGAACACCGTACGCTTCTCACTGCGACATATCAGATCCTCTTCGAACTTAGCAAACGATATCAAGCTATGTTCACGTGTCAGCTTCGTGTTCTCATGGCAGTAGACACATGCATCGCATAGGTACTCCCTACACTCTTTACAATACTTCAAAAGTCGATTATTCCCGGCCGAGCAATTCCCGCATTTAGGACCAGGGTTCTTTAACTCTTTCAGCAGCGACTTAGCCAGGCAGTTTGCGAAAAAATCATTCTGTTTCATTGCATTTGCGCTTGTTTCCTGTTCGCATTTTTTACATAATATACTTTCTTGCACCTGTTTCTGTCGTTCAATGCATCCAAAACAAAACGAATGAAGACAGTTTAAGATATACGGGTCCGTAAAGGTCTCATTACAAAAGGAACATCGAAGTGACACGGAGTCTTCGAGATTTCCATCTCCTCCCATCGTGTACACATACGAAGGTCTTGTTGATACAGTAACGAGCGAGCAACCAAGTTATATATTGAACTATTTACGATTATCTTGTAACTACATAAAACACCTGCAATTTGTCTGTGTTTAAATATTAATTAGGATCCCGTCTTTATCTATTCTTTCTTCTGCGAACGTAAACATATGTCTCGATGGAAAACCGCGAGGTAATTCGCCATAATTGGTTAACGGCGGCCGAAAAACAGCGTATATTTTAGCTCGCTTTTGTCGAATACATAAGAATGCTAGCCATATTGGAATATAAATGTAATATTATTTTGTCTGTGTAAAGGCAGTGCAAATATATTGTGTATTTTGAATTGCGTTTGAGCAATATATGGTTATTAATTGAGCGAACTTTACAAGGCAAAATTGTCTTTATATAGTAAATAGACTTTATTTAATGTTTATGGCATTTTAAACGTAATTTTATCCACAAAAACACTGATTTAAGTTGTTTGAATGATCGTGAATATGGTTTAGTGAATTTGTGCGTTTTAGTGCAAGATCTTGCAAGATAGTCAATATTTCAGAGCAATGCGTTATATATATGAACAACAAACTGATAAAATCCCTCTAAGTTTCGAGATGTTCGATAAATACGCTTTAACTTATGCTGTGGCAAGTGATTAGCAGGCATTGTGCTTAATCCTCCGTCAACGCGGTTCCATAAATCAAAAATTTTCAGCAGCCTATTCATTAAATTGAAAAGGGATCTTTTACAATCGTTTCTTGCTTAAAACAGCTGTTTTTTCTTCCGCTCTTAAAAAGGAAGGCGTTCAGATATATGATAATTACCAAACGTGCGTATGACAGGCTGATCTAATATCACAAGATATCGCATCTTAACTGATTGTAAACAATATTCTAACCATAATTTGCCGCTTATTTTTCCGCCGTGAATCAAAACAGGTTGTAATGTATAAAAACGTTATGACTACATTTGTTGTGCATGTCATAAATGCTAGTTTGTTTTGAAAAATGCGATGATGAATACATTGAATGTATATTATAAAGCATTTCGTGCGAAATGATTGATATATCACACTTTGTTGAGACTTTAGTCTGCCAGCGAAATATACAGTTACAAGGCAATTTAATGTTTTTGTAGGTTTAGAGCAATGAACGAGTCTGTCGGCTGAATTGGATAAGAGTAAACAGTTGTATGCCTACGAGTTGACCTAATTTGTGAAAGAATTCTATATAGAATAAATGATCTTAAGGAAAAATTATTTTTAACTATACACTTATTTTCACTTCCAGTTAAGTTTCGTTTGTGTAATGTAGAGTAATTGCGGTGAATAGAATTGTTCCTAAACACATCCATAAGGGACCTCTTGTGACCCTACATGCCGGGTATATTCTGCGGTCTGAGCTTCAGTAAGGTATCAACAACACTGGGATCAGCTAGGGTCGTTTGATCGCCAAATGACGAGTTACCCTGAGCAAGCTCACGAAGCACACGGCGCATGATCTTACCCGAGCGAGTCTTGGGAAGGCCTGGGGCGTATTGTATGACATCCGGGGTCGCTATGGCGCCAATTTTCTCCCGAACTAAGAGGGAAAACAATTCGCTCTTACTACCAGAAATATTAACAGAATATTTTCAGAAAATAAAAAGATAAACACCCCACCTTTTTCCTTTAGCTCTTTGACCAACTCGTTGGTAAATTCAAATCCCTACGACAGAGAGGCAAACTTAGGAGTAAAACTTTACTGCGCCAGTATAAACAATAAATATTCACGCCATTTCACAATATATATTCACGGTAGGAAATTGCATTGAACAATACCTGCATTAATGTTGTATAACAGAATATACCAACGCCTTTGATATTATGTTGATACCCAACCTACGGAAATAACACAATATATACATTCATCGTTCTTCTGTCTGTGAGAAAATATTCGTTTGAAAAAAGCGGGAAAAGAACATTTTCTGATTGTGAATTGCTTCGGGGGTAACAGTAAAGTTCATCTTAAGATAAGAGGAGCAGAGTGTGGGAGAAAATTTGAAAGTGTGGCTCTGTATATGATAGGAAATAACGAAACTAGTTTGATGGAGTAGCGAGCTGAGATTGTAAAATATTTTATTGTATTCCGAGGGATTTTCTGCGAGGGGTTAAGGCTTCCCGTGAGCTTTTAAATGTTAGATAATAAAGTAATATGAACAAGGATAAAATAAGGAAACGCAAGGAAGGATTGATGTTTACCACAGCAGCTTCAGAAACAGCTCCATGTTCGACCAACGCGCTCTCAATCTCAGCTGTGCTCAGCAAATGACCTGAGACATTCATACAGTCATCCACGCGACCCACTATCCAATAATATCCATCTTCGTCCCGTTTGCATTCTGAAATGAAACGCGCGTAGTTCAAATGAAAAAAATGGAAAAAAACTACCCAGTATCCATATAATTTTAGCATGATAATTTGAAAGATGTGGTAAGTGCCACAGTACCATCTCCAGTATAATAATATCCTGGGAATTTCTTGAAGTAGACGGATTCAAAGCGATCGTGGTCACCGTAGACTGTTCTTAGCATACCAGGCCAGGGTTGTTTCAAAACCTGGGCAAGAAATACGCGTGTCAAGGTGTTGGATGTCAAAGGATGAAAAATTTTGAAGATGAAGTCTTTTCAAATATAAAAATGAATCAAAGCTCTACCAGAACGCCTTCGCAGGGTCCTTCCAACTCATTTCCATCTTTGTCAACGATTGCTGGAACGACTCCGAAAAACGGGAAAGTCTAATCGAGAAAAGAATTATGGGATATCATAAGGAGGTTTTCGACCAATCATAGTTCAGAATACGCTCACGTGACGTGTCGATGGCGACATACCGCTGACCCAGGTTTCATTGGAGTAGCCCCAGGAAGTGGCGTGATCACGTGTCCACCCTGAAACATACATAACCATCAGCATTAAGCATAATAACAACCACAATATTACAGCTGAAATTTTAGCGGAATCAAGTGAGATCCCAGCGTAACAGGTTAGACCAGTTTCTAAGCAGTTACAACGAAGCTGGGCAACCCTGTTTAACCTCTCCAACCCGGGTAACCAGGATCTTATAAACAAGTCCACGACAACCATACCGTTTCTGTCTGCCAGTACGTATCAACAACAGGACATTGTCTATTCCCGACCACATTACGATACCACAACCAGGCTTCAGGGTTGATTGGCTCACCCACCGTACCAAGGATCTTCAGAGAATCACGATTGTGTCTGGAAATATAAACTTAAGGTTGACGGAGCTGCCCGGAACCTGCAAAGACCTCTCTGAAGGCTAGTTTCCACTCAGGAAAAATCTCCTTTGGATCGGAACGGACAGGAAAATTTCCTTTGTCGGTGAATTCTCAGGCAGCGTTTATACAAAGGAAACTTTCCTATCCTGTCCGATCCAAAGGAGAAACGTAACCATATACTCTAAGGCCTAGGTTAAACCATGCATTTTGGTTGCGTCGAATGCAATTCAAGCAATAGATAGCATGATAATGAAGCTTTAAAGAGATTTACCATCTCATTATCAATTGTTTCAATTGCATTCGACCTGAGAAAAAATGACGTTTGCACTAGGCCTCAGTTCCTAATACAACAAGGTTCGTCAACAATCCTTACTTTTCCACCAGATCCTTTCCAAATCTCATCAGCGACCTGATGGCAGTTGGCGCTGTGTAAAATTTCGAAATTTTATACTTCTCGCATATTGCCCACATTCTTCCAGCGTCGGGATAGGTTGGCGCTCCTTCGAACTAAAAAACAAAGAGAGAAAATCCTCGTCATTCATCGTATGACCAGTTCTTCGGAACTTCTTAAGCCTTGCATCACAGGATTTTCAGTATAAGATGAAAATAGCGGATTCCCAGCTTAATCTAAAAATCAAACTAAACAGACTCAATTTACACTGGACAAAAAGTTCCTAGCTAAAATAGCTAAAATATACACTGCCAGACTACAAAATACAACTACACATACAACTACAAAATACGAGGATACAAACATTTGGAAAATTTGTAGTGTTGTTTTGCTTACTAACCATGACACTCGTAGCACCGTTTGCCATTGGTCCGTAGGTGATGTAACTATGGCCAGTAATCCAACCAATATCAGCTGTACACCAGTACACCTCACCAGGATGGTAATCAAAATCATATCTGAAATATATCAATGGGAGATATTATTTTCTTTGCCATAAACTTAGATCAGAAATCATTTCATCAAATTGAAATGAAGTGGAATATGGCTTATCACCAAATCTTATTCCTTGTTCTAAGAGTTTTTGCATTCTGAGACCTTCAGACTTACTTGAATGTTGTTGCAGTATACAGCATGTAACCAGCTGTCGTATGAAGAACACCTTTTGGCTTACCAGTTGAACCACTAAATCAAAATTAAAAATCATTGAGGAAAAATATTTTGCAAATTGTTCCTCATAAATTTTGCTTGAGGGTGATATTTTCTCATCAAGTTGTATAGTTTAAAAACTTAGGTCAGCCGCAAGACAGGAATATGGACATGCCTGGTGTAAAGCATGAACAAAGGATCTTCAGCATCCATCCATTCTGGTTCACAAGTCGTCTCAGCTGTCTTCATCTCATCATGCCACCAAACATCCACCCTGTCATTCCAATTGATCTGATCCAAAAGAAGAGATAGTTATCAAAAAATGGCAACAAATTATGATCAAGTTGACGGCCAATTGTCTTGAGGCCATGACATGATAATGATGAATGTTCAGTGAACAGGAGCGACATACCATACCTGGATATTACTGGGACATACCTGGATATTACTGGGACATACCTGGATATTGCTGGGACGTTCTGGAGCATCTCTATATTTATCTCCATTTTTTTGAGATGATCCTAAATGTTTAACTACGATACTAAGTGGCACTGGATGTCCCCTGTTTAGAGAAAGAAAGACATGACTTTTTACACAAATACCATACAGTAATTAGCATCACAATAAATTTTTGCAACCAATATGTGTGTGCTAGGATTGCTTCAGAGGTTTAGGGTTGGGCAATGTTTTACCTGAAGGAACTTATTGCAATGCATAAGAAATTGTAACATAATTCTAGGACCTTATAGTCTATGTAAAGTTGATTGCATTTAAAAATAATTTGCCAGCTGTTTCGTGATTCTTACATTTGTTCACTAATAACCAAGGCTTTATCCGCAATGGACTTCAATTCCAACAGCTTCATACCACGGTAATAACCATCTAAAATATGCATTATATCCATCAGCTAGTATTAGGTATCTGGTTCGTATTTCACCATGTATAGACATCAGATGATTTTACAAACATTTTTTATTTGCTGGTTTACCCACCTGCGGTTATCAGCAAGGAACATCTTGAGTCGACCAAGCGCTCTCCGAGAGCTTGTGACGAAAACCCAGCAAACTATGTTAAACATACAAATAATAAATATTATATCTATACGGATACTGATTTTTTTAGTATTCCAGCCTGCTAAATATAAGCTCCAATGCCTGATAAAATTTTCCTAATGTGGAACATAATACATTGTCTGAATTAATGTCATATAGATATCTTGTAGTTGCAAGGACATTACATGGTGCAATGCAGAAAATGATTATGAAAGGAGACAATTCTTTACCACAATGGAATGAACAGCTCCAATCCTTGCGCAAGCCAACATGGCAACCACCAGCTCAATGATCATAGGCAGATAAATGGCAACTCTGTCACCTTTTTTAACACCTGAACAAGTGCAAAAAAAGGGTTTACATGTGCACAAATGAACATGCATAATTCACACAAGACACTGGCTAATTTCTTGTAGGACCATAGCTGAAATGCAGCATACCACAATATTATACAAACCTTTTGCCTTGAGAACATTTGCAAACTTACAAACTTCTACCAACAATTGTCCGTAAGTGATCTCACTACAATCTCCTGGATAATTACCCTCCCTGAGAAAGAAAGACACCGTCATCAGCACAATAGATTGAAAATGCAAATTTCAGGCTTGTAGGGAACTCATTTTTCATGCAAAGACTCCATATCAATTGTGAAAGACATCAAGACTGTGCAAATTATATATAGTTTTGTTCCTAACATCCAACAACAATTCGAAGAGTTGGCCAAGAAATCAGAATTGGACTTCCTGCTACAAAGATATAAAGTCCATTTTAAAAGGCTTGCAAAGTTCATATCTATCCCATGAAATGTACATTTGAATAGGCAGTAACTAAGAGCAGAATATTATAGTTGTTTGGGACAAAAAAGTGCTTACATTGCAGATCCGTTGTTGAATTTTGTCACCCCAAAACTAATATTTGCAGATAGCATTTAAATGAGCAACTATTATATGCATAAAAAACAGACAGGCTTGCTTCAAAACACAAAAATATAAGCAGGATACTACAATATGGCCCTAAATGGCGATATTATTTACGTTACTACACAGCAGTCTGCAGGATAGGCAGCAACGCGCATCTAGACTTTGTTCCCATCTCGCTTTTGCAAAGTATTTTGCAATATCCTGAGGCTGCAATTTGGTAATCGCATAAAAAATCTTTATCGTTTTATCCTAAACTGCTACAGCTACAATGAAAGCTTTCCATATTTCATGAGCTACCTGCATGACCGATAGACCACGGTCATTGAACCAAAGTTACCAAACTGTGCAAGAAGTCAAACATAGTAAAATACTAACCAGTAAAATGCAACAGTATTTTCGCCGTTTTTTTCTTTTACAATCCTATCCAAGACATTATAACAAATATTAGTTTGAGCTCCTTCCATCCACTTGATGAAAATAGGTCCATTTTCAACGTTGAAGTTGAAGGACAAGAAGGTAGTTGGAAGTTTATGCCAGTGGAACTGCTGTGCAATCTCTCCCCAAAAGCCTTCGGGATCTTCCACAGATCGCTTGTACATTTGCTGGTATTGCTCCATGCTTTTGACGTGAGCTTCAACAGCAATCCTGCTGTCTGGCTGGACGATGCCATGAAGTTCTTTGTCGCTATGTTCAAATAAAACATGATCAGAAAGCTGGCGTCTTGTAGTGACTGCCATGTTGGCGCTGTTCGCAAGAGTTCCCCCTGATTCGTCGTTTGTATCGCCGACTAATTTGGCGATACTTTGACAAAGTGATCGGCAAAATTTACTCTTGAGTCACATTTTCTAATTAGCACCCTGCTACAACTTGAAAGTCGATTGATCAATTTTGTCGCATCCAATTCGCTTCTACAGTATTGTAACAAAACTGCGTTAGCTTTAGTTGATTTGCTACCCATATGCATTGCAATTCGACTATAAAGGCGATGTTACACCTACCAATTTTCAACACCAACCGATCGCAACGCAACCATACGCAAAAATTTGTGTTGTGTGGATTAAAAACAGTTCATAAACTTTCAACTTGTTTCTGAAACAATTTCTGCATGCTCATATATACTGTATTCGACGCGTAAACCTGTTTGGAAACATTGCTGCGTTGAGTGTTGAAAATTTCTTTATGTCACATTTACCTTAAAACGTTTGTATCAGAAGTGGATTGAATCGAACAAAATTGGATCGTGTGAACACACCTTAAGATGAAACAATAATTCTTTTCACTTGCAAATCACATAAAATCTATATTTTCCATTACGTTATTAATAATAATATTTCACATTTATATTGCGCACATTCTAAAACCCATTATAGTTTACTAGCGGTAATAATAATATTTCACATTTATATTGCGCACATTCTAAAACCCATTATAGTTTACTAGCGGTAATAATAATATTTCACATTTATATTGCGCATATTCCAAAACCCATTATAGTTTACTAGCGGTAAAAGTAATAATATTTCACATTTATATCGCGCATATTCTAAAACCCATTATAGTTTACTAAGGCCTCCCATTTTCCAAAATGGCCAGTTCTAATTGGAGTTCTAAGACCACATTGGAAGAGCTCAAATTTCAAAAATTCTCTGCAGAGCAGCTATCATTTACAACCCAGAGGAGGGTTCGTGCTCTCGTGCCAACAACACATGTTAGCAAATCTTGAAGTAGCTATAGAATGGGCAGTTCTCAGGAAATTTTTGTTAGGATGACCCCTGTAACAGTTTACATGGCAATTCATGTATGCGTATATGAGTTAAACGATCCCGTAAAACTATATCATGTCATGAATAAAGCGAAAAAACCTCTAACAATTTTAGGACTTGGTGAATACGGGGGGCAGGCAGGATAATTAAACTGGAGAATCATGCATGCAGGTATAAAAAACTCGTTGATTGTTTTCCTGTTTTAACTGTCTTAAGGCTAGCGTTATATTATTGCTATTATTTCAGCAAAAAACCCTATTTTTTGTGCATCTCTGCATAGGTTTTAATCTAATAAATATGTTTGAGTCATTTTTTAGGTCGTTCTTCAGGTGACGATTTCTTACAGACCGTTTTTCTTTGTCATTGACCATTTGTCATCCCAGGTATATTCTTCGGTCTTTGTGACAGCAGTACGCCAACAATCTCAGGATTTGCGAGAGTCTCGGGCATATCGTCAAAATTTTCTTTGCCGTTAGCCAGCTCTCGTAGAATACGGCGCATGATCTTACCCGTGAGGGTCTTAGGAAGGGCTGAGGCAAATTGTATCACATCTGGTGTTGCGATTTTTCCAATCTTTTCCCGAACTACAATAAACGAAAAAAACAGACCTTAATTTAGTCTGACTACAAGATGAATAGTGAAAGATAATTTCACTAAATAATGGGTAAAACACCACCTCTATCTTTTAGCTGTTCGACCAACTCGTTTGAAAATTCACAGCCCTGAAACACAAGAAACTTTAAGCTACAACTACGCCACGCAGACATGTCATGTATACATAGCAAATGTCACAAATTGCACTGAAGAATACCTCGTTTAAAGTTGTATAACAGTATACACCAACTCCTTTGACATTATGTTGATACCCAACCTACAGAATTCCAACACAATATAACAACACACTTCTCTGGGAACGTCGAGAAGAAATACATCTTTTAATTGCAAATCCCTGCATTTGCATTAGGTCTGTGTGACCTGTTTCCTGTGCCCCGAGGGTTGCTCTCCTGCTAGACTTTCCTTGAACCACAGGCATAGAGTGTCGAATATAATAAACAATCATAAAATAGGCTAAAGCAAGGAAACACAAAGAGGAGTGATATTTACCGCAGCGGCCTCAGAAACGGCGTCATGGTCAACCAACGCGCTCTCAATTTCAGCCGAACTCAGCAAATGACCTGAGACCTTAAGGCAGTCATCTACACGACCCACTATCCAGTAGTATTTACCTTTGTCCCGTCTGCATTCTGAAATAAAACGGGTTATAAGTGCGGTGGAAAGGTGACTAAACCATCCTGTATCAATAATATTCGTGCCACAGTACCATCTCCAGTGTAATAATATCCTGGAAAATCCTTAAAGTAGACGGATTCAAAGCGATCGTGATCATCATAGAGTGTTCTCAGCATTCCAGGCCAGGGCTGTTTTAACACCTTAACAAAAAGCAAAAAAAGATAAGTTGCAAAATTTCTATAAATAAATATATTGCATTTACGAATAAAAAAAATGATACAGTTTCAACGTCTGTTAAGGGGTTCAAAATCCCAGTGACTTCCATACTCGTAACGAACTTACTTAGTTATATAAGAGTTTCCTATCTGTTTAAACATAAAATTTTAGCAAAGTCCTACCAGAACTCCTTTGCACTCCCCTTTTAACTCCACTCCATGCTTGTCAACGATTGCTGGAACGATGCCAAAAAACGGGAAAGTCTAATCGAAAAAATAATTGAATATTATAACGGAGTTGTTATCAAACCAAATGTCAGAATACGATCACGTGACGAAGAAAACGGCGAGACATACCGCTGACCCAGGTTTCATTGGAGTGACACCAGGAAGAGGTGTGATCACGTGTCCACCCTAAAACATCACATAACCCGATTGATGACAATAACCAATTTATTTTTTTGCAATGTTTATGTCATCATATACGGGGTGTATCAAAAAAATGCGACTACAACAATGTTTGGCTTCTTTTTTCAGTAATCTGGCAACCCAGATACGCGAGTCGATGATTCGCACTGAAAAAGGTATTCCTGGTCTAGCATTATGCTTGAACTGAAACTACACGAGGTTTTTACGTTAAATAGCGCAATACCGTTTCCGTCTGCCAGTACGTATCAACTACGGAACTTTGTTCGTTGCCAACGGAATTACGATACCACTCCCAAGCTTTAGGGTTGATTGGCTCGCCGGCCAAACCAATGACTTTCATTAATTCAGGATTAGGCCCAATACTACAAGTTCAATATACAATGATATAGAGCTACCCAGGGACGTCTGGGTAGATTTCCTCAGAAATCTAATCAATATAATAACACTAGTCTTGATTTTTAACGCAAATCATTATACGTTCAGTTCTCAGACAATATTTCTTACTTTTTCACGTCTTCCCTCTTGCTCATAAGCGACCTGACGCCAGTCGGCGCTGTGTAAAATTTGGAAACCTTATATTTCCTACATATTTCCCACATCCTACTAGGATGAGGATACGCTGGTGCTCCTTCGAACTGAAATATGAAAGACAGGGGGTTTTACTTACTAAACAGCCAACTTATAACAGGGTCCTTCTGGACCTCTCAGTTTCATCTAGCGGTTCTCCTCTGTAGTAGTACATGTAAATTTATAAAAAAAACTTCAAGTTGATTTTAAGAGGGTTTTTTAAGGTAGAAATTTCTGCTCTAAACTGCTCTTTCTAAAGATGTAGCAGGGCTAATCTTTCCGTTATAGTCTTACTAAAAGAAAAAAACAGACTTTTTAAACTTTCATCACGCAAGGTGAAATTACAATATCAACCAGCACTGAGCACTATATTATACCTCTGGCCTGAGATTCAGGTTAGATCACAATCAACACAAACATCTGAGGAAACCACGTCCTTGAATATACTTACTATGACACAGGTGGCACCGTTTGCCATTGGACCGTAGGTGACGTAACTATGGCCAGTCATCCAACCAATATCAGCTGTACACCAGAACACGTCACCAGGATGATAATCAAAAACATACCTGGAAGGAAAGAATTTTACCCGTGGAGTAAGCTATATTTCCATTTCCTGATTTCCAATGAGGGAAATTATCTATAGATCTCTCAAATCAATTTCACACTAGTAATTAATACTAAACTTTGAAAACATTTAATATTATTACCTTGTTGTGTACGTCATGCACACAGAACTTACTTGAATGTTACTGCAGTATAAAGCATGTAACCAGCTGTGGTATGAACAACACCTTTTGGATCGCCAGTTGAACCACTAAATCAAAATAAAAACCTCTCCTATTAATTTTTGGATTGATGAAAAAATTCAAACAGTTTGGTTAGTCTCTTTTTCAATAGATTTATTTAGGTAGAGTCTGTTTCGTTTTTGTCTGTTTTCGTATTTCTTTTTACACTTGGTTAACTATATAATTTAATATCTTGGGTCAGCTGCTAAATAGGAATATGGACATGCCTAGTATAAAGAATGAACAAAGGATCTTCAGCGTCCATCCATTCTGGTTCACAAGTCGTCTCAGCTGTCCTCATCTCATCGTGCCAGCACACATCCACCCTGTCATTCCAATTGATCTGAAAATAAAAATATATTATTTCTACAGATATGCTTGAATGTTAACATTAACCTCTTGACTTGCTGACATCTTAACTTGCATGTTTTTATACTTTTGATTGGCTTGCACAATGATATCCTCACAGGTTAAAAATTGTATATATATATATATAATTATATATGACCTGGGTGACAGAACTTTAGCATTGACTGCATATTCTTGTTCAGAATTAAAAAAGCTTGCAAGTGAACCTGGGTTGTATTAGATTTAGTGATTTACGTGATTAATAACTGCAATAAAGGACATACAGGAATACTTGGACATTCAGAATTTCCATTTCTATCAGATGATAGTAAATGTTGTAAATGTCTTACTACGATACTGACAGGCACTGATTGTCCCCTATATGGAAAAAAACACAACTTGATTCACGGCAATTTCTATGTTAATTAGAAATTTCTGGTTGTGAATTGTGATCACAGGGTTTTTTGTTGCAAAATCTTGCTGCAATGATAATTCGATTAAAGCTTAACAAAATCTAGTAAATACGAGAGCACCTTTGCTTACTTTTGTTCACAAATAGCCAAGGCTTTATCAGCAGTTGGCTTTAGTTCCAACCGGTTTCCATCACGGTAATAACCATCTAAAAGATACATTAACTTCATTAGCTAGCAATATGTCCAGCTAGTTTGTATATATTAATATATCACCATTGCCAGACTGTTTTACCAGCTTGACCATTGACCATTAACAGCATAACTTTAGTTCAAGAGCTAGCATACCATACCTGCTGTAATCAGCAGTGAACATTTTGAGTGCATTAAACGGTGTGCTAAGGCTTGAGGTGAAAACCCTGCAAACTTGATAAATATTAACACAGG
Source organism: Dendronephthya gigantea (assembly GCF_004324835.1). Taxonomy (NCBI): domain Eukaryota; kingdom Metazoa; phylum Cnidaria; class Anthozoa; order Malacalcyonacea; family Nephtheidae; genus Dendronephthya; species Dendronephthya gigantea. The sequence continues at coordinate 827,874 of NW_021163061.1, read as the reverse complement.
ATTCATATTAAAATATTTGTAAATAATAAACTTTTCTATTAGCATTTATTAGTTACCTGAATTAATTTGTGTACATGCTTTCTTAATGCCACTATATGCTGAAAATTATTATGAAAGAAAAGAATTTTTTACCACAACTGAATGAACAGCTCCAATTCTTGCGCAAGCCAACATGGCAACTATCAGCTCAATGATCATAGGAAGATAAATGACAACTCTGTCACCCTTTTTAACCCCTGAACAAGATAAAAACAATGGTTTGAATATGCATATAATATACTTGTGTCATATTTAACTAACATGCTGCCTATATTTGTTTGCTGAACCATGACTTAAACAAAGTACTACAATATCACAAACCTTTTGACTTGAGAACATTTGCAAACTTACAAACTTCCACCAGCAACTGTCCGTATGTGATTGCAATATGTTTGTCTGGATGATCACCTTCCCTGGTAAAAATGCAAAGTTTTAGAACAATTAATTGCTATCAGGCAGCAAATTGCATTCATTGGTTAGCCTTTATTTTCTCGTCTCGTTACAGCAAAGATGAAAAATAGAATTTTATGTCAATATGAGTTTATATTCTGCAACTGCCGGTAAAATATACTAACCAGTAAAATGCAACAGTATTTTCACTATTTTTTTCTTTTACAATCCTATCCAAGATATTATAACAAACATTGGTTTGAGCTCCTTCCATCCACTTGATGAAAATAGGTCCATTTTGAATGTCAAAGTTGAAAGACAGGAAGGTAGTTGGAGGTTTACGCCAGTGGAACTGCTGTGCAAACTCTCCCCAAAAGCCTTCAGGATCTTTCACAGAGCGCTCGTACATTTGCTGGTATTCCTCCATGCTTTTGATATGGGCCTCTGCACGGACATCAGCATGTGGTAGGATGACATGGTAAAACGTTTTGCTGTGTTCAAAGAAAAACATTATCAGAAAAGATAAATATCAAGATGTCAGTCAAATGAGTCAATCTTTTTGATGAAAGTCTGCACATGTAAAGATATTTTGAAATTTTGATGTTTGTATCACACTGCACAAATTAAAAATCGAGTTTGGCATTAATTTGCAAAACAGATGGATGTATTTGCACAAATGGATATTGCAAATTTCGAATTTGCTAGCAAGGATATTCGTAATAGCCCAGCCAAACTCTGTGCAAACTCAAAATTTGGTTTGGAATGCTGCAAATCTAATACAAATAACAAATCTAAGTTTTCATCCTGTCATCATAGATATATTTTAGTGGAGATGATACAAAATACTTTACTAATTACTGTGCTGCGTAGTGTGAACCATGCAACTGATGCAAGATGTATTAATTTACTCTATCTAATAACAGGCAATTATTATAAAACGCAATTTTACTTCTTTTGTATTTCTCAATCCAAAGTTGAACTAGATCCGAGTATATCTCCAGTTCAAATCTATTAGGCTATGTGCACACGAGAGTCGTTTTCGAGCGTTTTCAATATCGTTTTTGTCTATATTTAATATTGTTTTGTCCACACAATCCGAGGGAAAATATCCTCAATATGCTAAACTAGCGTCAACTTCTATTGTAAATTGACGATGCTTGAAACAGTTTTGGGATGAAAACGAATGTGAAAACGCTCGAAAACGTTACCGTGTGCACATTATTGCCTTAATCTATATAAAGTTTAGCGATCCAAAATAGTGATAATGTGATATGTAGACGGAACACTTATATTGAAATGTTTAGCAGCGCAAAAGTAAACAATGAGTTTGTTTACATATGAAACATACTTAATAAAGACCTTTTCAACCTGAAACACAAGTATTTAAGATACTGTGACCTGTCACCAGGAGTCTTACAAGCTTATCATCGTTGGAGCAGCATTAAAACCTTTTATATATGTCTTTGTTTGGTTTATTTAGTTAGATTAATGAACTAATGAAGCTACAAAATATGCTACAAAATATGACGATGTTGCATAAAATTACATGCAGCACAAACGTCGCAGATATTGAAATAAAAACAAAACTTGAAAAAGGGGATCGCGCCTGGTTCGCCCCACACCAGGATCACTGTATAGGCATGAATAACTTTCACATGAAAAGCTATTAAGAATAAAAGCAAGCATGCTCATGAAGTGTAAATAATAAATCTAGTTAACAAAAGATAAAAAAAATATCGAAACTAACCCGAATACGTCCAGTGATGGGGTAGCGTAAGACGGAAAAAAACTATCTTCTTTCTCACTCGTCTGCATGGATCCCGCTTGATCACCCATATTTCAATTACGGGAACAACTAGCTAAATCAAACTCGTAGAAATTCTCTGTTCTCCAACGCCATCTTTGGTGTCAGCTGTGGTTTCACTTTCGCGGACTTTGCCCTGTTTTTAACCAGGTTTTGTTCAGTTAAAGTACCGTCTGCGCCCTGCGGTGCGCACGCCCGACTATATAATATTTTGCGTTATCATCATCAGTAATTTCTGCCCATAACATTGCAAGTCAACAAACTATAAAAAATCCATCAAAAGTGACTTTGTACCCAAGAAACTGGAAATAAGTTTTCGGTCCGTAAAATTGGACCGTGGGAACCATCGACAAATCCTTTCTTTGCATTTACAAAACGCAACTTGTTTCCTGGTAAATTCATCTCTCAAATGGCAAAGACAGTTTTCAATTACAACCACACTAGTTCTCTTTTTGTTTCCCATGATTTTTCTTTAGTAATAAACTTGGTGTCATCATTCCTGATCACTTCAACCACTCAAAACTGAAACACTGAAACAGAAGCGCAAGGCAACAGTAAAAAGCCGGATTAACGCATATAAAATGTTACTACTTATTATATTTGTCATTTTTACACGTTCCAAATTGTGATTACATGTTTAAAACTACAGCGGTGTTGTGATAAATATTAATGTTCTTAATAAACTGCAACGCAGTGGCAAACTTGTATATATATAATAAACATTACAACTCTGTGCACTTTTCCCGAACGGCTGAAGTCTGTTTCCAGTGATTTACACAACTTATATGATTTCAAAGAGTGAACGACGATAGTGGATTAGGATACGTTTTAACGTGCTACAGAGTTGGCAGGGTAGTCAAAGTTAAAACCTCGTTATTATTTGACCGATTCAATATTTTGCGTATCTCTGCATAGACTTTAAATAGTTTTAAACCATAAATATATTAAATAATTTTGCGTCTCGTGAAGGAAGTTATCCTGCTGGGGCCGGTTGTATCAAGCCCGTTTAGCTTAAACGCGGTGAGAACCTTTCCTTTGTCACTGAATGACTCACATCCCTGGTATATTCGTCGGTCTATATTTCAGCAATTCGTCAACAATCTCAGGATTTGCAAGAGTCGCGGGCAGATCGTCAAATTTTTCTTTGCCGTTAGCCAGCTCTCGTAGAATACGGCGCATGATCTTACCCGTGAGAGTCTTAGGAAGGGCTGGGGCGAATTGTATCACATCTGGTGTTGCGAAGGCTCCAATCTTTTCCTGAACTATAAAAGAAAGATAGATTTAATTCAGTCTCACTACGAGAAGAATAAAGGGGGCTACGAGAAGGGGGTATTTTTAAATTATGGGGTAAAAACACCACCTTTTGCTTTTAGTTCTTCAACCAGTTCGTCTGAAAACTTGTATCCCTGCCGAAAATTGAGAAACTTGAATATAAACTTTTACTGCAAACACTAGGATATTCAATGTCATAAATTGCTTTAAACAATACCTTCGTCAACGTTGTATAACAGAATATACCATTTCCTTTAATTCTATGTTGATAACCAACCTAGAGAATTAGCGGGATAAAAACATATTACTCAAGTGTCTATAAAGTGTGTCGAAAGAGATTATAAGAAACACAGGCAGGCGATATGTCTTCGAAAGCACAAAGTTTTCTTCGCTTCAACAAGAAAAATTTCCCAAAACTATATCGCTAAATCAAGGAAACGCAAGGAAGGACTGATGTTTACCACAGCGGCTCCAGAAACAGCCACATGTTTGACCAACGCGTTCTCAATTTCAGCCGTGCTGAGCAAATGACCTGAGACATTTATGCAGTCATCCGCGCGACCCACTATCCAATAATATCCATCTTTGTCTCGTTCGCACACTGAAATACAATGCGTATAATCCAGTGGTATAATCAGTTTGTATGAATGGATAAAATATTACTCTCGTATATCATTGGATAAAATATCACATCTCGTATAAAATACTCTCGTATCTCGTATCTCGTATCTCGTATACCATTACAATTGAAAGTTGTGGTAAGTGTCACAGTACCATCTCCAGTGTAATAATATCCTGGGAATTTCTTGAAGTAATCTTTTTCAAAGCGATCGTGGTCACCATAAAGCGTTCGTAGCATACCAGGCCAGGGTTCTTTGAAAACCTGAACAAAAAAAGAATAGAGATATTTTACAACCGATGTTGGAAAATAGGTTACTAACTATTGCATTTTTAGGTAAGAAATTATTTACCGAACACACAACTTAGTTCAATATCAGTTTATGAATTAGTTTACAAAAAATTTAATACCAGAACTCCTTTACAATCCCCTTCTAACACTTCCCCGCGTTCGTTAACAATTGCTGGAACGATTCCAAAAAACGGGAAAGTCTAATAGAGAAATAATTGAAATTTATAATGAATAAACTTTTAATAAAAACAGATTTATATTATATAATAATATATAATTTATTTCGAGTGTTGAGAATGATATCGAACGAGTGAACGCATGTATTATTCTCCATATCTTACGATGCTGTTATCTAATTAAATGCACCGATTAAACCTCAGAATACCATCATGTGACAAAGCAATCGGCATAATTGGTATACTAAGAGTGGAACATACCGCTGACCCAGGTTTCATCGGAGTAGCGCCAGGCAGAGGCGTGATCACGTGTCCACCCTGAAAGATAATATATAGAGAGCTTCAGATTTGACTACGGCTCTTGCTACGGCTACGAGATTCGTCACTGTGGCGCGAAACAAACGTTGTATGCATACGCCACCTCGTACTGGCATGATAAACCTCTGCAAACACAATAATAAATGCAAGTTTATCCTGTCAAATATTTCGGAAATTTTACGCCAACTATTTCGAAAAATACACATAATCAAAGGCCACGGTCACGAAAAACAGTTCTCTCAAATTATTTTCTGGAAAAAACGAGAAAATGTAAACTTTTATTACTTTTTAAATCACGTAGTGAGGACTACGAAGTTTCCTTAAAATGCCGTAGTCAGATGAGCGACGGCTACGAGTGTGTGGCCTCAGTACGAAGTATCACGAATATCACGTCCATGTGACGAATCTCGTAGCGGTAGCGGGAGCCGTAGTCAAATCTAAAGCTCTCTAATAATAACTGTATAACATGAAAGCAACCATGTAATAAATACATTATTTAAATCAGAAAACCATGCATATTTGGGGTGTTATCGTTAACCAGCACTGAAACAACAGATTAAGATATATTGTTTGTGATAGCCTAAATTTCAATCCATACCGTTTCTGTCTGCCAGTATGTATCAACCACAGAGCTTTGTTCATTGCCAACAACATCACGAAACCACCACCAGGTTTCCGGGTTGATTGGTTCACCAACTGAGCCAAGAACTTTCAAAAGTTCAAGATTGTATCTGATAATAATAGTTTAGAACTAATCAGCGAGTGAATAAATTTCTGGGGAAATATAATCATAGATACACCAGTCTTCGTTCTTAACGCAATTCATTTCTTCGAAAATCCTCACCCCTCCACGGCTTCTTCCCCATATGTCATCAGTGATTTGATGGCAGTTGGTGCTGTGTAAAATTTGGCAACCCCTAGTCTCTGACATATTTCCCACATTCTGCTGGGATCAGGATAAGTTGGTGCTCCTTCGAACTAAAAGAATATTTTTCTCCTAAGCAACGATATCTCATGACAAGTAATTTACAGTGCTAAAAACACATAAGGTGTAGGGCTATATATGAAATGAACATTGCAATGACCCAGAGTAGCATAATATATACATTTCATCTCATGATATGTTCATACGAGTTGGCAGAAACCAGTTTGAATTAGGCTGTTTTTCAGGGGGTCTGGTAATAGCTTTAACTATCCAATTACCAACTTAGCATCAAATGTGGTATAACAACTGCCTAAATAGACAAAACACTTCTCGACGTTTCGACCTGAGGGCCTTCGTCAGGAGAGTTACTATGACTCTTCTGACGAAGGTCCTCAGGTCGAAACGTCGAGAAGTGTTTTGTCTATTTTAGGCAGTTGTTATACCACATTTGATGCTAAGTTGTTTGAAGACGCTGCAACGCTGCTCCCTGGTTATATTGGAACTTACCCAATTACCAACCCAATTCCTTATTAAAAACCTGTAAACTGCGAATATGTTCGATCCGAACAACAAGCAGGGTGACGATAGCACATCATTAGGCAAGCATTTAGAGAAAGTACGTTCATACTAACTATGACACAAGTGGCACCATTTGCCATTGGACCGTAGGTGATGTAACTATGGCCAGTGATCCAACCAATATCAGCCGTACACCAGTACACCTCACCAGGATGATAATCAAAAACATACCTGAAACATATCGATTAGCGCTAGTTCTAAGGGTAGGAAAAACGAATACCATGTGACAATTTGGACCGACGTGCGGTGTAAGGACGGGGTAGTGTCGCAGCTTCTCGCAAGAATGATTTTCATTGGCTGAACTTTACAATACATTTCTGTTTCAACCAATAGCATAGCTTCGTTCTTTAGAAAGCATAGAAAAGCATTATCCTGATTTATCCAATTGCACGAAAGCTTCCGAGAGCTGCGACATGTCCGTAAGGACGCTTTGCGATTTACAAAAGGTTTTTTTATCACACAAAACCAACAGAAACTATAGAGTATAGTCCAACTTTTTATTTTTTCCTTCATCAATTAGGATTAATGATCAAGTTAAATTGTCTTATTCTCTTATTTTCTAATACTAAATTTTATCAATTATATATCCAAAAACATGAAGACTGATATCTGGTGATCATGCACATAGAACTTACTTGAACGTTGTTGCAGTATACAGCATGTAACCAGCTGTTGTATGAACAACACCTTTTGGCTTGCCAGTTGTACCACTAAATGCAGTCCGATAAAAATTCGAAATAAAGGAAAATTGGTTTGATAAAGATGAAATACCACACTATGTATCTTGCATTCTTTACTGAACCAGAATGTTAATCTTACAAGATGTATATATTTATGTGGATGTATTTATGTTCAGTTTTTGACTTTTATCAAAAATGTTCTGCAATTTGCCCATAATCATCATATCTTGGCTGCATGATATTTTTTTCCATCTAGTTAACTTTGTATCATTCATACCTGGTGTAGAGAATAAACAAAGGATCTTCAGCATCCATCCATTCTGGTTCACAAGTCGTCTCAGCTGTCCTCATCTCATCGTGCCACCAAACATCCACCCTGTCATTCCAATTGATCTAAAATCAACAAAAAATATCATATTTATGTGGACCTGTAATTCTCATGCAATTCTAGGAAACAGACCAAGTAGGAAACAGAATTAAAGTATTAACCCCAATAGGTTCTAATTTACAATTTAAAAAAGGACAATGCAGATGTTTTTTACAACAAACATTCTGTACTGAATATGACTGAGATAGAGTAATCATAGACATTGTGTGAATATTAGGGACTTACCTGGATATTGCAGGGATGGTTTGGTGTGTGTAAATGTTTTAATACGATATTGAGTGGCACATGATGTCCCCTGTTATAGAGAAGAAAAACTTGACATGTCAGAATTGTATTCTATGGTAAATTGTTAATTAATGTAAACCCCTTGCGAAGTCAACCATATTGGGTCGCAAACTTATACTGTAAAAACAAATGGCAGACTATTTTTGAGGTACTTCATCATTGCAAGAATGTAATGTTTAATAGTGTTCTGTAAAGTGTGAAACTATTAGGTTATTTTATGAATTTCATCTGCGAAGCTTATTTCTGGTTGGATAGGCATGTCGTAGCTAAGTTATCTTGCTTACTTTCGTTCACTAATAGCCATGGCTTCGTCAGCATTTGATTTTAGTTCCCACAGGTCGGTACCACGGTAGTAACCATCTGCAAGATGTATTCAATTCTTTAGCTAGCAATGTACTTTTCATTTTTCATATTGCCAAACAACATTGGCTATTATATATAATATATGACCTACCTGCTGTTATCAGCAGGGAGCACTGCAAGTCCACTAAACGCTTTGCTAAAGCTTCATATGAAAGCCTAGTGAACTAAATATTAAATAAAGAGAGAAAAACATATAAAAGTGCTGTAAAATTTATTGATTGAAAAGATTACTACTTACCACAATGGAGTGAACAGCTCCAATCCTAGCGCAAGCCAGCATGGCAACCACCAGCTCAATGATCATAGGAAGATAAATGACAACTCTGTCACCCTTTCTAATACCTGAACATGTGCAAAAAGCATTAAATGCACACATATGTATAAAATATTTCAGTGGTATGCATACTCTTTATGAATTGCCACTCATAATCACCTGTGCCTTCTACTATGAAGTACATGCAGTAAGCCATATATAGCTAGGCTATAGAACTCAAAATCATCCTAACCCTAGATTTTTGGCAATGCACGTTTGCCAAGCATATATAGCTAAATCTATCAAATTTAGCATGAGTGGAAATAAATCAAAGACCATCATGTATGGATAAATTGCTAATTAATACATAAGCCACAGCCAAAATACCACTAACCTCTTTTCTTCAAAACATTTGCAAACTTACAAACTTCCAACAATAGTTCTCCATATCTGATTGCTTTATTATCACCAGGAAGATTACCTTCCCTGAAAAAAATACATGTTCATTATACAATTACTTAATGGTTTCCGTGTTTGGATGGCCTGATCCGAACACGGGCTTCAACTAATTAGAACACGGGTTATATACATGTTATTTTATAATAGCAATTACTGGTTCATTATAGGCATAAAGTTCATGTAATACCAGGTGATTTGACCCTTTAGTTGAAGAGTATATATCATGAAGTACATAGTGGACTGATGGTCAGCAATTTTACATAAATCACATAATGTAACAACTGTCGATGTTTGAATTCAAAAGAATCCAATTAAGAGTGGCTTGGTTAAGTTTTGTATTGTCAGGGAAAATCAACATGACCACAATGGCTTATTTCCCAATGAAATTATTTTCTATACATACACCTTGTATATACATTCATTGCATCTCAATACTGTAACAGCTACAATGAAAAATACCTGCCTGTAAAATACTCACCAGTAAAATGCAACAGTATTTTCACCATTTTTTTCATTTACAATCCTATCCAAGACATTATAACAAATATTAGTTTGAGCTCCTTCCATCCACTTGATAAAAATAGGTCCACTTTCTGGGTTGAAGTTGAAGGACAGGATTGTGGTTGGATGTTTATGCCAGAAGTATTGCTTTGCAATCTCTTTCCAAAAGGCTTTAGGATCATCCACAGATTGTTTGTAAATTTCCTTGTATCGCTCCATGCTTTTGACATGAGCGTTTGCAGTGAACATGATGTGGGGCAGAATGACGCGGGACCCATTTTCTTCGCTGTTTCAAATAAAGCATAATATAAATAAAACATGACAACAATGTTTTTGTTTAAGACAAGGCCAAATGCAATTTTATGCGACTCAAAGTCTCAAGGCAACGATAAGACGCAGGGTAGCGCTAAATTTACCGGGAAGCATCGTTTTCTAAATAAAAATATCGATTTGGCGTGCGGAGAAGTCGCTAAATAAAATATTAAATCAATAGAGAATACTCTAGAAAAATTGAACTTGACTACAGGTACAACAAATGATGCTGAAAGTAAGACAAATGTAAACAAAGCGTTCGCTTTTAATATATTTCGGCCATTAAACCACTTTACACTCATAAATGAATTGTGACCTGTCACGTAACTCACGTTAATTTGTTAACGTCTCAATATTACTTGGAGCAAGTCAATTCAAGGCTTTTATATCTGTCTTTGCAATGCGACGATGTCTCAATTTACATAAATAACACCTGAATTCATTGTAGTTTGGGGCTAAAATTCCTCAAGTCCGGTGTTAGGCGACTTAAGACGACCATATGACGTAGAGTACTCTTTTAAAATATCAAAAGAAAGCATCGTTCTTAAAAAAACTGAGGCTGGAATCATGCGTCCGTCGACCATAGGGAAGGACGAGACTATAAGTCCTTTATGCATAGGAATTGAACTAGTACAATAGCCTCTATAGACTATAGTCTATAATAATTGAAACATTGTTCTAAGAAAGGGATTATTACTGTATCGGTATGCAAGTCCGTAACTTAATAAACTTATCTCGTAAACCGCTATATTGAGAGCACTATAAAAGTATAGTATACATAATATAAATATAATGAAATGATAAGATCAAAGTCAAACTAACCCACATTCGTCTAGAGCGGCAATAATGAAAACTGATTGATGATCATGAGCCATATTTCAATATCAAAGTTGGGCGTTTATTTTGTGATTTTGTCCAACAGCGCCATAATTCGAAGAATTTGTAAAATGTGGTTTCCAAAACAGGTGCCTCGTACCCAGGTTCTTTTTTGGAAAACATAAAGGTTATATAAAGAACACATATAAACATATAAACTTGCATATTCAGCTACGATATAGAGATCGGTGGCCGTGAAAATGAGCGCGCAGGGGTGCTTCAGGTGGACCCTGGGTGGACGCATCGAAACCCAGTGGGAGCGGTGAACTATAATATAATTGACCTCTAAATACCGAGCATCACCACCCTTCTCCCCCCCCTCCAGATTTTGATTACAAGTTGTAAAACACACAAGGCAATGGATGTAAAAATTATTTTAATCATTTGCTGAAGAAACCATCATTAAAATTACGAGATACAGGAATAGTCATATCTTGCAACACAAGCGTCAATTAACCCAACAATCCTTTGTCATCATTAATATTTTTCTATAACATTTGTCATTACTTTACAAACCAATACCTATTTATTTTTACGACCTAAATTACAACCGTGTTTCAAAACTTTGGTGATTTCACCAATAAAAACATACTTCAAAAAACTGTGAAATTTAGATCGTATAGATATAGATATCTTTGTATTATTTGCAAGCTAAATACAGTTCTAGTTGGAATCTTTAAAACTACGTTTACAAAGGACCATTTATCGTAGCTACTTTCAGGTTTTCGTTGGGACAGAATAGTGAAATTATAACAATTAATCAATTGATAATAAACTAGCAGTGAACCCCGAAATTTTCTAGACAAATGGCAGTTTATAAACGTAGATTTAAAGATGACTTTTTAGATAAACAACCCTCATACAATATTTAGTTAGACACACGTAAAAATCTCGCAGCAAATTTACAACAAACGAACAAAGAACTTGTGTTGCAGGTTTGAAACAGTATGCCCGTTTTTACGTGTGTATAAAAATGAAAATATTTGTTTGTGAAAACGCCAGGTAAATTGATCATTGAAAAGCTTTTGGTCCGTTCGTTACTCCTGCGGTAATCACTGCAACAAACTTAAAAAGTCTCCAGCCTTTTTTTCAATAGAGAAAAAGCGACCATTTTTAGGATAGTGAAGATGACAAACTTTCCAATCATTTTTTTAACTACAACTTGCCCGAAATAACGACGGACCAAAAGCTTCAAATAATAAATTCACACGGCGCTTTTTCTAACAGATATTTAAAGTATTTGGTAATCTAGCCAAAAGTAACATTAGTTTTTAAGAGAGTACAAAATTTGTCATAATTATTATAAAACAGTACTGGTAATAAAATTATCTCACCAATCATTACTGGTGATACAATAGATTTATTTCATAATTACTCATAATTTAAAATATTTTATCCAGTACAAAATATATTTAAATTTTTAGTAAAGAATGAAATCCTTTCCAAATATTTTCTTAGAGTACACAGTATTGGTTGATTAGTAACTATGGCGCAAAGAAGTGCTGTCATTGGCTAAATGGGAAACGATTTTAACCAATGACAGACAACTGTTTGCCATGACAAATTACGTTATATATATATATAAGTGAGTGCATTCGTTTTAACGTGATCTTACAACGGGCAGAAAAGCGAATTAACGTCAATTGAGCGACCTGTAACAAGACGCTGATATCTTTGAATTGAAAAAGTACGTTTCAAAAACACAAAAAATGTTCCCGCATTTTGTTATACGATCAACAAACGATAAAATACGGCAAATTCTGGCGTCCTAAGGACAGAAATGCGCCTGTATTGAAATTTATGGTTTGCCTCGCGTAAAACAAAATGGTGGTAACATTGTACTTCTGACATCCTAGATATCCGTCAAAGATACAAAGTATCCCCTATTAACCATGATTAACCTCCAGCAAGTTAAACTAAAACTAAGAACTAATGAATGACAGATATTATTATTCAAATTAATAAATTATACAAATTCATCACCGCTGTTGGGTTCTGCATTGAAATATAGTCACTGTTAAAAACTTCACCAAAAAAAATACGACCTTGTTGTGTTTTGCGGGGAAATTCACCACAAAAATTTTAAATTGAAATTTCTCAAGAAAACGCCGGCTTTATATAATATAAATATCACAGTGGAAATATAAACTTCGCTATTGCTCTTAAATGCTTATGCTAATAGATTTTGAAGACCGAATGTCTTTTTCTCAATACAATTCTAACTATTTTTTCTCAAGTAGTATTTGGATTTTGCATATACCGTAGAAAAATGTCAGATTTTGAAAAATATTGAAAGAAGTTGGCGGACGAACTGAGAAGAACTGAGGGTAGTTTTTAACAAAGACAAATTCAAAATATCCCCCACGCAACGGTGATGTTACATGCAATCTATGCTCAAAATGAGAAAATTTTCTCCTAAAAATATTGCCTTACTAAAATGCCGTTAATATTGGCAGATAAGTAAATCAGACACAATAATATATTACAATGCGCACAGTGCCTGCATTAGATTAATCCCAAATGAACGTAGATAACACCCTTTGAAGGCATGGTTTACCCCGACTGATTATACTATTTTTCGAGTTTCAATCGATGTTATCTAGTGCCTTTTATCAACCACGGGCATTAGCTTTAAATGAATTTGATTTAAACTTTATCAAAATGGCAAGGAGTTGAGATGTTTTGAACTAATAAAATGGCTAGACCTCGCTTCTCAAAGTGACAGATATTTTCCGAGCAGATTTCGTTAAAGATTGGAACATTACACGTGAAATGACACGCTCTCAACTCCTAAGGATGAAACCCACCCACCAACCCTATTGCAGGTCAACTACGCCTCAAGGCCTGAATCTGCATCAGGCTAAGTGCACCCCTCCCTCCCCTCCATAGCAACAATATAGGAAATTTTTGGTATAAGTTCATGATAATTCGCAAGCCTTGTTTAATCAACTAGCACCACACGACATTCAGACTTTGCTAACAACTACATTCTAACTCCAAAAGGATCAATTCTCTGTCTAACATCGCCGCGTAAACGACGCACAGAAATTGCACCAGCATCACGAATAATAATTGTACACATTGAATTGCAAGGAAATTTCCAAACGGAAACACGGCGGATGCGGCGAATTCCTGTGGATGTTAGAAACATCAAATCGATCCTCGCTACAAGTTTATATCAAACTAGCTAATACATATATATATATATATATAATTATACAGTAGAGATCACCTCCCGTCCGCCTAACGCTCGACAAAAAAACCGCCGTTTTTTTGTAGACAAATACCTTGAATATGAGCTGCGTGACATTTCACAATAGAGCTATATCGCCAGAGATGAAATGACGCTGACTCATACGTAATGATATCTTCTATGAAACTGTACCAAACGATATCCAAATACATTTAACTAGTCACACAAAACCATGTCACGTGACGCGCGCCCCCATTCCCTTGACCGCTGACAATCGCCACGCACCGAAGGAACGTCATGCAAGCGAGAGCAGAATTCTGCTTTCAAAACAAGAGAAGAATTAGTAGTTTATAAATGATCGATGTTGATGTAATCTTGCACTCGAGTGCGTCGAGAAAGAGCCACATTGTGTTACGATTCCCGTTTTAGTAAAGCATTGATTTTCTACGCAACACGATTAGTTCAGAAATGCACGATTTTGATGATTATGTTTTCTGATTTCCAGTCAGTCAGTCAAAGAAAGATTTATTCTTGCAAAGAAATTCTCCCTGTCTTACGTAGACTTGCTGAGTAAGAACGTATTTATCGAAAAGGTGCATTGCATGTTATTTATCGTGTTGCAAGACTTCGTTCCAAAGCCAGTTTCGTGAAGGCAGAAAAACAGTTTCCTCTCAGATGTGAACGATTGTCAGCGATAAAACAACAACGAAATTCACCTGCTTAGTCGCTTACGTTTGTTTTGAGCCCCGGCGACATATCTACTTGGATCGTTACGTTTTCTGACAATAATCTTTGCTTTATTTGTACCAATCACTAACCTTTTGCTCATATCATTGTCCCCACTCTCCTCCTGGTCGTCAGCCTTCCCTTCGACGTCCACATCGACGTCTTTATCATCGGCCTCGTCGGACGTCGCTATGGTAACCTGCTCACGTGATACCTCTGGCGTCGCCATGGTGACGTCACGCCTCGCGTCGTAGTACTCGGACGTAATCATTGGCGTTACTCCGTTTTGAACGAGAGTGGGATGGTGGATGGCCTGGCTGGGATAACCGTAGATGTATGTGGGCTCCGGGCGATATACCTGCGGGACACCGCCGCGATCACGTGCAATCACTGGTACGCCACATGTGACGGGCACGTGGACAATTCGGCCAGGAGCGTCGATGACCGAGACCTTCTCAACGCCGCTGTCCACAGCCCGTACAACAGAGCCCTGATCCTTGTGTTTTTGACTGATAAAATCATTTTGAGTATCACCGTGCGAAGCTCGACGACAAGAGAAGTCAAAATCTCTTCTGGCGTCGCACTCAAGGCCTTGAATGCGATCAAGAAGATTCTTGAACTTCCCTTTCCAAAGGAGAACTTCTTTCTGGAGATCTGCGATGAGATATTTTTCCTTCACATGATTCTGAACCTGGTCGAGCCATTTCTTCTCCATCCCATCTCGTTCATCCTCAACATCACGCAGCCTCTTTTTCAACTTGTCCATTTCATACTCACGTTCGCCAACCTAAGTCGAAAAGCAACAATGGCATCTTTCGTCAACAGTTATGGCAGAACTGTTCTTCCTGGAGGTCCAGTAAGGATCATCTCTTATTGATCCAGTGTACTAAAGGAGGAAACCTAAACTCAACTAACTTTATTTATACTGGATAGCTCTATCAGTTCTAAACTGTTCTTCCTAGAGGTCCAGTAAGGATCATCTCTTATTGATCCAGTGTTACTACAGGAGGAAACCTAAACTAAACTAACTTTATTTATACTGGATAGCTCTATCAGATCTAAACTGTTCTTCCTAGAGGTCCAGTAAGGATCATCTCTTATTGATCCAGTGTACTAAAGGAGGAAACCTAAACTAAACTAACTTTATTTCTACTAGATAGCTCTATCAGTTCTAAACTGTTCTTCCTGGAGATCCAGTGTAACTACAGGAGGAAACCTAAACTAACTTGGACACCATAATAAAATACCGAGTCTCTGTAATACCTTCTGCATTTGATTATATTCGTGATACTGCAGGCCATTATAATGCTTAGCAACGACGCCATTCAGAGCTCGTATCTCAGTCGACTTGACGCCGCCCTCAGCAGTCTCAAGTCTCTCCTGTTTGATCATCGTTTGTGAGGGGGACTGGGGATAGCGGTCAATATGCCCAGAGTCCATTGGCCGGCCGCCATGTTCGCGGTAATCCTCGGGAAGGTCATTTTGTTCCACGTGATAGCCACCACCATTGACGACAGTACTCGGGCGTTGTTCGTAATCGATCGATCTTCGCCGTGATTGCTCGGCTTCTTGATCGTGGTTCATTGCTAGACGAACGAGACCATGTTAACATCGATGTAAAGAACAGCCATACCGTATACACAACGTAAACAAGTAACACAATTGGAAGTGTATATTTCGTTTGCTAAAAACGGCCTATTTTACAAGCAGAAGCATTTTACTATACAGACTGTGGCAGTACGACAAAAGATGAATAAGATTTGAACGGAATCGTTCGATAAACATATCGAGAAATACAATAATGGATGAATAACCTTCAATTGTTGAGAGTCTCTTGGCTGTATTGATCTTCGCCTTTCGTTTATCCAGAATCATTCGGTATTTTTGTTTCGCCTCCTGTAAACTGACTTCACCCCGCTCAACTTTGCACATGATATCATATGTGTACTCTTCATTACCACGATCAACAAACTGAAAAATACTCTGCTTCACAGGAAGACCTTTACTCATATCTTTCAAGAGACCGAGCCTAGAAAGGGAAACATTTTTTATAAATTAACTTCACAATAGTTCTGCACTGTTCTTCCTGGAGGTCCAGTAAGCATCATCTCTTATTGATCCAGTATTACTACAGGAGGAAACCTAAACTAAACTAACTTTATTTATACTGGATAGCTCTATCAGTTCTAAACTGTTCTTCCTAGAGGTCCAGTAAGGATGATCTTCTATTGATCTAGTGTTACTACAGGAGGAAACCTAAACTAAACTAACTTTATTTATACTGGATAGCTCTATCAGTTCTAAACTGTTCTTCCTAGAGGTCCAGTAAGGATGATCTTCTATTGATCCAGTGTTACTATACAGGAGGAGACCTAAACTAAACTAACTTTATTTATACTGGATATCTCTATCAGTTCTAAACTGTTCTTCCTAGAGGTCCAGTAAGGATCATCTCTTATTGATCCAGTGTTACTACAGGAGGAAACCTAAACTAAACTAACTGTATTTATACTGGATAGCTCTATCAGTTCTAAACTGCTCTTCCTAGAGGTCCAGTAAGGATCATCTCTTATGATCCAGTGTTACTACAGGAGGAAACCTAAACTAAACTAACTGTATATTGGATCTATCTTCTATGCTGAGGTCCAGTGTTACTGTACTACAGGAGGAAACCTAAACTAAACTAGCTTTATTTACACTGGAGCTTTTAGTAAAGCTTACCTGTATTTTTCCATGATTGAAACAGCTCGCTCCCAGCACCGGTTGCTCATTTTAGCAACGGCATAATAATGACACAACAATTGACTCATATCACGATTACCATCCTTCAGCCAACTTCGGAACTTCACGGCGTAGTACTGTCGTAGTTTTCGCATTTCTTCCCGGGGAGGCTCGTCGATACCTTCTCTTTTCCCACCAAATTCGTACAGCTTGAAACGCATCTCTTTGACTGTGGGCTCGAAGTCTGGCGGCCATGGACTGTCGTTGATGATATTTTTACCAGATGGAACGTAAACTTCATTCTTTACTTCAGTCTACAAACAAAATGAAATTTGATATAACAATTTTGTAACCAATACAAAGAGATTTCTTGATGTATAGCGTACATTATTTTAGGCGGTTGTTACACAACATATTATGGATGTTATCAGAAGAATTTGGCACTATGGCTCTTGGTTATATTGGAGCAAGTTATTCTTTTGAATATCTCGATCTGTTCTAACTAGAGTTCCAGTAAAGATAATGTCTTATATGGATCCAGTGTTACTACAGGAGGAAACCTAAACTAAACTAACTTTATTTATACTGAATAGCTCTATCAGTTGTAAACTGTTCTTCCTAAAAGTCCAGTAAGGATCATCTCTTATCGATCCAGCGTTACAACAGGAGGAAACCTAAACTAAACTAACTTTATTTATACTGGATAGCTCTATAAGTTCTACACTGTTCTTCCTAGAGGTCCAGTAAGAATCATCTTTTATCGATCCAATGTTACTACAGGAGGAAACCCAAACTATAAATACTTTTTTACACTGCGATTGTCCGCGCTTACCGACATAAAAGGATCATGACAAACAAGAAAATCCAAATTATAATCCATAACAAACAACAAGTCTCGGACAAACAGGAGGAAGAGAGCAACAAAGAGAGCAGAATTCGTTTACATTTACCACATTCGTCTACTCTGGCGATGGAAAATATCGTGGCTGGCGGAAACAAGAAATTTATTTTTGCATGCATGTCAAAGATATTGCCTGGTTCCTTGTCGTTGCGGGAATCCAAGGGCAGTCTTCCGAAAGTGTTTATCAGAGCGAAACGCATGGCAAATGTTTGCAAATATACAGCTTGATCGTATCAAAATTTTCAGTTAAATTCGTGAACATAAATACTACAAAACACCGCGGCCTCGGTCCGAAAATTGTTTTGATAATTGTACCGTTTTAAAGCAAAAAAAAAGCGAAGGGTGCACTTAGATTCAAAGGCGGGAATGCAAGCAAATATCCGCCCTGATAGTTCACATTTTACTGCATCGTTCAACTTCTTGCACGAAAGATTGTTGTGGATTATGATATACGATATCGAAAATTATCAACTTTTTACAAAACGAGGGAGTTGTAGTCGTTTGTTTTGAGAAAAATTCCATATGGTATGATTGGAGAGTTACATGATGCTGCATGCTGATTATATAGTTGCATGACTGCCAAACAAAGTCTTATCTTGGTAAGACTGATATATCTTCACCTGGG
Source organism: Dendronephthya gigantea (assembly GCF_004324835.1). Classification (NCBI taxonomy): domain Eukaryota; kingdom Metazoa; phylum Cnidaria; class Anthozoa; order Malacalcyonacea; family Nephtheidae; genus Dendronephthya; species Dendronephthya gigantea. The sequence goes on along the minus strand of NW_021163061.1, from coordinate 809,178 downwards.
TCTAGGCTGTTCGTAACTACAGCAATGGCAATCGAGAAATTACGAGCAATATTTTAAAAACCTATGACAAATTACGAAAATATTTCGAGCTGCAAGCAAAAAAATCAAGCTTATTTCCGCTACTTTGAATGATAACGTTTGAAAACGTTGTTTTCAAATGCGATGGATGAAATGCGATGGATGTAATGCGATAGTTTCATGCGATGATATAAATACAAATGTATATTCCACGCATATATTATATATGTCTTGAATTCTTTGTCAAGGCAAAGAAAAACATTGCAAAGTGGAAAATATTGATGCACATGTATATGTAATGCAAAGCAGCCCATCACGAACGTCAGGTGTATATGTCATCACTGCTTCTTGTGAAAGCATTTGTTGGCTCTTTGTTTACGTTTTTCCGCAAATAAACATCCCCCGGTACTTAAGCGAACAAAGGATATTTTTTATAATTCTGCTTGGGCTGTTTTCCAGCCAATATTTAAGGAAACTGCATACAGGTTCTGTGTAGTTTCAACGGTCGAAACAAAGAACCTTCAAAGATTCCTTGTTGTACAAATTAAGACAAGAATTCAGACGGGGAGACTGCTTTGAAAAACAAGATGAATTTAAGTTTTAAACTCGATCAGAAGGAGGTGTAACGTAAATTGCCTTTAAGTCATCAGGCCGAGTTCAAACGTTGCACGTCAAAATTTGAACAACTTAAAAGCCTTATATATTATATTCACCACAAAATTGATGGGTTTCCGACATACGTTGTGTAATGCATGCAAAATAAGGTAGCTACTATATTTACATGCATATAGGGATAAACTTTCTTCAGTTAATCATATAAAACGGCGCCTGCTTGCATGCCTGGCTACGAAACTACAAAATCATACGAAGATAATGAAAAACCAAGCGGTTGTCCTTTGCAGGACAGTAAGAATGATGGAGTATAGATTAATGAAGAAATAAGAGACAGCCGTTCACTGCATGGGTCTTTTGGGTGGAATTTCCAGTTAATAAGGGGAAATGAGAGGAATCTTCTCACTGGATTTCTAGGGAGACTTTTCCATTCGATAAAGAAAAAAGGGTATAGCTTTTGTAAATATTAAGGACGACGCAGAAATAAAGGTAAAGCAAGTTCTCCTGACGTAGAGCCTCAGGTGGAAAGGTCGAGAGGTATTTTTGTCTATTTCAGAAGGTTGTTATATCGCATATGATGACAAGTGATTAGAAAGCGCTGCTCATGCATAGGTTACGCTTGAACGTAGTGGACTCGAGTTGTGATTCTTTGAGAACGAGTTGTGAATAAAGACATACGAATACAGTCTACTGATTGCATTTCAAGGGCAAATTGAATCATGTCTCCCCACAAACAAGCTCATGAAGTCGAACACAAGTGTCCTCGCAATTGATAGAAATCTTGGAGCAGGTGATAAGACTGCCGTTCAAGAGCGAATGGACGCGAAACAAAGCAAAAAATGAAAGCTTGGTTTGGAAGTATTTATGGCATTCTGCCCGCCGTCTTCACGTGAAACATGTGGGCTAATCACATGTACACAGCGTGACACCCTCAACCTCGGGCGCCACATTGACGGCGCCTTACAAGACGTTTACAACCAGCATAGCATTTTATCATGATAGAGGAATTTCATTGAAAAAAAAAGCACTCGTCCAGCACATTCCACATTGTTCTACACCGTGCCCATTTAGACCCAAAAAACGCAAAATAATTACGTAAATTGTAAATGAAAGTTATCCGCCCTCCAGCGGGGATTCTCTTTGCAGCCTAAGACCCATCTTTTGTTGACAAAAGTTTTTCAACGAAGCTAAAAATGGAACGCTATGGCACCTGCTGTTCGTCTAAAGCTGGACACGGGTTTAGCATCCGGAACGCTTGTATTTTGCCTTTTGGGCACAATTTCAACGTTGAAAATCAAAATTATATCGAGTCGATGTGAAGAAACGATTGAATTGGGCAGGCAGCTAGCTAGCCAAGTGTTTTTACTACAACAAACCATGTAAGGTGATACGATCATAAGATTTGTCGTGATCCAAAAAGTGGCTTTGAGGATTGCCTAAAGTTCCCATTACATGCGCCCTAAACCGATTCAATTTAAGAAAAGTACCCCAGAGAGCTAGAGGAAATGCGTGCGAGGATGTGAGCGTGTGGGACTAAACGAGTGCACATGCCGTTGTATTAGAAACGAAAGTCCGGAATTTCTCGATGAGAAATTGCGTGAGTTAGAAGAGATATCGTGACGACATCGTGTCCATTAAAGGCAGGCATCGCTAAGTCTGCCAAAACACTCTAATCCTATTGAAACAGCATATGCACACAGAGTTAATTTAAAACCATCCGTTTCTTTGCCTCACAAACAAGCAATTTGATAACAACTTATTAAAATTAACACACGCAGCACTACATACGCGAATCGCTTAGCACCTTAGCTCGAAATATAATAAACACAAAGTATAATTAGCCAGCCCACGATATAAACATGCGTCAGTGAACACGCAGTTCTTATAAAGAGCAACTCAATTCAGACCCCAATAATGGCAATTTATATATATAAACATGCACGTAAAGGAAAACCTATAGAGAAGCTATGTCTAGCTATGCATCGGAAAAAGATCTTGTGCCATAGTATACCTTGGCTTAGGACTGACGTAAATTTTCAAAATGCCGGGAACGACCAAGGCATTGAAATTTGGAATGAAAAATATTTGCCCTCATATATTTGTCGTGGTATTTTCTTTCTCTAAGCGCGTAAAAGTGGTTATGGAAACAGTATATATATAGCAATATAATTGATACTGGATACATAGTAATGCACTATATGAATGAATGAAAGGGCTTACAGAGAATATGCATTGTTGTAATTCGTTGTGTAATTTCCTATCGATTTAAAGACATTTCTAATCATCAAGAATATAATTACACCTCACTGTTATATATGTTTAGAAAATGGCAATTTAAGCTGTGTTTTTCCACTATTTTTATTGTCAATACGGTGATGGAAAAATGAAACTTTAAAGCCTAATTTAAAAGGGAAAAGAGGATACTTTTTCAGATGATTTAAAAATATATGGTTGGTTTCACACAGACCGCCATATTGTAAACATTAACCACACTGCAAGTCGAAGCACGCGTAAAAAAATAGAAATCAATACGTTTGCCCTAAGTTTATATTTTAGGCTAACCACACTATATACAGCGTAGATGGCATGTATTTTGAACGTAAACGCTTTATAGATAGCTTCGTTATTCGGCACTTGTTGAAAAATGGTTGCGTAGAAGGCCTGAGGTTATTTGATACATAATATAACAACTTCTAAACATTCAGCAAACTGCTATCGTTTCCAAGCGAAACAATTCCATTCATACCCTGTTCGTGAAAATCCTACAGGAATTTACCACGATTAGCACTTACAAAGAAGAAAATTATAAAGAATAGACAGAAGCTTTCAAAGTGCTGCTTGTTGATAAGACGGCTGCGAAGCCTCAGGATTTCACATGCATACGATCAATATCATTTTCGATTAGTATTTCTTTAGCGGATTACTCGTTCAAATTGGATACCAAAATGGAGAGGTGTAACCAAATATTCGAAGCGTACAGCTTTGGGCATAGCCTTTCTGTTTATACAAATTACACACACCTCTGATTAAAAATCTCCCACTGGGAGTAAAAGGCAGAACACACAGGTACTATATTTAGCAAAGAAGACACACTCACATTCTTGAATCCGTATTGTAAACTGTGTTCTATCCTGTAGTACATGTTTAGGTCGTTAGGTCGCCACATAAGATGTATGTACGAATTCTGAAGACAGCAACAGCGTGAGATTGAGTGATTGCAACCCTTGTCCCAATGAAAATGGATATCAATAAGGCATCACTGTATAATTGGCGTTAAAAGACGCGCTTGCATCTTCTAGCACGCTACACGCTGGTATAACAAGATTTCTTTCTCCAAATAATTCCTCCCGTTGGGGCAAGCGAATAATAGTCGACGAAATTTCGCTGATTTCCGCTCTTTACGATCGATAAATCAATGATGTACGAGAGTAAGTGGCGGTGGGCCAAGCCTGTAGACTCCCGGTGAAGATTGATACTTCACTTGTATGCAAATAATTTATGTTTGTTGTGTATTTATTTTAACATAATTTACATGTTCAATATGTTTATTCAAGAAGAACGCTCAAGAATTGCCACGACGTCTTCAAAAATGAAAGACATTTAAACCCACGATATTGCGTTGGCGTCTAGGTCATTAGGACACTTGTTCTCACGAAAGAACATTGCAAGAAAATCGGGAAAAAAATTCTATAATTATTCTAAGATTAGGCGCATAAGAGGACAAATATAACTGACTGAACACAACAATCTAAATTATGAGACCAATAATTCTGTAATCAGTAAAACGTGTTGCCAAGATTGATAAAAAATTCCTTATAAGATGATTATATTTTTTTAGAGCCTGACACACGGTCAAGTTTTTATTTCCATTAGGCCAAAAAAATGTCACAAATCGCCAATGGCAAAAGGCTAGAAATTTCACAAGCGTCTGTTTTATTTGGAACATTCAGGGCAACAACCTGTAACGCTGGTACATCGCGAAGAAGCTCAACATTTCAAAACACAAATTCCAAAAGTAAATTCGTCAACATATGCAGGGAAAGAACACTCTAGTTTGGGGTCTGGACATTGTCGAGTGGCGACGGAAAGAGATCGTAAACTCGAGAACTAACAGGGTACGAATACGTAGTCAATGACGTCCAATGACGTAAGTCGTCAACAAATATTTTTGTGAAAGAAACATTAAATGTTGTGGCAATATTTTTGACGCTGTGGCCAACCAATATATCGTTAAAACATGGCTTTTATGAATGCAAAACATGGGCTTTATGAATTCTTTGCATAACTTTCAACCTAGCAATAACGTCATGCATCTAGTTAAGTTGCTTAACAACACCGTCGTAATATCAATGAAATTTTTGTGAAAATTTCGCAACTTTTTCTCACTGAAACATTAAGTCAGCAACGAATCTTATTCCATTACGAATACCTAGAGAATCCTAGGATTCCATTGCATTTCAATAACCTACTATATATACTTCAATAATAGCTACACTTAACCAAATATATAAGGACATTTCTAGGTGATGAGATAAGACTCTATTTCATGATACTAAAAAACACCCTATGTACCCCTCAAGTGCTCTTTCTATCCATATGAGTTGTTGTATGTTCATGTATCTACAGTATACGTGTTCACATGTGTCCACATTTACTAATTTCTGTCCATATTCGCTTCTGTTCTATACAGATTTAGCCTTTCTCGAAGAGTGAACTTCGAAACGCAATAGGAAAGAGCAGTGGGAGAGGCTACGGGGTCTATTTGTGGGGGGTAAGACTCCCTTGAGTGACTTTTGTATCTAAAATGCACTTGTGTCTACAGAAGCATTACATTCATCAGCAGCAAAAATCACGTCTCTCTTTCAACGACGTGCATATGATATAAAATTCAAAAAAAGATAAAATCAATTTTTGTACTCAAGTGCTGGCCTAACTTGTATGAGGATAAGGAATCCTTTTGATGAGAAATATCTTTGATTCTTATCGTATTACCGGTGACAGCCTTCATTTATCACCAAATTCCTTGTAAATATTCAAGTGTTTTACTGATAGATGTGTAAAGAATAACCGTTCCTTTGTAATATTCGTTAATAATTGTAGCAAGAGTCAGCTAAGCAGTTCATTTATTGTTAACTGTCTGCACATTCAGAATCACAGAAGAAAAACTAGCTAGAAGTTGTCTACGGCGAATTTATATACAAGTTCGTCGCTTCCTCGATGGACAAACAGTCCAGAATTAACAACGGCTGCATGCAAGGGAAACTACAGTCAGCGCCCTCGATGGTTATGTACATTTTCGGAGCAAATTCCCTGCTGTTTGCTCACGCCATCTGACGAAACTCTTAGAGAAGTTGAGGCACAGGAGAAGCAACTTAGATGGGTTAGAAGCGCATGCATTAGTGTCACTAGAAACCATCCATGACCTCGACTTGATGTAAAACAGGTTTAACCCACTAGTAGAAGACAGTGCGCTGTAAAATACCCGGGTAAAACCGGTATTAATTAAACACGTCTCGCAGATCACATGATTGAGAAGTATATATCGAAGCAGACGATTGTTTTATAAATAGCCCAAGAAACAAACCCCTGATAAACACAATCTTCACACACGGGACCTAAACGTTACTTGGGAGTAATCTTTGGGCCATACAAATGCGCACTGGCATGATATTTTTTATCAGAAGATCTGCGCACAGAACAGCATAAACAGGATATTGCGGTTAACAATTATTCAGGATTTACTTTGTATGCAAAGGTCAAGTAGGATTTCCGTACAACTCGTGCTGTCTGCATAAAGTGTTTTCATCTTTGGATCATGATGACATTTGCACGCATTAAAGTCCAAGTAAACATTTGAAGCACTCGCGTTGCGCAACCAAGCTGATACAGGCGAAATCTGTGTTCGATACCTGCCAACGTCGATTGGGCTGCCACAGACAAAATGCCGACATCGAGTAATATTGCAGCACAATGTTTACACATCTCTAAATTACACTGGAGCAATGCTCAAGCACTGTGCAATATCAGGACAACCGCCCACCCAATACTCGGTAAAACCCACCCAATTGATGTTTAAAGTCGTGAATGATTTCTGACTGCTGACAATTAACACTTTAGTATGCATGTACTTCTTATGAATTATCTGGGAGATTTCTTGTCAATATCAATTGCATTTTCGCTATGACACGTCGTGTAACCCGCCCAAACGAGATGTAAAGACAACAGGATTCATGGTTGCTGACAAGAAACACTCCAGTGAATTCACTTCTCATTCAGCTATCTCATAGAGCTCAGTCGCATTTCCCGCCAAGCGCCTTTCGTGATATTTCTTCAAGCATGGAATTATTACGTAACGTTTTTCTGATTTAGGAAGAGCCCGCATTTGTCTAGCTCTCGGTTAGCAGTGAGATTTCTGTATATCATGCAGCAAGTCCTCCTATAAGGCCTGTAACATGAAGTACTACCTCTGCTCAAAAGTCTAAGTGAAGGTATCTACAATGTTTATAAATTGCCTGGTATACTTAAAATATCCAAAATGCTTATCTTACCATTAACATAATGATTAAAATGATAACGAATACAAATCAGACATGGCGGCCACAATATTATCAAACGACACGTGTAATATTGTAATTGTAATCATGTATACGTGTCACATTGAGCTCTCTATATACTTTAAAACCTGGACCAAGAGGTTTTGATAAAAACCAAGATGGCCGCCGATATGTATATACGACAGCAATTTTAAATAAATCACACGTATGACATTGAATTGGTTATATCTCTATTACACATGGGTTAAAAATAGGTTCATTTATTCACACATTCATTCTGACGTTGAGTTGGGGCCTGTAATCGTAAATGTTCGGCAAATATTTAAAAAAAATGTTCATAAATATTCATACAAAACAGTTTTATTGATCATGAATGCTCCAGTGCAGCCCTTTCAATGAAAAACTGCTTTTATACAAGTTCACTTAAAATAAAATTCTAGTCATTTCTAACACAGCATCACTAAACGAGTTACTCGTGTGGAAGTTAAAACAAAAAAAAATAAAGTAAAGAAATGGTTTCCTAAATTCGCTCTCCCCACTTCAGATCATATATAGTGCTCACTGGCAAATACATAGAAGCAAAAAACCCCAGCTTGAAAAACTATGGTAAAAGAGCTATTTACTGGCCAAATTTTGATGTTATATTTTGACTTCTCGACATTCTTTTGTGATACTGAACCACAGGGACTTAAGAAGGTTTCAAGTTTTTGAAAAACCCAGAATATTACTTTCTACAACTTTATACAACTTTAACGGAGCGTGCAGTGAGGGACTTTAACATCTAATAGCAAAAACTTACCAACATTTCACAAAAGTTCCAGTAAAAATCCATGGGTCTATAGTGAAATATGCCGTGCAAAGAAAACGCGAAACTTTGATGCTATCTTCAACGGCCAACACGAACAACATGCTGGATTCGATGGCCGGCGAAATTAGCAAAAACCACAACACCGAAACAATAATAAAATCCACCATTTGACGGCCTCATTTTGAAACTACAGACAGCGCGAGGAGCCCATGGAAGCGGCTTTTAAAGTAATTAAGTTGAATTAGCTAGAGTATTCTACAATGTACACGATGCTCGTACAACAAAAACAAGAACTGAGTCTAGACAATGAAAAATCTGTAATCAAAGATCATCTATGGAAAATTATTAAAGGAACATGTAAATTTTTCCCCGTCTGCTGATAAGACGTAAGAGGCTAAAATCAAGTGTACCATTTGTTATTTACAAGGCTTTCTCGTTAAACATTCATGTCGTTTATTGTAACGAACTTAAATTGGCAAAACAGTGCAAGATTCTCATATATCTATAGTTACAGGCCGCCCTATTTTCAAACTTCATCTCTGCATTAAAAGGCTCTCCGTAGGAATTTACTGTATTTACTGATAGCTTGCTTAGCATTGCTGTTCCTGCGAATGCCGGCATATCGCACTTAAAATCTGAATTCACAAATATAATTTGCGCGGAATGTGAAAGTTGTTCTACCAGGCGCTTGGGAAATGTTTATCATGTGTTTATAATGAAAAAGACGAAACGGGGTTTAGTTATCACTAGCATTAATTGTAGCTGAATATTGAGTGTGAATTTTGGAAGAACACACCAAATTGGGCCAAGTGAAAGTGTTTTCAAAGACGCCTCGGGCTGACAATGTATAATACGACTTCTTGGTTGAGTGGGACAAAGGGTAATTCCAAAGCATGTCCAAACGGACCAAACCTACCCTGTTGCAAAATTCAACAGAAAACCAACGACTTAAAAGTCATTTTCACCCCTATAGCTTCTAGAGAAGGCATTTTCAAGTCATTTTGTTCTAGCTTGTTTCAGATAAGATGCCCTGTTTTGCTAGGAGTTATCTTGAAAGACAGTAGTTTTTCAAGCGTACGTCACAGATCTGAACCACAATATGTCAAAGTACACGCGCGGAACAGTAAATATATACACAGGCGATTAATGAAAGCAAACATCGACAGCATGCCCACAACATCTGCTTTGGTTCAAAGCAAATATCTGATCTACGGGGCCGCCCGTATCGGAGAGATTGATCTTCGCGTTTGAATTAAGAAAATGGGAAGGTGAACAAAGAGGGTAATGTGGGATCAAAGGGGGAAATTGGAGCAAAGACGGAAATATGAGAGCAAAGAAGGAATCATGGGAGTAAAGAGGGAAATCAGGATACATTTGCTTATAGTGTTCCGTCTCAGATAACTGATGCCGATGTGGTAGGAAAGGAAATTGAGAAATTTATGAAATTAGTCGAGTCTAACAGCTCAAAGATACGGGCCTAGCTGCTTGGTCAATTTATAGTCATTTATTTCGTTTGCCGGAAAACAAAGGAATAAGCATTTTACCTTTGCATTTAGGGAGTCTATTTCTGTATATGGTGTAAAGAAATAGATTCGTGTGAAAACATAGAATAGAAGATTCAAGAAACATACACAGCAGTTATTCAGGAAGTCTATTTTAAATATAGCAAGATATTTCGAGGAATCTGCTATCCCAGTGCGAGCCAAGATATTGACACAAAATACACTGTCACTGCCCCATAAATCATTTCATTTTGAAACGAAATCCTTAGATCAAAGATGCTTCGCTGCCTAATCGACAGTGAACCTGCAGAGGCGAAATTTATCAGATATTTCTCAAGAAAACATTTCTCATTATATTTACTCGATTTGTACAAAGGAAATTAGTCGAGAAAATACCATCCATAGCAATAGCTATAGGAATCAACCCTCTCACAACCACCCACACAAAAATTGCTTTCTGTGCCGAAAGAAATATGCCAAAGACAAACGCGAAGAATGCCGATAGATGATTGAAATTGACGTCAACCGCAAAGCATGACTCCTGGCATGTCTTAGAAAGAACCAACTCAGGGGTAACCAAAGAGACGCGACGAAGCATTTACCGACTGACGTAGGTATTAAAAATTTAAACGTAAACATACGCCTGTTCATATTCTATACACGCAATATCATGAGCACTTTTAGAATTCATTCACACCTTCTTTAGAATACAAACAGCAAAGATATTGCAATCCTTCGAGTTGGTTCTTATCGACATCGTATCACTATCGGTCTCCTCAGAAAACTAAAATACAAGCTTATCGTTCGTGATACAAGCGTGTAATCCAAAGCGACATCACGTAGCCATCATATACTAGTATAGGATTAGATTCTAAATAAAGCGACAAGCGTCGTTTTGTGTTTCTATAAAAAGCGTTTGCAAAAAAGAATAAGCACTCGAGCTCGACTCCCGAGTCACGATTGTTAAACAAATCGCTAAAATATTTCTAAAAGCCAAATCTTCAAACTAAAATGTTTTACTTAGACTCAATGACTCATAGTTACAAACCTCAAAATGGCGGTGAAATTCTATCAAAATACAGAAACATGAATTCAAAGACTGGCAGTGTATTTGTACTGATAATAAATACACTTAATTTCATTAAATGAAGATATTTTTATCACAATTCCTCACGCATGCATGCAATAGCAAATATTACATCATAGTCACAGACAAAGTTTGGATATTGTTTTCAAAATGAACTCCACGTTTGAGTAAGAATACAATATTAATGACGAGCACACAGTTTTGATCATGTCTTCCCTGGCTACGATTATTTTTTTTGGTTTTTACGAGCAATATTCGGATTTTTGCTTTTATTAACTATTGTTAATAGCTATGTCTATGGCTATGGACCATGTTTCCGGCAGAGTGCTCGAGTGTATGCAGAATCGTTATATTATTATTTTTTGAAATTCGATCCTTGCATTCGATGGGCGAAATCTAAAACTCGAAGAAATTCCCTGTGAGCGAAATATTTCCAAAATTCTCGAAGACGACTTCCGGCAAACCACAGTCTTAAAAATGATGGATCAAATTTTCACAAAGGCATATGCTGGCATTGTTAATTAATTTGCTGCCGGAAACCTCATGGCGTGTCTAGCTTCTATATTTCGACAGTTAAGGATTAGTGCTGATATACACGAAGGCTTAAAGCAGGTTTAAGAATTATAATTTATAAAATTTGTACAAAGATTGATGAACACAAAGCTCCCCACATTCTACAACCTCAATAAAGCACTCCGACTGAACATGAAGCAGAAAAAATGATTATAAAATAAACATATATATAATTGTATTAATTTCAGTTGTCGCTATAAATAACTACAAATTCAGTCCGAACTTAACCAAAAATTGACGACATTCAAATACATATGAATGATGTGATAGAAAAATTAAGCCTTTGAATCAACCTGGTTACTTAAAATGAAACATTTCTGCAGTTTTTGTGATATTTTAGGTGAGGAAATATACAACACAGGCTATTATAGGTAACACATAATGGCCTCCAGTGAAATCAAAGAAACTTTAATGGTTTGAAAAACAGGAAAGTGTGCTCCCACGTTAAATAAGCTTCTTTATACTTTATGACGCACAACTTTTGTCTAAACATTTTAGAAAACGAAAAATATTTCACACCAACAGTTTGGTCGAATTGTTAAAATAATTAAAATAATAAAACATCCTAAAGATTTTTCATAGACATGGAAACTAAATGCTAGTAATATAAACATATCTTGTACCATTTAAAGTAATGAGTAATCTGGATAAATAATCCTGCTTTTGTAAGCTGCTATTCAGATTATTAGGCAAATTCAACTCAATTCAATTCAATTCAATTCAAAAGTAATGTGGAAATGTATTAAACGTAATATATTTTAGCTGAAGGTTTCCGGTTTGAAGATTTCTTGCATGAGAAGAGAGAACCAAAAATATCTTAAAATTACTCAAACTAAACCTGCTATAACAAAAACATTTTGAATGGTTTTCATAAACATGCATGAATAATAAATACATGTATAAAATTCACAATAACTAGATGACATCTTAATTAGTATACTAGATAAAACAGCATTCTGGACTTTAAAATATTTGAACACTTTCCTTACACTATCACAGGAAGAGGATATCTGATGTATCACTGTTTAGCTAAGCTATATATATATATATATACTGTATATATAATATAATGTATATATATATAATGCCTTGTTTTAGCCGGTGAATATTCATACATTTGACAACATGAACTACACTTTGTGAATAAATGGCAAGCCTCCCATAAATCCATGATAAATCTAATTGTTTGACTTTCTTAAATAATAGTGAATTAATACTATCAATATCTACCCACCCAAACTCGATGCCTACCTAAAGACAATCTTAATAAATAAATAATAAGTATACATACAAGAACCATTTTCAGAGCACAGTTTTTTACAGCCAGGAAACCTTGACCGCCAATTCTCATTTGCCAATGACCGCAACACAGACGATACTGAATTGATTCTATAAAATTCTGCTAATTTTTACTGGAACACACAGTGCGTCATAAATTGCTGCCGCTTTGTCTCAAAATTATGCAAATGATCTGCCTAATGTATATTGTGAAAGGCCAAGAAAAAAATCGTGGGAAGTCGCACACACCAAGGTCAACAGGAAGATGGGCATTATGACAAGATGGCATGGTCATCTTCTACACCAACAAGCAAGCATACAATCACTAGACATAACAGGGAACTTCTTTTAAATTTGCAGCCTTTCACAGAGTAAACATATTAGGTATATATTGAAGCATTTGCTAGAATTAAACCACATTTACGAGAAACACAAATAAAGTGTCAGACATGGGCTATTTTTGGAATCAATCCATCAAACTATGAATGGCCTAACAGCGTAAAGCATTTTTCATTAGGGGAGTCATTTCATGGCAAATACTGATTATCATATAGTCTGGCTCGTTAGCAGTAATTTACATTATTTTTTAAATGACCATTCATTCCCCATGAAATTTAAGTATTTACCAAACTAAGAAACACCAATGAGGTTTACATCATGAAAAGCAGGCGTCATTATCAATGTATCAAACAACTTCTATCTCCCGCAGACATCTTTAACCACAATGCCTTATGTAACTCTAATGACCTCTGTCTTCCCCAATCAGCACTCAAGATCAAGTCAATGAATTATCATGTAGTGTGTTTCTCAGATATTGAAGTGCTACAGCTATCTGGCTCTTATCAAACAGCTATAAACCACAGAAGAAATAAACAATATTTCTTATAATTCTTCAGCCTGTTTGTGTTCGATCTATGGAAAGTCACGAGACCTGCATCCAATGCTAATGAGTTGGTCTCGTGATGTTTGGAACATTACATTGCCACACACAATGTTCCCATGGTATTTCATAGAATATAACATAAAGCCATAACATAATGTGTCATAAGTGCCAAAGTGCAAGAGGTCAGACAATATAACAGGAACTAGTTATGAAAACCGGAAACATATTATTTCATTTCTCATATTTTAGAAAATCCAAACCAAATGCGGGCGATTGCTCCTAAAGCTTAAAGCATTACTCAGCCAAATTATCATCATCCAACATTTAAACATTGCTAGGTTTAGAAGATGGTTGTATATAATTAACATCATCAGACTGCATTGAATCAAATTCGGCGAACAAATATATTGAGTGACATGCTTTAAGCAGCATGCGAACAAGAATCATGCTTTTACACTTTCTTTTTAACACGGATACTGCCTATCTATGGCCGCAACATGTGAATCAATCAAAACAGAGCATTACTGCATTCTTTGTAATGATTAGGGATGCAGTTAAATATTGTCTGAAGCATTATTGAACTGCGGAATGATCAGTTCGGAGGCTTTGTTATAAATATTTTGAATGAAAGCAATATATGGGGATCTGATATACATTATTAATAAGCATAATATAGCTGTCTAGTGTAAACAAAAATTATCTTTCGTTTTAAAATACACAGCTGCTGTAACAAAGACTAAATGAGTACATAGAAAATAAAATAAACTGCTTCAAACTACGACACTATGGACAAGCATGACTACACATTTTGGTAGAGCGTAAAAATCCTTGAAATAACATAAAGAATGAAAAAATCTTGTGTGTGTGTGTGCATGTATGTATGTGAATAATCTTGCAAGTATTGAAATCTTGATAGGATCAGTGTATCAGATTGGGGGAAGCCTATGAGAAACCCTTGACGGCCGTGGTTGGTCTGAACTGGATGTTTTCAAATCTACACACTGAGGAGATAAAATATTTAATAATTACTGAATATTTGATTTCATATAAAGTAAAGAAAAACCTTCTCATTTTGACCTACAACTTGCAGTCACGTTTTTTTAGCAAATTTAAAAAAAGAGACATCTGCGGCAGACTCTATCATCGGCGGCATCATTTTGCGGCAATTACGAGAAATCCTAATTATGAGAAATTCTCGCAGCATGATGGACTGCAGCCAATCTGATACGGAGCGACATACATTCAGAAATCTACATCTGAGACAATGCTGTAAAGTGGAGCGATAAAAAATTATCGACATAAGTGTCCAAAGAATCAGTGGCTGGCCTGTGTAATTATGCTCTAAAGCACATCTATTACTGGAATAGATTAATGATATGAAAATAAGATAGCTAAGTAAGACATAAATTAGTTAAAAGAAAAATGTGAAAAAATTTAAGCCACTTTTATAGCTATGCCTTTTCAATATACCTTGCGATCGGTCGGTCGATATACAAACACAAGACTGAAATTTCATGTCTTAGTAAATATTTTTCTCAGTCGTCGACTGCTCTCGTTAAGAGTACGCAAATTATTCTTAGAAAGGCAAAACAACACATACTTTATACTTAATGTCAAGATATGTTGTAATCTGGGTGCCTTCAGCCATTATAATCTCCCTGTTATCCATAAATACATTATTTGGGTTGTAATATTCCATTGAAAGATGTTTCATGTTTCCTTGTTTAAACATTTATTTGAATGACGGTCTTTCAAATGTCAACCTGCATTTTTGAACAGGTATTTCTCTTTATTCAAATTAGTATTATAAACTGAGAAACATAATAAAGCCTAATATATTCCTTTTAAAAATGATAAATATAATACCCAGGTAGTTACAGGACTTAGTTTCTCAAGTCATAATATCAACATTCTGGAAAACTTCCGATCAAAATTAAATTCTTAATCTCAGTGCTTTGTTTGACAAATTATCCAAAGATATATAAAGAAATGTAGAGGTATAAATATAGATGGCATTAGAAACACTGTGTTTCGATGAAGACACTACATGAACTTGTATTTGAAATATATTCAAAGAGGACAATGTAGAAAACAAGAAGCTAAACTGGGCAGGTGTCTATTCATATATCTAAACAAAAAGGCACTGCAAGGTTCCGAAAAAGTCGGCCATGTGCGAAGTGGCAAACTTTGATATCTTTTAAAGCCCTAGCTAGGAGCAGTTTACCATATAAGGCGCATAAGTATAATTTCAACCTTCAAACCTTTTCAAGGACAGTAGAAGTCCAATATCCTATTTCAAAATTCTCCGACATTTCTGTTTTGTTATTTGACCCAAAGGGTTAGTCTGCGTTTTAAATTCCAAAACACAATTAGCATTCTCGGATGGCAGGTCAATTAATTAAAACAAGGAAATGAATTTTACATTGTTAAAAGCAAGAAACCTAGCTTAACAAGTGGTTTTAAAAACTGACTTCAAAAAAAGAACCTTTCAAATGAAGAAGAAGAAGTAAACCTGACACAAATTCCATATTATGGATTACGGATTACCAACTTAATTTTATGTTAACCTTAACATAGCCTTTCGAGAACCGATATACAAGGAGTTAAGTTCATGTAAAAAAACTTTAAATAGGACCATCTTAGAAACTTGAGAAAGGAAATGAAATAATCCTTATGACAGCTGAATCAATATCAGATCTCAGCTGGTTTCTAAAAAATGCGAGGAATGCCTAGATCTAATAATGGGTCATTTCTTTCGTATAATTTTTACTGAATGACACAATCAAGAACAAACAGTAAGCTTAAAATTAAATCCCTAAAATTCATATCTCCTACTCGAATTTCAATTGCAGGAAACCAGAGCTGGATAAACATGGCATTAATCTAGCATAAAGGAACAAGTACCCTAGCAGGCGGAATTCGCGGAAATTCGTTGAAACAGGAACTTGTGCGATTCTCGGACACTGACATTTCAATATCCTCGATGTCTAAAGCGCAAGGTCGCCCATTCGCTGATTAGTGGTCAAACCGGAAAGCGAAGTAGGTGGGGAATGAGGCCGGGATGTATGTTCAAGAAACGCCGGGAAATCCGAGAATTTTCCAAATTTGATAATGCGATAGGAGACGATATGCTTTGCCCAAACACATATCAGAATAAACTTCTGCTACCTGATTTTAGCATCAATGAAAGGCAATAAATATTTAAGTAGCCATTGCATAGGTTTCTTGTTATGATAAAAGAAAAATGATCTATGTTTAGATTGCCTCTAGGAATTCACTAATATAATAGTTCTAGAATTTAAGGCTTGAGGTGAAATATTGCTACAAGGTTCATGTTTCGGTGTTGTTTCATTGAAAAAGCGTTTTTGCTTAAAAAGCAAGGGTGAGGGCAAACGTATGCTTCAGTTAATTACAATGAGCCACCCGCAAAAAGCTTTGGCCATTTGTACAGGTATTTTGCACAAATTTTAGTTAATTATCACGCACGAACGTGCTGTAAAATTGCCTTCGAGCATTCATGTGAAGCTTTAGAGATAAAATCAAGTGCTTTTTCATTACGAATTTGCTGAAAGCCTCTTCCTTTTGTCGTGTGTTTTTTTTCCGTTCTTGCCAAGACCAATTTCAAATTTTAAGCAAATTTAAAGTACCATTTCATTGTGAGCACAAACAGCTGGTATAAAAACGTATTACACGCAAGCTGAAAAGCCGCTTTTAGAAGAGCATTTACTTTATGCTATGTTACAGCACACTTGGCTCTGTTTAAGTGAAAATCATTGGTCCATTTCAAAATATGCTTTGTATCTACGCCGCCATATCGAGTACAACCCGTTGCACGATATGTCTTAATATCGTGATGGGGAACTTTTCACCTAAACTTAAAACGGTTTACGATTACAATATGTTCGCGTTGTGAATGCCAACCTCGCTAATAAATGTTGCCTTTTGTAAACAGCTCCGAACAAAGGCGCATATCGATGCTTAAATGTGCATTTTTTAATAAAATTTTGTGGGGAGTATCTATGCTGTTTGAAATTCGTAACACAACAGCCACTTTCCAAAAGCGAGTGCCTTTTAATTACGCTTCGCACTAAAATCGCAAAAGGTTATTTCAAATCGCAGGCATTATTAGTTTAAAGTGCAATTCGTGGGCAATTTTACGCAACACTTCAACAACCCTGTATAAACACCAACGTGAATAGTCGAAATCCTACCTTAACTGGACTTTGATTTTCTCCATAGCCATGACTTGCAGAGACTCCAGCGCGTTCTGGGGAATTTGATGGCGAACTTCCAGTATTTTCCGATAAAGATCCCGTGTAGGAAAGCCTTCTACCGTCGACCTTAGGAGCTATGTGTACATACGAGATCTTATTTCCATCTGTAGTCGCAATGCATGTGCTGGGTTGTTGAACTGCCAACATACTCGCTCTTTCGTAGGCAAAAGAGAGATGCGGTTCACCTTCGCTCGCCCTGCTACGGCTGTTCGAGCTTTCAGACGTCTCCCCAGATTGTTTCTGACTCCAAACGTTTTGTATTACCGGCTCGAAGTTGTCGTTTGTTTCGCCATTTGTGTTCGCGTATTGGAACTCGGTACGCGATACAATTTCGTTCGCTTGCATATCCAAAATATCCGTAGTTAGTATTCAAATTCTCTTCGTGATATTCGCCTCGATTTTACAGCAATATGACACGACCTAATGTAGCAATGTGTTCGCAGAATATCCACGATGTTGCTTGACTCATTAGTAAAAATAAATACTAACAAATATCTTTTCTAAAAATCGTGTCTTCCTTTATAATACAGCGAATCACCATATTGACACCGAAAGGCGAATTCTAAGATTATTGGCCTCTTCGAACCCTTAAACCCCGGGGGACTGGGAAACCGTACCGGCATGCCTTGCGGCCGACTCGAGTGCTCGGCACGCATGCACAAACGGGGACTTTAAACCCCTCCCATACCCACGCACGCGAAACCCCACGCCCCATGGTTTGTTAGCGAAAGTGTGCAAAGATTCTGATGCGGTATGAAGGCGTTCTAATGCCGTTCTAATTCCAACCGCCGCAGGTCAAATTTTATACCCGAAACCTTAATCAAATATTATCCGTATAATTACATAACAACAGCTGTGAGTTTCTAGCATAGAAACCCGATTCTAGGATTCTCAAAAATCGTTTTGTTAAATGCACTATTTTCGCTTTTAATTTCTCCTTACTGAGAAGATTTAGCAAAGACGACGCTCTTATTATTAATGGCGTGGCAAGTTTCACTAATCCAATGGACTAATTAAATCCGAATCTTGTTGTCATTCATGAGCTTCCAGTAGCGTTGCCTGGCGACAACCTGTACACGTCATACGCCACATGAATCTTTACTGAGACCACAACATAAACTACGTTGCAAATTTAGGTTTTTTAGCCCGGATCTAGGAGGAATGAATTAGGGAGAATAGTGATCGGTTTCAATAAAATTTCTCTGGAAAATTTATCAAGTCACGGACTGAATGCTGTTGAAGCGTTTCACTATTAATGGTTCCACCCGCATGGGCAAAAAAAATGATATGAATGTGACTCACAAAAAAGCAATCCCCATGAAATTGGCTCATATAGTTATCATAAGATACTTTTCGAAAAAATATGATTAGAAAGATTTGAGCTGTTCAGTTTAAACACTAATATATTGCGCTACTCAAAGACATAGAAGTTCAAATAATGCATGTGGCATTGACCTTGTTTTAAAAAGTTATTGTATTGGGGCTAACCTGTTCAAGCCCGCAAACGGCAATCATCTGAATGGTTGAGTTGATGAAAGAACGAGTCGTTCATCATTCACACGATCCAGATTTTTTGGATCAAATTCACTTCTGACGGATGTTTAATAGTTTGTTAAATTGCAATGCATATGGGCAAGAAATTTGCAGCTATTTGTAGCTTGGCAAGAGTTTCAAGTTGCGACAAACTAAGAATTCGCGCAATTTTACGGGTATCAGTTTCCTATACGAGTCATGTCCTATTGTCCGGCAACTTGTTTTCTTGTAACGCATAAAACGGAACTTACACAGGATTTCATCTTTCAACAGTATTGGTTTTCCTAGTTTATCAACGGTACGGGTATATTTCTAAGTACCTAATACTCAAAACTACGTGATTTGGTCCGATATCTCAAAAGAAGGCGAGAGTTCCACCAACAGCAATCCATTCTTTATGTGTCTAGACGATAAGGAACACGTTTCATCAAGAAACACAATGCATAAATTTAAATTCAAGTTTCGGTTCATTCACTTTGTAATAGCTACTGCATGAGAATGTTCTTTACTGAGCACAAAACAGAGAGACCTTGTGTGTCCAGCAGGAAGAAATTAAGTATTATTAATTTGGATAAAAGTAGTTTTATTTGGGAATAAACCATTTCAATGAAAAGATCCAACAAATATTCACAATGCCAATGGCAATTTCAGTGTTGTCAAGACCAAAGCAGTGATTGCTAGGCAGTCGAGCAGAATAATTGCTAGTGACGGACAGATGTGATAAAGTTTAGGAGAAAAGATACTAGAAAGGCAACTTCATTGAATTTGAATTTGAATCATTTAAAACAAACGTTTCTTTGTAAAGACGGCTTTATCTTGAATCTTATCAGAGTGAACCTGTTCTTTAGATTTGCTTGTACAAAACAAGTCACAATATAATTGAAATTATTGAATTGTTTTGTTTTTAAGTGACCTTTTTTGACCGACGGTAAGAGACTTTGGTTTAAGTAAATAACAATTTAAAGCTCTGAACCTCGGACAAAGTAGAACAATACTTCGATGTTCAGCAGCCCACGAAAGCATTCATGGTATAACCTAACAAAGCTCATTTACATGTATTGTGTTGTGGGCAAACTTTTCATGCATTGCCGGTGGCCAGTTTCAAGCAAAGAAATGTCAGCTGAGTTTGTTTATCTTATTGTCCTAAACCAGCAATTTACAGATTATCCATTTCTCAGCATTATACCCGAGTTATAGCGAATATATTAGGATTCTTTTTAAGCTATATAGTTAAATGTGTTTCAAAAATATATATATTCAATGGCAGGCTGGCAGCCATGCGTCGCCCAAACTAGCACGCCGCAGGACGTACCGTAGGACAATACACTGTCAAACAGCCATTCAGTGCTATGAAAGCAGGCTTAGACTTAGTCCTAAACCTAAGAAAACCTAAACTAAACTAACTTTATTTAAACTTGATAGCTTCGTCAGTTCTAAAATGTGGTTCTTGCTATAGAGGTCCAGTAAGGATCATCTCTTATTGATCCAGTGTTACCACAGGAGGAAACCTAAACTAAACTAACTTTATTTATACTGGATAGCTCTATCTGTCCTAAACTCTTCTTCCTAGAGGCCCAGTAAGGATAATCTTTTATTGATCCAGTGTTACTACAGAAAAAAACCTAAACTAAACTAACTTTATTTATACTGGATAGCTCTATCATTTCTAAAATGTTCCTCCTAGAGGTCCAGTAACGATCATCTCTTATTGATCCAGTGTTATTTCACAGGAGAAACTATTCTTTATTTAGACTGGAAACGTTCTGTCGGTTCTAAACTGTTCTTCCATTAGAAACTTCGAGAAACTACAGAGACAATGGTGTGAAAATTCTAAAGCGATTGCCAGTATGTAACACAAGCGCAGGTTATTACTGCACTGGAGAGATTATCATCATCATATCGCCGCCGTTTGTTAGCCAATTATTTTCAATCACGTGTGCCTCTTTGAGCCACTGTTCGCCGGGAACCGGGGGGGAGGAATATGCGGGGGGGGGAGTAGATATGATTATGTACAAATATTTTCCGCCCTGACAGGCAATATCGCGAGTAAGAACAGGCGAATATAGCCAGTCTAAATGTTCAATCAGTGTATCGCCATGCCTGCATGATACGCTTTCAGAATAAAATATATTCGTTTTGAAAGCCAATATTTAAATTTGTTTGTGCGCTTACAGCGGGCTTTTGTGGTTACCTAAGGTTGGACGATAGGAGGTCTCTCTCGTTATTCATTTAAGATAAGAAACAATCTTAGTTATACCACTTGAAATGCAGACTAGAAATTAAAACATGTATCAATGGCTTTGAATTTGATTCTGTCGGTTAAAACATCACGCGTTTTGCAACCATGGTACACAACATTATACGTTCAGGCAGCCGCCTTGGTATTCACACAAGCGAATATAGCCATTCTATTTTGAAAACAAGTGCGTTGAAGGTAACAACTACATTAGGTTGCATCAGGAGCTGGTGATTAATGTCTGAACTACTTGAAAAAGATTACAGCGTCCAAGTGCTTTACGATCGATAATATTTCTCGTGTTTATTCTCAATCTCACGCACGCAATCGCTATCAGTGTCAGGCTTAATATCCAATAACATGTTCGGGAGACATTCTAAGGCGCTTAATTTCTCCAAGTGACATAGTATTTGATTGTTATTTATTTATTTTTTCGCATGGTGATTGCCTCCTAGAAACGAGAGATCGATTAGAAAGCTGTGCGTGGGTTTAATGACGCTGCATTGACGCAGATACGAAAATTGATATCATGCGATCGTTATGTGGGGTAAACCTGCCATAATTTCGCGTAAAATCAGGAAGATATTAGTCATGACGGCCTCCCCTCTCATGTATGGAACGCATTAACGCTAATAGATAATAATACATCGTGAGTAAAATTGTCAATCGCCACACGAGAGGTACAAAGCCTGTTTTTATGCAGGAAACTGGTTCTTCTCAGAACAGGATCAGACGGGAAAATTATTTCCGTTCAAACCATTTGTTCTTGTTTACTGAAACACAGGAATAAGCGATCCAATTCGCGTCCGAACGGATGCAGAGAACGATCTTTCTGGCTGGTTCGAATCCAGCCGCAATTCAGAAAGTTAATAAAAATATAGAAGCTTCAGAATAATAGAGACTAGAGAGTTTGTATAAAACTATTAAATAAAAGCGGCCTCTCCAAAAGTGTCCATCATCTGTCGAGCAAAACCCGGTGTATTTGCTTACGCCATCTGACGAAACCACGAAACTCGTGGGCTTTTGTCAAATGTCAACACTTAGTTCAGTAAACAATGCTGATTATGTAACCCGCTTTTGGTTACGCAATTCATCAACAAACTCGGACTCAAAAACCTGACGACCACGACACAGTGACCACGAGTTTTGCACGATGGCGAGAGCAAACAACACACGCAAAAATGACGAATCAGGGAGCGACGATTATTATTGGATTAAGGAGAGCCAAGGAGGAGCCTGGAGGCTTCACAATTATTGGGAGGGGGCAAGCTACTCCCCGCGCCAATCCCCGCGCCCTGCTCGGAGGCCCCTGCCTCGGGGTCCATTCAGTTCTCAGTCTTCGTCGTTACGGCTAACTCCCGGCAAAAGAAGCTCACTGAATATTTGACGGGAAAACCCGTGGATTTGGGAGAAAACCCAGCCTACTCGTTCAAATAATAGAAGTAAAACTTCCTTATTAAGCATTTCCTTATCAGTGGTATAAACTGATATCCAATACGGGTTATTTTCGTCCTGACCCATTCAAAAGATTTAGAAAATCTAGGATCAGGTGGGCGATGGCCTGGAGCAAAATCTTTGCGAAAACATTCATTCTTAAGCCTGCCGCACACGAGAGCTATCAGCTGAGCAAACGACCTCGCGAGGGAGTTAGCTCAGCCCGAAAACCACCTGTACACGATAGAAACTTGTCTCTCGAGGCAAATTCCTCCTCAGGAAAACTATCCGCACCAGAGAGTAACTTGCTGAGCTAACAGCTTCGCGAGGTCTTTAGCTCTCCTGTGCAGTAGTGGGCTTTTGTTAATTCATCTCAGGTCTCAATCCTGAATATGTAATACTGGGTGTTGGCACTATGAATTTTCGAAAAGAGTGAGTCGTGAATTACTTGTGTCTTATTCCAGCTTAGCTTATATTTAACCCCTCAACTGAGTGACAAGGGGCAGCGAGGTAATCCTTGATCCCCTCTCCACCGTCTCCTGTGTGTCTGGCGGTGCTAATCTAGGGAGCTGGGCGGGGTTCGCGATCGTGGTCTGAATTCGTACTGTCGGCCATGATGTGTACAAAGTCTTTATCAGTCAGACTAATGTATCTGCTCGATCTAAGAAATGTGTAGAAATATCTGCGAATATCTTCTTCAAAATTCTCGTAAATTCACTAGAATTCTAATAATACCCCAGAATGCGCATTCTCGGAAGATATCGATCCATCTTAATATGTGTCATCATCCCGTGACCACAATTAGATTTAATATAAAGATATGTTTAAAGGAAGCTTTCACTGAAAAAGCCGCAGGAAATATAAATACCACCAAGGCCGACACCAACCTGACAGAACAGAGCCGCTAGCGATTATCAACTTCAACCGACCGTTAACCATCGCAAACAAAAGAGTAGACGCAAAACTGCAAAAGCCATAATTGGTCAGAAGTTCTCAGAACATTCCACAATCGTCGATATCACTTGCCCGTCGATGGCCCTTACGTCGAAATTTCCTGACAATCTCTTATCTAGCACGAATGCCGGATTTATTTACAATAATTAAAACCGTTAAGACTTTAAAAAAGTTGGGTGATGTACATTCTCAAGTGTCCATTAGCAAGCGTTCATTTTTTTACGGTCTTATTTCGAGTAAAATCACCAAGCAAGCCGCAAGTAGGAAATTCCTAGTGTGGTTGGAATTAATGCCATGACCTGCGGTAAAAAGATGTGCGATTGGTTCAACAAGTTCATAGTTTGAATATATTTCAAAGCCCTACCCTAATTGGCATGGGAGCTGGCCCACCACAAGAGTAGGCAACAATCACCCGAACACAACATATCACACCACGTCAACAAGCTCAGTCAATAGTCGTCGTTTGTAGATTTAATTTAACACATCAGCTTACGGTACTGTGTATATAAGTATATTGTTGGAACTAGGAAGTAAAATTGGAATTTAGAAAACTGGCATGCGATACAAATAACCTAACAGGCTACAGGTGGACCTAAGTGAGGTATTTAAACCGCTGTGTGAGCCGTGAGGGTCGAGGGATAACTTCATATATCTATATAACCCGCAGTATCCCAGACAAACGGCACGGTTAAGCATTTTTACAAAGGTTTTATCACTATGCCGTGGATAGTGTTACCCAGTCTTCGTACAACCGCAGACTGATATCTTGTATTTTGACTTTGCAATCCTGACAGCGTATAACAAGCTGGTACGATATATACTTGTGAAAATGCATCATTTTTTGTTTTCAACAGATTTCAAATGACCCGGAGCGTACCTATTCTTATTTGGGTTCTCAAATATGTTTGTGTTCAATAACACGAGGTCGAGGCGAAACTGTACCACTAGTTCACAACAATACGTTGAAATCAAATATTGGAAATTTGGAATAAATATATGACGGACCGTATGCTGCTAATTATTCTGGATAATCGATCCAGCTCACGGGATGGCATGAGATCAGTACCAGAGCCGCCATCTTGAATATATAATCATTCTGACTTTCTCCCAGCATGCCGAGCGTTTTCCTTCCTCTCTCGTCACTTCCGGTGTACGATCGGACGCCAAGACAGAGAATTTGGCCGAAATTTGGCGATTTTACTTTAAAATTTTACCACCTTTAACGCCACAATGTCGACGAGAGCAGAGAGGGAGAAGAACAAGAAACAACATGATAAAAACACGAGTGTACTCATGGAGTTACTTCGCGAAGAACAGAACAAATTTTGCGCTGACTGCCGGGCAAAAGGTCGGTGTATGTGTGTGTGACTGTGATTATGTGTGCGTGTCAAATACGAGAGTTGTGGGGGAAAATATCGACGTATCAGTCCGTAATACAATTCTTTTACTCCCCTAGGACCAAGATGGGCTTCGTGGAATCTCGGTATTTTCGTCTGTATTACTTGTGCGGGCATTCATAGAAATTTAGGCGTGCATATTTCCAAAGTGAAGTCTGTCAATTTGGACGCATGGACACCGGAACAAGTTAAGGTAGAAATTGGAAGTTGATTTTATAAAATCGACCAGGAAATTGTACTATATTAACTGCGTTTTATGGTCTGTTTATCATCGTTTATTAGAATTATATATTCATTACGGGCCTTTGATTATTTCCATCGTATTTTTTTCACGTTTCTATGTGGAAAGGAAATAGCTATTGCAGTATCGTGTTTGCTGTTTCCCTCAAAGTGCAATGAAATAGGAACACAATTCTCTTTGAAAAAGCCGGTCAAATAATAAATATCTCTACAATTCTTTCGGTAGCCTTATAATCGCGCGGAAATAAAGGAGCTTACTATCAGTCCATCAAGACATTGAATGAAATATTTTTTATGAAAGCCAGATGTTAAAGGCTTTGTTTTAATCATGTTTCTGTTGCAAACTTTTGTGCTGCTTCCCTGATAGCAATCTCAAAGATGAATAAAGTAAATGAATTTTAAAGAATGCTGCTTGTAATTTGATGTATGTTTGAAATTTAATCAATATTCAGCAAAGGTATGGCATCAATACAGGCTAAGGATAGGTTTGTTCAAGACTTAACCATGTTTGTCATGGTTACATATTTGTCTATTGGATACAACTGTTACGAAATGCTTTACCAACCAGGAACAATAGGATGAACTGAGGTTTTGAATGGAATGTATGTGTGCTTTCATTTGTAATGATGGTCAAATCTTTCTTTAGAATGTCGTGGAATGGGGAAACAGAAGAGCAGCAGATTACTACGAGTTTCATTTGCCCGTTGGATTCCGTCGTCCTCAAGGCGACTCAAGCCTTGAACAGTTCATTAGAAATAAATATGAGAAGAAGTTATATATAAATAAGGGTGGTCCACCCCCTGCTAGAGAATCAATTAACTCGCCTGAAAAGGTAAAGACATGGTATAAAAGCTTTTAGCAACTCACTAGGGCCAACTCTGACTAGTTATGAATGAAGTCATGAGTAAAATTTTTTGCCCTGTGGCAAAATGAATTGCTTTGTCATTTTTTAATACAGGCAGAGTGAACCACTTGAATATGTTTCTGACTCTAACATGCACTCTGAACTAAAAAATTTAATGGTTTTGTGTAGGTTAGCCAAGATAAGAAAAAATCTAGC
Organism: Dendronephthya gigantea; assembly: GCF_004324835.1. Lineage (NCBI taxonomy): Eukaryota > Metazoa > Cnidaria > Anthozoa > Malacalcyonacea > Nephtheidae > Dendronephthya > Dendronephthya gigantea. The sequence goes on along the minus strand of NW_021163061.1, from coordinate 782,735 downwards.
GATAGCCAAAGTAAAAAGGTATAAACATTGAATGAATGTTATTTCAATGGTTCAAGGAAATCTGTAAGCTATGTGGCTTATCAAACTGGATGTTTTCTTGTAATTATATAAGATATTTTTACCGATGATCTAGATATCTAGACCAGAACCGTCCAAGTCGGTTCCGAACCCTACCAAGGCTAGCAATCTGTCGAACATCAAGCCATCATCAGCTACCGTAGACCTTCTCTCAATGTCTGAACCAGCACCATCACAACAAGCACCAGCACAGATAAGCTCCACCTTGTTGAGCATGTCAGCGCCACCTGCTGCTGCACAAGGCAATACTGCTGACGTAAGTTTGGACACAGAACACACACACACCTTTGCTCTGAAATTCATCATCTTTTTCTTCCATCACCATGTCATTCCTTCTCCATCATCATTTCAACCTCCTGAATAATCCTTCCATTTATGGGTTTCAATTTTGTAGCTTCTCAACTTCGGTGGTCCCTCGTTCCAAGTTGCAGATAGCAATCCCCAACAGCCGAAATCCCAGCCACCATCCCAGGGATTTGCATTTGAGTTGTCGCAGGTAAAAGATAACATCTGTTAGAGAAGTTGAAGGACTGTCCTCAGGAAACTGTTCTTTGAGACACTAGACTCTTTCAAGATGCTTTTTATTTTGTATGATCGAAATCAGTCACGCTAGTAATGTATTTTAAATTTTATACTTTGAACCTAGAATATGTCAACACCATCCCCAGTTATCAACAATACAACAACAAATGGTACTTCAGATCAAACCAATATCGAAGAAAATTTGTTTAAAGGTGATCTTTCGAGTGGAGGACAGTCGAAAAAAGGTTAGTGAATATTAGCAGACTAGTCCATTGATCTGATAATAAACTGGATACATCATCTAAGGTCAGTGGATCAGTATGATTCTATGAATATTGCGTACCTGGTCCACGAGACTCTTCGCTTCGGTCATGCGTGATTCAACATCTCTCGCGTTTTTTGCCGCCATTAGCCTGGGATTTAAGCGTAGATTTCAATCGTTCCATTCCACCAATCTGTTTTTTCTAGATTCTATAATGGCGTTGTATCAACCATCTCAAAAGCAAGCCAATCCTCAGATGTTCGGTGTTCCAGGCGGAGTTTATCTTCCTCAACAGCAGCAACAGCAGCAGCAACAACAGATGAATGTTATGGCGATGAACAGGCCTCAGGGAATAACACCTCAATATAACGCACAGCAAACAATGTTTAATATTCCACAGCAACAACAGCAGCAACAAATGTTTCAGGTTGGAGAAAAACACAGCTTTCATAAAACTCTCTCACGGAAAACCTTGCTGCTAAAATCTATACTCATGCGTATTGTACTTTCCGTATAATAGAATATTATCCTCCAATAGTGGCTATTAGATGAAATTGACGAGTCTTCATCGTCACGTGTTCGTCCACGTCATGATCACGTGTCTTCTAAGTTTACCTCCAAGCATAGAACATCGTTGTCTTTCATCATCGAGATATTGATGACAGATAATTGGATTGTCTATCCTTATCATCCTTATCTTGCTTCTATAATCAGTATACCTTGAAGTTCCCTGTGTACCCTGTAGTCCCGTATTGTATACCAACATCTTTTGCAATTCTTTTCCAGGTCAACCAGGTCCAACAGCAAATGTCGATGTTAGGCCTGAGGCAACAGCATCAACCAACTCAGGCAATGCCCGGCAATCAGGGTATGCCTAATTTTCAGGCAGGTTCAGGCTACAATCCAAATATGGCAATGCCAGGTATGATGTCCTATAACAACAGTGCGACTCCGTATGGAAACACGCCCATGGTTAACGGCGGCTGGATGCCGCGACCCGGAGGAAATTTCCCCCAACAACAGCCAACACCCCCGTACCTAACCACCGGTCCTACAGCGCCAAGGTTCAATATGTACCAAGCACAGGGGGGTGCGCAATCTGGGCATACGTTAAGCACTAATCTGTGGAAATGAGTTACTTTGGAGTCAGCTGAATTAAGATGAATCTTCTTGTCGAAAATGGTGAATTTTTTTCGGAAATTGAGTGTAAATACATTGAAGCGTTTTGTGGTAAAATTTCTCTTTTCGTGGAGTAGAAATTTGGACGTCCGTGTTGTCTGACTGTGACTGAATGGTTGTTCATTTAACCAACTATTCCTAGAACTCTGGAAAAGATGTTCTTTAAGTAGACTTCAAACTACCGTGTGGTGAATGATTGGATTCTCTGAAAGACATAATAATTTCATGAATAGTTGAACTTTTCATGAGTTTTACAAATGAAGCTAATTTCTACTTGTGCTAGAATTAATTTAATAAACAATGCGTATACGGTGTTGCACTGAAGTATAGAAAACGTGGAGACACTGCATGCCACTGATGATGATTGTTTCCTAAAATAGTTATTTCTCTAAAGCAGCCACAATTGGTTATGCCAGCAAAGTGTAGATTTCATTTCATTCAACCGTGTTGAACTAAAATTGTTTTGCATATAAAAAAGCTCTATCAAATGTATAACCAATTGTATCGAGCCAATCAGGTTTTGTGTGTATTTGCGTACATTATGCTAAATAGGTTTTTTCTAACTGCAATTGTAAACACGCATGCGCTCAGCATCAGACAAACTTCCATCAAACTAAGCTAACTTGAAGAAAATACCAACACTAGCAAATCCCTTGTTTTAAGATCTAAAGTTTTGGTCAAGTTCCAAATTCAAAGAATTTTAGCATATCAACGATTATTTAGTATAAATATATATCAAATTCTGTGTTCGTAAAATGGAATATAAATTTAAATAAATGTAAATTTGAATTTTAATTTATATGGTGGTATCATAGTATATCAGGGGTAAAAGGTGAACTGGCATATAAAGAAATAGAGCTTTGCACAATGGTTATAGCAGTAAAGTCTGCTTTGAATGAAAACTTTAAATGTTTTCACGTTCATGTGTTTACCTATACCACAATGCAAAGCGAGTGAAGCTGCATATTCTTGAACCCAGGCCCACACGTAATAATTGTGGTTAATATTAATTGTAAATTTATTAATTTAAGTCAGCCTTTTACTGTTAGCTATTTGGAGCAATTGTTTTTAATATGAATGTCATAATTTCATCGGCTATGCTCCCTCTTAAAAAACCTACCAGCGTACAATGCAACTTTGCAAGTGTCCATTAAACTGTACCGAAGCGCCTGTGAGCCTAACTGAGAACGGAAATCATTTCAAATTCTTTAGCAAACAATTTAACGACTTTACCTATTGATACATGTAAACACATCGCCCCGTTCATATTGTGAGAAACTTTACAGCAATAAAATTCAATTATAACCACAAAAATGATTAATATCACTTTTATTGGGGAATTTATGTGAAATGTAAACACAGATTCGACCGCTATCGCTATCTCCCGCGTGGAAACTTATCACTTTGCAATACCGACATGATTAATTTTTTATTTCCTTGCATTTTCAATTTATTTTCCCAAAGTAGTTATTCCAACAGTAAAAAAACTCCTGTTTTCCCCTAAATTTTACTTCAAAGAAGGCGCCTTTACGACTAGCCTTTATTTAGTTTGAAAGTTAGCCACAAAGGTAAAAAAATTAGAGCAAGTAGATTCATTTTTTTAAAAAATCCCATTAAATTGCAAATATAAATTATGGGAAAATCATTATGACGGTGCAAAAGCCGAAATTATTAAATTGTTGGAAGACAAAACATCTTATTTTTTTATCAAAGTCTTGGACGATTTTACTCGCGAATAAATGATGTTTTATAGGGTTTTGATCTTCCTTTGTGGACTTATGTTAGGTTTAAGCGCGAAGTTTGTATAATCTTGTCGAAATTTATCTGTCAATATTGGGATAAGAAATGAATTTACTGTTATACGTATGCAAATCATTTACGCACAAACTCATCATCTATGGTGCCTCATTTGCCATAATTGGCCAATCGTTACGGGGGAGCAGAGATGAAACTTCTTCAAGCCTTCCTTGAGGTTCAGTCCCATAAACAAAATCCTAATTAAAACAGACCTCTCTTGATTATACGTGACTGTTTGAAAAAAAATCAAATATTTTTTATTTAGGTAATGACTGATACCACGTCCACGGCCTGGAGTCACGTATTTTTATGTTGTAAGAGGATAATTATTTTGTTTAAACGACTGAAAAATCCACGTGGATAACGTAGACGTGACCCATCAACGTCGACGTGTCCGACGCGGACAAGGTTAAATCCTCAATGTCAACCTATTGCTGAGTTTGAGTGACTCAGTCACCACGCATTCAGGTTTTTTATTCAGCCAGTTTTCCTCGCGTTTGGCGTCGATTGAGAAAGATTGAAATGGATCCAATGACAGGAAAATGATTTTGTCCTTGAACAAAAACGGTTGAACAAAACACGGTTGTTCGTCTGTAGCAATAGTGTATTTCCCTAAATATCCGACTGTGAAATAAGTTTTATGTAGTGATTTAAAAAAGCCTGCAGAATTAGACTGAAAAAAGCAACATTCTGAAGAAACCTGACACTTTGTAATTCGTAAAATCAAATATACATTTATTTTTGAAATGTATAAAAAGAGTAAAAACTTCAAGTCCTTTAAAGGAACTCTCATATCAACGAAGAGTTTTCAATGCATTGCAAACGGCCAATGACATTGTAATATATGAATGAAAACACTTCGGAGATAAGTCATTTTTCATTTATCTGGAGACCAATATATATAAGTGTCATGTCATCATCCACAACAGCTCCACCCCCCGGGATATTGACAGCCATTAGCCTCAAAAACTCTAATTGGAAGAGAATTGAATATTCATGTCGAATATACAGACAAGCTGAAAGAAAAGAGCGTTGTGGGGTGCCAAATATATTCAAGGCAAGCACAAAAATACTCGACGAACCGGAATAGAAAGTAACAACTATAGCTTCGTGTTTCAACGGCAACAAAGGTACTTTTATTTTATTCTTCAATGTCTTTTGTTCATTCCTATATCTTGTCATCCTAAATTGATTCAAATCGTGTATAGGTTTATCAAGTTTGGCAGAGCTTAGCTAAACATTTTTCTCATACACTAGCGAGGGGTGACGTTGTTATTGTTAGCAAATGTAGCAATTGAAGTCTTGTCTACTATTAGCGAACGTCAATGTCAAATCCGCCTCTTGAAATTCGTGCAATTTTACGAGTTATTGTGAAAACTCCAAAGCAGTAAATATACGACTTATATATGATATTAGTTGACTGGTATCTTATGAACAGTTTTATATCTGCGGGTATTAATCCACAGGCATAGATAGCGCTGCGTTAATTCTGATCTAATGACTTAACGGATTACTTTGAACGCGGTTACGATTTTTACTGAGCGATTGCGTTCTGTTATATGGAAGAGGTACAAATAATTTGTCAAACAAATGTATTCATTGACGCTATTTTTTATAAAAATTTACGCATGACTTGTACATCCCCGTTGCAATTAGCAAGGATATATTAAAGTCAAATGGAACACAAAAGATAATGTATGTTGTATAATATATCATTTTGAATTTGTTAGGGCCAATAATCAGAGCTCAAGGTGATTGTTATTCTTGTGACAAATCAGTCACAGTGGTATAGACCGGACATCGTTTTTTAAAATGTGAACGGGGCGCTCGTGATTCAGATGCCGAGCGAATTGGTCAAGGAAATGCCATAATTATATTTCTACGTGGCTCCAAGCGCCTCATTAAGACGAGATGTCATCTGTTCTGTGTCTTATGTAAGTAAACGCAAGAGCTATGGACATGTTGTATATACTAGACTGTAAAAGCTTACATATTCAACACAGCTTATCCCATAGTACGATCAGTGCTTAGCACAATACCGTGGAATGCGCTTGTAATATATTTCGCAAATATATGAAGATGCGGCAGGCACTATGATAAACCATATGTAATGTATGAATGAATTAAGAGATTATGTGGGAAGGTGTAAAGTGAACACAGCAAAGGCGCAACGTGAAAATTACCTTTTATGCAAATTTCGCTTGGGGGAATGTAATATTTATGTGTTAAAGTTTAACAAAATGCTCCGTGTTTGCTTTGGATTTTTCTGTAATTTCTTCGTGTAAGCATACGGTATTTTGTTGAAGTCTATAAGTCGGTTTGTCAAATGTGCTTGCGAGGCAAAGAGCGAAGAGCGCGTCGTTGGACAGGCAGATGGGGGGCTAATTACCATGAGGTGACCTGTTCGATATTGCGGAGTTCAGTCGTGCAGCTGAAATATGGGGGATTATTTAGCTAGGGCAGAGATGATGTGATCTCAAAACGAAGGTAAATTGCTTGTAGATGTATCTAGCCCTAAATAGATCCTCACCAGACAGGATGAAAAATTTCCTGCGGTGCAAGGATGAAAACACCCGGCCATTTTCTCTGCCTGTTTAACGGATCAAGCGAAAGAAGCAATGTCGACATACAAGATATGTCGCCGGCCTTCGAGATTCATCATTTACTGGCGGCACTTTTGACCGAAATTCATCGCATTTGCCGGCTGCGTCTTCTCATCGTGTCGTGATGTTTTTATTTCAAAATGAAAAAACAAACAAAACAGACATTCTCTGTTGGCCAATGTCAGATGCGGGAAGTTTATTGACATGTTTACATGAAACCGAGGAATTTTTTTGTCTTGCTAAACATTCAAGGCGCGAACACCCTGTTTTTGTCGCGTAATCGTCACTGCTTGTTTCATGTAAACATTCGTTTGAGAAAAACACGAGCTTTGTGGGCAATAACTGGGCCATTCTTGTCGTTAAATTGACCAGTTTCCGACGTATCGTTACGAACGCATTAGGCACCCGCTTCTGCACTTATACCATGTCGCGTTTGCCGCCTAAAAAAATAGTGTCGCGAGTCTTTTTTTTTGCCTTGTTCGTGTTCCGGGGGGGAGAATAAAAGCAATTCAATGCGTATTTTTTACAGCATATCCAGAATGTACTAACTGTAGACTATTCCAAAAGTCTGCTATCGCATAAGGTCCGTTATAGCAACTGATATGACACCGGCATCTGATCATTGACATTGATAGCTGTTTCTGCATCGTCCATATCAGCTATGTCCTATGACTTTGAAAACTGATATTTCTCAATTTCGACTATAAAGCCATAGCATCCCAGGAGGATGCTTCCTGGGCTTTCTATGATAAAGCACATCAAACTTGAGGACGCAATGACTGAGACCTTATGACCAGGCTTATGACTAAAGGTCTGTTCATATGAGACGGGACGGGCAGGGCTAGCTCGGCAGTGCTGGGATTTCATTTCACATATTATTTCACTATCTTTGTAAAATTGCATTCATATGGAACCGGATCAGCCCGGTTCTGGCGAGTTCCCGCCTGAAAGAAGCGAGATCTTGCCTGAAAACATGAAGCGGGCCAGCGAAAGCGAGCCAGCCCGAGAAACCGTAATTCACTGCAATGTAGATCTCATTTTTAAACTGAAGTAAAGCTTTCTGCACTCGATTTATGCATTAAGTTAAATACTTTGTTGATAACTTCATGCGTACACTGATAGCGGTGTTGGATTTAGAGCAGTTTTTTTTAAGTGCAACTTAAAGAGATCCACAGTTTGATAACCCGAAGCGCAATCTGATTTAGAGAACAATAGTTTTGTGTACGACTTATGAATATATTTTTAGGTGACAATGTTTAAAAAAGTGAAGCTGTTTCGTACATCTTCTTCGAAACGTCGCGAAGAAGAGTCAATTCAAAAACGTCGACGGCTGATTCAACACGCATTATTGGCCAGCTATAGATTGGTGCCAGGGGTTGCTGGAGGAAGGGGGTGTATATCTTTCGAGTGCTTCTCTAAACCGAGATTCTTCCTTTGTCATCGAGATAATAATCTCATCATTGAAAGATACAAAGACTCAGAAGATTATAGTAAGTACTGACAAGCTTAGCATGTCTGCAGGTTTGTGTTTATGGAACCATAGAAATTTATATCAACATCTGTTTTTAACTGTTCTTCCTAGAGGTCCAGTAAGGATCATCTCTTATTGATCCAGTGTTACTACAGGAGGAAACCTAAACTAAACGAACTTTATTTATACTGGATAGCTTTATCAGTTCTAAACTGTTCTTCCTAGAGGTCCAGTAAGGATCGTCTCTTATTGATCCAGTGTTACTACACGAGGAAACCTAAACTAAACTAACTTTATTTATACTGGATAGCTTTACTGATCAGTTCTAAACTGTTCTTCCTAGAGGTCCAGTAAGGATCATCTCTTATTGATTCAGTGTTACTACAGGAGGAAACCTAAACTAAACTAACTTTATTTACACTGGATAGTTCTATCAGTTCTAAACTGTTCTTCCTAGAGGTCCAGTAAGGATCATCTCTTATTGATTCAGTGTTACTACAGGAGGAAACCTAAACTAAACTAACTTTATTTACACTGGATAGTTCTATCAGTTCTAAACTGTTCTTCCTAGAGGTCCAGTAAGGATCATCTCTTATTGATTCAGTGTTACTACAGGAGGAAACCTAAACTAAACTAATTTTATTTACACTGGATAGTTCTATCAGTTCTAAACTGTTCTTCCTAGAGGTCCAGTAAGGATCATCTCTTATTGATCCAGTGTTACTACAGGAGGAAACCTAAACTAAACTAATTTTATTTATACTGGATAGCTCTATCAGTTCTAAACTGTTCTTCCTAAAGGTCCAGTAAGGATCATCTCATTGATCCAACCACTAAACCACATCATGTTCTTGCAAAGTAGAAGGATTTTCTAAAAAGGATTTTCCTATTTCTTAGAAAGCGAAGCAACGTTCGTGATATTGGAAAACATGTGGTTCCAAGATTTCTTTGCGTTTGAGTGCTTTACAAGCCCAGGATGGTTCATAAGACGGAACTCGTTGGGTCTGAGTTTACAACGATACGACGGAAGCAGAGAGTTTAAAGAAAGTGCAAGCTTCAAGTTATCAAAAAAGCAATGTCTATGTAAGTGTTTGCCTTCGGTGAAGAAGCGTCTTTAAGTCCGGTTTACACTTGCACTTTTTGCTACGATTTTGTGCGTTTTTCGTCTTTTGATAGATGTGAACGAGTGATTTAGTTACTGATGTTCCAATAAGAGCTCGTACACAGCAGAGCATTCGTAATTAAGTACTCGTTGTAGTACATGCTTTAGTTCATTGGATTGCAAGGCCATAGTGCTTGAATATGTTTGTGTCAGTTGATGCCATTTTAAGCACATTCATTTGCTTCCCAGCATGCAGTGAAGTACCGGTGGTCAAGGGCGTGAGAGTCTGGGTTCGAGTGAACAACATGTGCTTCACAAGAGGAGTGGTTACCAAAGACTTTTCTCACGAACTTCATGTAGTCACAACGAAAGGAAAGCTGATCAAATGTCCGCGAAATAAGGCCGAATTCTTAGCCGTGGATAAAATTCCCAATCCTCACGATGTCAAGGCTGGCTGCCGCGTCGCTGCAAAATGGCACGATCGTACTGAGCCCTATTATCTGGCGACAGTACAGGGGAGACTGGGGCATAATAAATATCTGCTGACGTTTGATGACGATGACGAGGGTTATTGCGATTTGAAATTCATCCGAGTTCTTTTATGGACATCTTCTCAATCAGGTGAACTAGAGATGATGATGATCTTTACTGCATCAACCTCTAGGAAGAACAGTTTAGAACTGATAGAGTTATCCAGTATAAATAAAGTTAGTTTAGTTTAGGTTTCCTCCTGTAGTAACACTGGATCAATAAGAGATGATCCTTACTGGACCTCCAGGAAGAACAGGTTAGAACTGATAGAGCTATGCAGTATAAATAAAGTTAGTTTAGTTTAGGTTTCCTCCTGTAGTAACATTGGATCAATAAGAGATGATCCTAACTGGATCTCTAGGAAGAACAGTTTAGAACTGATAGAGCTATCCAATGTAAGCTGACTCCTCAGTATTGGAACCTCTAGAAAGATCTGTACAGCACCGATAGCGCTATCTTAAACCTTTCTCCAACTTTTAGAAGAGAGTGTTAGTGCACCGCCGTGGTCATCGCTTGAAGATATTCCTCGACTGAGTTCAGGGATGTTGCTAAACAACAACGACAATCGGGCAGAAAAGTTAAAACTCGCACCAAAGAAATCCTGGGGAAGCTATCGAAAGATAAGCGTGAGCGACCAGCATTTGGAGCTGCGACACAACCCGGGGCTTGTACCAAACTTTCTTCAATTGTCATCCGCGTCGAGCTACCGCGAGGGGAGCAGTTCAAAGGCGCTCAACGGGTCGGGATTTTCTCAAATAGGCAGTCGGGTTGGTTCAAGACGCATGAGCCTTGGTAATGTGCTGGAGAAACGAGACAGGAAGAACGGTGTCGCGGGGATCTCGAGATGGGACAGATGAAGTTGACATGAATGGTATACACACACGAGTGTGGACATCAAGAGATCTCGTGCCAGGATTGTCAAAGATGACCATCCCAGGTAATGGCTTACCGAATTGCCTTGCAGAATTGAAAGCAAGTCGAGAAGAGTTAAAGATGACATAAAATGCCGTTTTGCATGTCCACGCTTTTTGTCCCGAAACGTGGTAGTTCAGTGTAGGTAGTATTCTGCAATCAAGTTGTCGTGGTTTGTGTCTTAACTACCTGAGAAAGATATCTCAAACGTGGTGGTCCAGTGTAGGTAGTATTCTATAATAAACTGTCGCGGTTTGTGTCAGAACTACCTGAGAAAGATATCTCAAACGCGGTGATTCAGTGTAGGTAGTATTCTACAATAAACTGTCGCGGTTTGTGTCTGAACTACCTGAGAAAGATATCTCAAACGTGGTGATTCAGTGTAGGTAGTATTCTACAATAAGATTTGAAGTGACATTGAGAGTGAACAAAGTTTGGTCAATTTAATTATATGGCACCGTCCATACAGTATAATATACATAAGAACGAAATAAATAAACGTGTTCGCTAAAAATATTTATTTTAGAAAAATAGGAAAATTGATTATAAAACAAACTAAAATTGTTGTATATTTATATCTATGAAACGCAGGAAAATAAATATTATGAAAAAGTACTACAGAATTAATAATACACAAATTTATGGTCTAAATGAAGTTGAATTTGAATGCGATAGAATATATTCTATATGCAGAGATGGCGGTTTAATTTTATACTTGAAAATATGCGTGGAAAGTCTGTTTAATTTAGACAGAATTTTAACACATCTAAAGTAGAAACAGCTTAGCATAGGATCCAAATTTCTGTCAAATTGAGAGGTAGCCATGTGTTCAAATGATCTGCCAACGATATACAGTTGTTCGATGACTTTGTTTTGTTGTTAGTTAGCGCGTTGATTAGCAACTAAACATTTGGCGAAACAATTTATATTGATGAAGCGATTCAAATCCTCTCTAATTTGGTATTGAATATATGAAGTGTAGCATGCAGAATGTAGCGGCTATGACATGAATACACGATGCCGAACGCATGTCTAGATGTCAAACAAAACACTGGCTCCTCCACTCAAAGTTATAGAGTTTCCAAAACTAGACTCGGCGTAGTTTGACTATAAAGTATAATCGTGCTTCGAATCTCGAAGGAGAAGTGTTTAATGGCTGCCATGCAAGGATTAAGTTATTATTATCATAAGCTATTCTTAATTCTTTTAATAATTATTCCCAATGTCGCCGGGAAATGACATGAAACAGGCGTTAGATGAGAGATTTAGACACGCTAAGAATCAACATATAGACGGCTCCCAATTGCACATTTTTACGCCAAAGTTCGACCACCGTCAATGGGACAAGGCAGTTTGATTTCTAAAGAATGCCTTGAAAGAGGGTTAGAAACTTAGATCATACGTTATGCTAGGAGCCAATTTTTCGTTTCTCGATCATTTCAATTAAAGAATGCGGCTGTTTTACGTTAGATGCAATCTTTCAAAAAATATTTCAGAACATTCTATTGGTTCGGCGAGCTGTGTCTCTTAAAAACAGCACTGATAAGGCGAGCCAAACAGAGTCAGTGTACGGAAAGTTTCTTGCTGAAATTGCAGCAGAATTGACACAGAATTCAGAAAGCTGCAATTGCCACTTCGTTGAAACGTGGGAGTGAGTGAGAATGAACCTACGTAATGAAAACTAAGAAAGAAAATCATCTTGCAAGTGCAAGAAGCAATATAAGTTATTTAAATCAAAACTTGATATTTTAAATGTATTCTTAAGAGAATATTTAATAAGATTTAATTACATATAGTTTGGGTTTCTTCTTTAGTAACACTGGATCAATAAGAGATGATCCTTACTGGATCTCTAGGAAGAACGTTTAGAACTGATAGAGCTATCCAGTATAAATAAAGTTAGTTTAGTTTAGGTTTCCTCCTGTAGTAACACTGGATTAATAAGAGATGATCCTTACTGGACCTCTAGGAAGAACAGTTTAGAACTGATAGAGCTATCCAGTATAAATAAAGTTAGTTTAGTTTAGGTTTCCTCCTGTAGTAACACTGGATCAATATAAGATCTAATCTTCATATAAAACCTCAAGAAAGACAAACAGTCCAGATTATTTAACAAGGTCCAAAGAAGAAGTAGAAAAATCGAAGCCTTTCTTTATTTTATTGAATTTGAAATTCTTCAGAGATGAAACAAAGAACTCCAAATCTCGACGATGATTCTTTCTCAAAGGAGCTTTGATAATCGTAGGGAAACTAATGCCCATATATTATGCCTATTGCCAAACTATTGCCAAAGCATCTGAATGTTCTATCGTAGTAAACACCAGTTGACGAAAGATGGCTTAGTTCTCTTCCTAAAACTTACAATCGCGAGTAATAAACAAGATCTCTGCGCAAAATATCACTCTAACATTTGCTACAGAAATGCGATTTTCAAATAAAAAAACAGCCGAGCAAAAAGTTTCATGAAAAGGCTTTCATATGTATGTCCAAAGCGATTTATCTGAATTCTGAAGAATATCGTTTGCCATTATGACATGTGCTGAGTATGTTAAATGTACGTCTCTGATTGGTTCGTCAAAGTTTGTTGGAGGTTCGCAATTGCGAGGCAGACAATACAATGACAGGCGTATAAGAGCGAATTTATAATTATGTATATATACAAATTGGAAGTTGAAAGAGTAGGAACAAAGTTTTCTCCCGTCGTGTAAAAGAAGAAAGTTAACGAAACAAAGCTTCTGGCTTGCTTTATCGTAGACATTCGCCTTGAATAGTCGCGCCCAGCAGGGGGAGTTTTCCCTGGAGCTAAGATCGTAAATATTAACAAGCTGACCGGGCAGTCACGCATGTCAATAGGTCAAACAAATCGGGCGAATTTGTGAACGACTATCTCTCTAATTTCACGGCGTCGCTCAATACAAGCTCAGGCTGTGTTAGGAGGAATATCTACACAGAAGAAACACTTTCAACAACACTTGACACGGCGTCGATGCGGTAGAAAGGGGAATAATCGGGTAAGTATTATACAGACATGTCTAATGTTGTTACTTGTGAGCAGTCTAAACTTAGTTGTGTCCTTGAGAAGTAGTTTCGGCCTTTAACTCACTCGGAGCCCATCTAAACCCCAGTTCACAACCTTAATTCGTAAAAGTTTGTAGGTTTGGGTAGGTCTTCGCGAAGATTAAGTCCACAGTTGGCAAAGTTTTTGCATAGTTTATGACTTAATGTATTCAAATCTTCATTGCTTACTTATGCTAAAGTAATATTTGAGAAGCTGCCAGCCACCACACTGTGCACGTCTAAAATCAATATAAACTCTCATGAAATGCCCAAAATATTACTTTTCCCTACTTAAATTCCGATTCGAAGGCAAACTTTCTCGAACTTGTTCGAAAGTTTTTCGCTTTCCGATGGCAAAACTAGCAACATCGCACACACATGAAAATATAATAAAGTAGGTTATTTATTGTTCGAATCATGACAAAGAATAGATCATTGTTGGGAATAAAATACACACCACAAACTTTGGAACATAAACACAGCAGCGAGGAGAGACGCGAATTCTCAGCTTTGGAAACAACTTTGAATTTGAGCAGAAAGTCAGTGCCCTTCGGAACCGGTTTCCCAGGCAAAGGTGACTTGTCGCAAAAGGTGCGGGGGTATTTTTTCAAAACTTTTCTAATTAAAATTCAACAAGCTATTTTGAATAGATTTGAAGTGCAGATGAATCAATTAATTTCGCTCACAGCGAGTGAAATAACTTTACGAAACTATCTTGCAAAGAAAGTTCCGGAGCTTTAGCCGAGCAAAACTTCGCTCGAGGAGAGGAATCTTGCAAAGAATTATGAAATAGCGACGGCAGTTTAATTTGTTGTCGCTTTCATACAGGCATCCAAGTCGCGGGGCATATTGAATTACTCCAAGTCTGAAAGAAGTTTGTAAAATCATTGTTGGTGTTCAAAGTGGTAAGATTTCTGAAGTCCGAAGGCTCGTGGGATAATGAAACGAACGTGCGAGTACAGTTTGCCTTCTTTGGAGGTAAGTTTTCAAAGAAGAAGGAGAGATTTTGTGACGGCCTGGAGTTTGGATTGATTGTAATCGTATCGCTTTTTCTGAACCCTCGCAGTAATAGTCAGACCTCATATGGAGTTCGGAATTGTTTTCGTATTTGTCTCATAGAAGCGGACTCAAGTAAACTTTTGCACTTTAAAGCGAGCTAAACTCTTGAAAGTCGACCGCAAAGGCACTCAAGATATTTAGAACTATTCCACAAATGAACTTCGCAACTTTTGTCGCCAGAAAGCGCGCTCGAAAAAGCAAATTTTCCAAACATACAAGCGAATTCTTTGCGACAAAGCCCTAAGGCTATTTGCATATACGATCCAGCTGAAAATTGATACGATTGGAACTATTATTATAAACTGGCAAAAATGAACTTAGAGTTCCCCAATATTGCAACGCGGCTTTCCGGATGTGTTTTTCTGTCTATATTGTGGCCAGCTAAACTTTTGGCGCCAAACTGCGCCGAAAATAACAGTCTTCGAGGTGAAATCGAGATAATTTCATAGTTGTTTGCTTTTTTCGTATCTACTTGTCATCTGTAGTGTTACATATTAAAATATTATTTACAACAAAAACCTGTGGCAGAATTGCCGAGACCAAATTCGGACGTAGCATATCGGGAAAACAAATAGTAATATATAATACGAAGCGGCGATAAAGGACTGATGGATCTTTGCAATAATATATGGCCGAATCTTGCTCAGTTTTTAAGCGAGAGTTTTTTGCAGACTTTTCCCCGGATAACTGAATCGGAAGTGCTTTTCTTTTCCTGTCTCAATGAATGCCGACTTGTCAACTCTATGCATACAAAGGATAAATTTAAATATATTCGCTCATATGTCATCTTTTTCGAATACAATGGCAATGCGTTTTATTCCCGAACCGTCGCTGAAAAGTGACGATGGAAAATTGCAAATTTTTCGACTGTAATTACGTTCGTCCATTTAAAGATAAAATCTTTTGACCTATAAACGAACGCGAGATGGCGGAATAAGAGTTAAGACGGCGATAATTACTCGCTAAACTAAAGAACTTTCAACTGCTTGACTCTTTTGAAGAGAAAAGTGAAAACGACAAGGAACGCGGCTCGTAGTCCAGCAATTCACGCCCGTTTATCGATTTATTTATCAGGACATTATATATAAACATATATAGCAAGCCACCTAAGGATCAATATTTATCCATATAGCGGGCCATATGCGAGACACTTGAAAAAATTTTACATTTAACAGCAGGCACTAACAAACATGGGAAATTAGATTCGGTCGCGTTCACCGAGACTGGCATTCTTCAGCTGCTCTTAAAAGCATTGAGATAAACCTATCTAAAGGGTCTTTTAGAAAACGCAGAAAAGGCAACTCTTACTTAAAATGGAGTAAAGCTGTAAATCGAATCTTAGGTTCGTTGATAACCTACGTCTATAGCGCGGACAGGAGAGGTCACGCAACACTGCGGTGCGATGTACAGCTAGGTTACCAGGGCTTTTGCAAATAGACCCTATTATGAAAGTGGAATCTTCATTAAGGCATTATATTCTAGAAATGGCTGAATGCATAGCATACTAATGGCTTTCCAAATTAGTTGAACATCAACGACTTTCTTACACAGAATGTCATTGTCAAGTATAATAGGGTTCCGTATGGAGTAACCATGTTTGTCTAATTATGATTTCCAATGGCATGCGTTGAAATGACAGGAATGCTTGCATCCATAAATGGTATGAAATCAAATGAATTTGAAGAAAAGGTTAAGCTGTTTTCAGTCAAGTGTCATTGCTCACTGGGCTTCTTGAAGTGTCTAAACTTACGTAATTCTGACAGAACAAAGAACAAAAATATTAAATAATTGTGTTTCCAAGGAGCTTGCCTGAAATTCACGTTTTTAGGAAACGTTTTATGACATACATGATTTAAGCTATAAATCTCCAAAAATGACTCAATCAAAGTGCTCTGGCTGATGGCAGAGTGTCCATGCTATTTGCTATTGTGAGTTTCTCACATATATTTCAGCCCCCACCTACTAGCCCACCGTCCTTCATTGCACCCTAACCCCCATACCCCATCCATTATTGTCTATTCATTTCATCTCACTATGGATCCCTTGTGTATTTTCATCCCCTCCTCTCCAACACTATTCCTCATTTCCCCATTCAACCCCCCGCCTTCCATGTATTTTGAGCCACCCCCGACTAAGCCCCGGTTCCGTGCCCTCTGATCCCCGCCTCACCTCTAACCTGTTTCCGCTTGTAATGATCATAGCGGCAAAAATAACATTGCTACCCCCCCCACGCACTCGTTAAATTAAAATGATTGATTTTGCAACCAGAAGGTGCGAAAACTTCCCATTTGCTTTTCAATATGAACAGCCACAAAGAGCAAAATAATTTGTTATGCTGATAAGTTGATAGGACACAGCTCTGTCTTTAGTGCTGAATTTGTACGAAATAAGAGCTACCATATGTTTTGTCGAAGCTTGCAGCAAACTAAGCCATTAAATGCCTGTTTACAATTAAATCGGAATGAAAGGATGTATTTATTCATGGGAAAGCAATTTCCTTCAAATTTATATATTGACATAGGCACAAGCTCAATATTACTTGGAAGTTGCTGCTTGTGCAAAACAATGCCTCAGTTATAGCTTTTGGTGAGAAAAACTTTGCAAAAGTTACCCTTTCAGTGTTTAAGGCTGAATTATGTACACTACAACCCATAAACCGGATATCCTACGGCAGTTCTTGTATTGGGACTGGATTGTTTAAGTCTGTTTATATGGCCATTGAAATGAGACTGCATTAATTTAGCGTTGTATAATTGTGTGTATCTTAGATAAATGAATCATGTTCAAAGTTTTTCAGTACCAAGACTGATTACTATTTCAATGGTCTATCATCTGAACTCTGTGCAGGAAAGACAGTAGCATTTATAGCTAAATAATACAGGTATCCATTACTGCTGCATTATTTAGGTTGTAATATCTCCTTTGTGGGGCAAATATCCCCTTAGGGCATGTCATAAATGCTTGGCTGAACATCTATGAAATGAGATGAAATATCCAGCTGATTTCATTGTTTGCCAAAGCATGGCTCATAAAGCTTTCTCTTTTCAATTTCCACACTTTTGAAGTGTCTACTGGAGAAGTCTTGTAGACATTGTTGATCATTGGGCAGTGGCCTTGCTATCTAGGGTAACTTTAGAAGCACTCAAGAGATCTGACTTACTGTCTGTCAGTTGACCTTAATAGAGAGCACTTGATGTGTTGATCCAAATTGTCTGGTGTAATATTACATGTGCATTGAGGCTTTGCATTGAGGTAGGCCATAACAGCAAAGATAAGATGAGGGGCAGGCAAAGCAGGTGGGGGGACCCAGGGGGTTGCAACCCCTCCTATTAAAAGAGGACTACAAAACCTAAAACAATATCTTTCATTGTCTATGAAACAAGCTTCCATGGTCAACATTTGAGAAGCTATCCAGTTCGGGGTTGACATGAAGTACAAATATGCATCGTGAAGATTTCTAATGCCGTTTGGTTTAAGGCTTTAAGCGCCGTATTAAACGTTCAAAATTATTCCTTCATACCGTCCCGGCTGTGTGAAATATATTTATTTAAAAAAAGATAAATTCTCTCTTAATTAAAAAGCAAGTATAGATGCTGATAAGGTGATAAAAACGAGGGATGTTTTGGCTTGAACCAACGGAAAGTTTAACAAACATGTTTAATTAAAATTGTACAACATTTCAAAATGGCTGACCGTTTCAGAACCGTTCTACTTTGTATAAATGTACCACATCTTGTCATTTACCTTATTCAGATGTCCCTTTCTAACTTGATTTGACGTTCAAATACCGCACCATGTTTCCAAGTACTTTGTTTTGAACAGAAATCTCTGTAAAACTGTTGAAATTAAAACAGAACTCTCCGCTTTGAAAAACGGTTACATAAATACTCCTTTCTGTTATTTCGTTTTTCTAACACGAAGTAACGGTAGAGTTTAATTAAAGAGCACAATCTGACCAATCAGAAACCAGGCTTTCACCCACCGAAATTTTCACCTTCGTCAACCTTGGTCATCACTTTAATCAGAATTTGCATTTTTCGCGCCGTCAAAATTTCTGGTCGTCTCTGGTCATCATCTCAGATTATGCGCGCGAACGCTAATGACACCCTTGGCCTTACATCTCTCTTGAATGAATCAACTTGAATATTATGCACTGAATATGTAGCTGTAAACAGTATCGTTGTTTTAAGGTTAAAAACATTTAGTTTGCTTGTTGAATAAAACGAGAGACTTGCTTTCTATTTTGAACTAAACCACGGTTAACCACCAACAGCTAAACGGGTTTGATACAACCGGACCCAGGACGATTATTTATAAACGCCTTGTTGTCTGTCTTTACCACAGTTTACTAAATGCGAATGAATTCCAATGTATTTTAGGAGGAATTTGAATCCAAGACACCCAGATTGTTACTACGGATCTCCAACGGTCAGATCAAGCAACCGTTGAAAACCGAATCGTATTCGGAGGACGACAGCCCGGGATCTGACAGTGATGCCGAACTGGCGACAGTTGAAAACAATTGTGAGATTTGTGGAGAGATCGTGGACACCGAACAGTTTCAATTGCCTGGGAAACGATACTACTGTAGCTACGAGTGTTTGGAAGTTGATGCAAAGGATTGCAGAGACGACAGCGAGAGTGGTGAAAATGAGGTGTTTTTGAGTAAGGTGAGGTTTGCAAAAGTGTCTGCACTCTACAGCACCAATTTTCGACGCAAATCAACGAAACAATCGCAGTTTCGACTATATTACAAATGTGTTCAAAGTGTGTGATCATATCTGCGAGTTCTATCACCCGTAAACTACAAAACAAGAGTCTGCTTTCAATTTTTTAAGTGTTTGGTAGTAAATATTGAAAACGGTGAACATTAAAAAATGTTTTAGCCATTTTGTGACGTCATGCATTAAAATAAGTACGTCATTCATTAGAATAAGTACGTCATTCATTAGAATAAGTACGTCATCCAAGATGGCGGATGCTTGATTTGAAAAGTAGTTAAAATGTGTACAATTTTGTAAGAAAAATAATTTTGTAAAATTACTCTTGTGTGAAAGTAGGTGAAAAGTGGTTGCTATTACAAAAACCCTTCAAGTTTCATGAATCTAAGAAAAATTTCCACTCTGATTAAAAAAAAATTGATGGTGACTATTTTTTGTAAAGGATGACAACGATTACCTCGCCGATGAACAAGTTCAAAAGACCAATCGTGATATGAAAAGATACGGTTCAACTGGTGAGAAATAAGAGTTCTTTCTCCCTTTATTCAATACGTTCTATGACCCTGTCTGTTGGTAAGCCTAAAATTCTTGTTTTTCGTTCGTAACATTATTCTATTCTTTTGTTTTTTTCACAGCATCAGCGCAAGAGCTTCTCGGGTGAGCAAACATTGTATCAACAACAGAGGGTCTTGTCAATTTCCTTCAATACATAACTTTTCTGTGTGTTTTTTTCAGCTGTTCCACGCCTGGTTGTGATGGAAAAGGCCATGCTAATGGGAAATTCTCTACACACAGAAGGTAGCAAATAATGTAAAAATATAATGATATCTTTTATGTGGTATTTATCAAGAGAACATGAGAGTTACGAATCGATCTTTGCGTAGATTTTATTCGTTGCTTTCATCCTGCTTTCATCAACAAAACTGTGCAATTTTTAGCGTCCAAGGTTGTCCAAACGTTTCCAAGGAAGAAAATAGAAAAGGTGAGTGATTTAGAGTAAGGTTAAGCCATGAAACTGGTAATCCCCTAAAACTAAGAATCTTGGTGCGTTGCCAAATGTTTAATATGGTCATCCAGCCCAAGATGGTAAATCGTCTTTTAAAAAAAAAACACGCGCTTATACCATCACATATTTTTTTATTAGCTCAACTAAATTCCGAGGGTCAAGATGATAAGTAAGTCAATTTGAGAAGTCTTAAATTTTCTTGAGATTTCGCACGAAGCTGCTTAACCAAACCGTATCTTTCATTTTAGAACATTTCGCCATTTCTTCTCACGATGTCCTACGAAAGGTTGCGACGGAACTGGGCACAAGTCAGGCCTCTACGCCACTCATAGAAGGTAATGGATACTGATGTATAATAATGGATTGTGATTTATGTTGATGGATCACGTTATACATCGATGGATCGTGTTGCATATCGATAGATCTTAATGTATATTGATGGATCTTTATGTATACTGATGGATCATAATGTATATCGATGGATCGTGATGTATATCGATGGATTTTAATGTATATTGATGGATCTTAATGTATATTGATGGATCTTGATGTAAATTGATGGATGGTAATGTATATTGGTTTATCGATATGAACTATTTATCCTCATATAGCCTCTACGGATGTCCCAGAAGAACGGCTAAAAAAGGTAATTTTTGGCCTCAGAAAGCTTGCTTTTCCTTTCCTATTTTCATTCAATGGTTTTCATCGATCGTTTTCTCTGGCTTTCAGCATATAACTTCGTCATTGAAGGGGGAAGCTCGTTGAAGTAAGTCGCAATGAACTGCCATGTTATGTTTGACGAGAAAATAACCCTTGAAAAAGATGATTAATTTCAAAAGATACAAATGACAAAAGTTTCACTTTATTTCACAGATGCCCTGTTCCTGGCTGCGACAGCTCTGGTCACAGAACCGGTCTTTACACTTCGCACAGAAGGTAAGTTTGTCGATCAATAAAAATTGATAGAAATGTTCCTCTGAAATGCGTTTCATTTGATGGAGGGGTGCCTCTTCACTCTGTACCTCTGTGGTTAGTTCCGTCGGCAGTGAGGCTTCGTTTTTGTCCACAATTGTCTAATAAAGCTTTTTTTTTCTCATCAACAGAGCGTCTGGCTGTCCTCTGGCCGCAGCAAGGAGACACTACGAACGGCAGTTATCACCTTCAACTAAAACCAAACGAGGTCAGATCTCACATTTTTATAATGAAAGAATTCCTGAGCAATGGAAATGACAAAGAGAAATAATTTTAGGTCGTCGCCCTTCCATATTGAACATGGGCCAAGGTGTTCTTCAAGACAGTCCAACTTCTCCAGACTCAGGAATTTCATCGGGTTCCAGTCTCGAAGACCTTAACTCGGCCAAGAAGGACGTAAACACAGGTTCCCCCAAAGAAAAGGTTCATTTCACATTCCCTCGACCGGCAGAGAGTAATCCAGGAATACCTTTCTCAGCGACAATGGTTCGACCAAGTAGAGTTGCCAGCCCTCTGTCAAATTCAACCCCCGGAAATACAGCTTCAATGAGGTGAGGATTAGACGGATTATTAATGAATATAACTGGATGTTTATGGTTTATTGGGGGTATCTGATGCTGTCTAGAGGTACCATTTAACGAGGTCTAATAATTACGTTTCTATTGCGCGCAGTTCTGTTGTCTGGAGTGTTGGTTATCAAAGTCCGATTGCCCCCACCGGGATCGCCACCAGTGTCGTACAAACTGCGCACATCAAGCAAGAACCCAGGGGGGTGAAGTCAGAGGAAGGAGACAAAGATCTGATGTGTTCCGATGAAGAATTCTCCGATGAATCCAGCGGTTCTGAGGAATTTATTCAAGGTTTGTAGACGCTCTCGCTCCGGTGGTCAGTAATAGGACTGGCGGGCAATATGTTAATCTATTGTAGAGAGTTTAGGACCCGGCGACCGTTGATAGTCGTTCAATCTAATGAAATCAGCCCTTTGATATATTTTCTTTTTAATTTCAGAGCCACGCCATCAGTTCAGGTGAGTTGGCTGCGAATCAAAGTTTCCTTCTTCACTGACAAGGAAATTCGTGTTTTCTTTGCGTAAAATAACCGAGCAGAAAGTTGAGTAAAGTGGGAGAAATAATCGAAATTACACGACTAAACAGACTAATATTTTCCTTCATAGTTTGCCAATGCCTGAAAGACAGGAGAAACTAGCAACTGAAGTCAAGACAGAACCAACTAACGACGACGATGCAAGCAACGAATATAATAAAATGATTGAAGTTTCATCAAACAGGTGAATAAACACAGCGTTGTGAACGTTTGTACGTGAAATTACGAGACGTTTTACGAGACAATTCACTAACATTTATCTCTGGATCTAGTAGAAATCTGCCCAATACCTCAGCGGACAATGGACAACCACGACAGCCTGGTAAGCAAAGCCATATTTGCATGTGTTTCAACTGAAAGGCTCGTTTATACACTTGGATTTTTCCTGCGAAGTTTGTGTGCGATTTTTGATTGATGTGAACGAGTGCCTAGTTACGAATCGCCTGATGAATAAGAGCTCTTTTTTGAACATCAGTAACTAATTCACTCGTTCACATCTATCAAAAGAGAAAAATCACAGCAAAAATTCTCTATAAAGGAGCTTTCCAATCACCTCTGACTGAGTTTCAAATCATTTTGATTCATTGCCACATATCCTTCCTTGTTTAATGCTCGTATATTTTCTTCTTCTTCAGAGCATACAGAAGTAAGGTAAGACAATCCAGTGTTTTCAAAGACCTCCGGGCAATTTTGAAGCTGAACTTAGAGCAATATTTTGAACTCCACTGATGAAACATCACTGTCCATCTTCAGATGTCCCACTGTGGGTTGTGATGGCACTGGTCACGTTACTGGACGCTTTGCTTCTCATCGTAGGTAAGTTCGGAGGTTGCCTTTTTGATTTTGAAATCAAATTTTGTCTCATTGCACTTCGAATCGGAAAGATCATTTGGTGTATTGATGACTTTTTGTTTCATAGTTTGTCTGGCTGTCCTCTGGCGCCCAAGTCAACACCAGTGAAGACTGAAACAGGTGAGGGGATAACAACAGACACCCCCCCTCGCTTCTCAACCAGGGACCGGTTGTATCAATCCCTTTTAGCTTAAACGGTGGATACGTTCAAAATAGAAAGCAAGTCTATCGTTTTATTCAACAAGCAAACTAAATGTTTTTAACCTTAAAACAACGATACTGTTTACAACTACATATTCAGTGCATAATATTCAGGTTGACTCATTCAAGAAAGATGTAAGAGTGTTATTAAATTTTGACTTATCCACCGTTTAAGCCAAACGGGTTTGATACAACCGGCCCCAGGGGCCCAAGTTTCGACTCCTCAACCACATAAATTAGAAATAAACTTTTCCACCTTCGTTAAAAAGAATACGCACCCTTGATCGAATCTAACACTTTCTTCTTTCTCGCAGATAACAACAATCCCGAAAGAGCGCTGTAAGTATTTTAAACACCGAGTTTTTCGGCATACATTTCGATTTCATATAATTTTACAACCTCACAATATTCACGCTCTATCACGTTCAGGTGTCCGACCCCAGGTTGCGATGGTTCAGGTCATGTAACTGGTCAATTCCAATCCCACAGAAGGTAATTAGCGAATCAGCGAAGACCACGCTTAGGAGTGATCCCGTGACCGAATCACTGATCTCATTTTGATAACTTCATTGGATCATTGGAGAAAATCATATTTTCGTGGGAGCTCAAAATATCTTGGAATTCTTTGTGTAGTTTATCCGGGTGTCCAAGAGTGTCGGTGGAAACGAAGAAGGAACTCATGAGACGTGAAGTGGAAATCAAGTTAGCGTGCGGGGATAATTCACCGGAGGTTGGTCCTAAACCAATCAAAATGCAAGCTGAACAACGTAAGTTCAAACTATCAACGGCTGAACATTTCACTAAAGGAAGAAGAGTTCCACAGATTTTCATTGATCATCTGATGATTGATCACCTAATCAGTGCTCAAATGTAGCCAATATGCATGACAACAGTAATTATTGGTGATTATCCGCCAATTAGCGCTAATGGAGTGTTCTAATTATGTCTTATCCATTCTCGCAGACATCGATCGCGTACGAGAGATCGAGAATTTGGACAAAGAAATTCGCATCCTCAAGGCGACGAACGACCAGTGCACGAAGGAGAACTTCGAGCTACGAAAATCCATTTCAGAGATGGAAAATCAACTGAAGTCGAGCGAGGAGGAAGTGGAAGAGATGAGGACAGGTCACAGCATCGCACGCACCAAACTAGTCATCTTACAAACTAAATTCATCGCCAGTCTCTCGAGCGTCATGCACAACATTTCTGGCACAGGTAACCTAAATTACAACACTTTCGATAACTGCATCGATATTCTTAGCGAAGTATTTTCTCAACCCGAGCTGAACGCGGTTGCCATACGACAAGTCAAGGAGGCCCTGAGCGATTTTAATATTTAATTTGTTTTAGTTTTAACTTCCAGGAATGCGCGCATTGTGAACGAGCGGCAGACGTTTTAACACGCATGCGCATATCCACGTTTCCTGTTATAAGAGATCTGTAGGGTAGCAGCGTCTTTAGAAATCTTACCATGAAATAGGTCCAGCGACTGGCTTCTAAGCTATACAGGAAAACTTCGGGACGTTTCGACATATAATTTCATCACAGAAGCTAGAAATATGCCAACTTTCATCAGGGAGGTTAGATATAAACCATCAATGATTATGGCTACTTTCCTGCATTGGTCGAAACGTTGAGAAGTTTTCTTTTATATTTGACGCAGTTTTTTGAAACTATTTCATGAGAAGATATTCACATGCAGACTGAATTCAGTTCGAGGCCTTAGGTTGTAGAAGTGAAATGTATTTTTCGCGCGCAAAGCTTTATTATATAGAACTGCGCTCAGACTAGTGTTCACAATGTATAGTCATTCTAGGAAGTTAAAGACTGATTGTAGCCTTAGTATCTCATATGTGACATTGGAATTTGGAAAGACAGTTTTCACCCTCGAAGAGAGTGTCTTTCATAGCAAACGAGGTCAGTTGCTAGAAATAAGACGTTTTCTTCGAGTTCATGAGCTGGTTATTATTCCAGAAGTACTTTCGCAGACCATTGATAACTAGTAATCGATACGATGGTTACTATATTGTACATAGAAGGGCTAAAATCCTGGGTCTGAGATAATAGGTGTGATTAGAATAACTACGGTCTAATTAAAGATTACCTCGGATATTGATCAGGGACCAGATTGTTCGAAAGGCGGATAAGCCATTGTTTAAAAATACTCTTGATACATCTTGTGAATGAGTGAACCTGCGTCTTATGCATTAAATATGTACTTTCATTGAAAATTAAACTATTTACATCGAAATATATCAGCTCAGTTGTTCAATAAATAGATAATTTTGTTTTCCATTTTGAACTTATCCGCCTTTTAAGGCTAAACGCCTTTCGAACAACCGGTTCAAGGCGTTTCTGAATCGCCAGTCCCCGAGTATTTTATTGCAATTCTCAGTTACACCTTTGAAAAACAAGCCAAATGTTTGCCAACTTTGCAAACGTATGCCGGCCATTGTGTAACTTTTTTTCAATTTTCAGTTGGAGAAATGTGTACCATAGATCTGTTTCTAAGAAAATATAAGACCACTTTACCTTTTCTGAGAATTGAGCTTGTTTCGTAACCTCATTGAGTGCTAAAACGACAAACAATTTGACCAGTATGAAATTCAACGAAGATTTTAAAATCGTCTTGAGATATTTTAGCTTTATATATGTTCGCTGCCGTCAACATCGATATGGAAACATCGATCAATCTGAATAATCTTTATATTAACCCGATTGTGTGAGTAGGTTTGATGACTTCAAAATAACCTGGAGTGATAGCTTGGTGTTTTTAGTACATACGCACGTAAACGTTTAAAACCCTCCGAGCTTCTTTAACAAGGGTTAATTTACACTACGCGATATGTCGTATACGATTCTTATCCTGGCGTATGTGAACGTGTAAACACAAGTATAAACGTGACATTTTAATTCCATTCCGCTTTGAACAATACGACTGAAGATTGTGCCATGGCCCGGGCCCTCTTTCCCATTCGTCAGAATGATAATTGCATACAACTAATCGTCTATGGCTTTAGATTTTGAAACTTAAATTGAAAAAATCATTCTAAATCATTATTTATTCATTCGGTTGTTTTAGTTACAAATAGATTTAAACGTTTACGTGGTCGTACGTATTATAAAACAGGAGATAGGAACAGACCAGTTTTGATTGACCGTTCTTTTAAAAGGGAATACACAATAGACGAAATCGTAATCATTGTACAGGGTCAGGGTGTCCCGAAAAAAAAAGCAACCACTTAAATATGCAGAACATTAATACAGCTCTAAAGCGCAATAGATAAGCACCTCTGGGAATTGAAAATGGCTCTTAATCCTTCATTTACAATGCTAAAAGTCATTTTAGCTGAACTATGGTGCAAACCCGAACAATATTAATATTCTTGCATATTTAAGTGGTTGCGTTTTTTTTGGGACACCCTGTGTAGCCCCCAACCCCTCCTCCCACAACAAACCATTCAAGTTGGTTCGGCAAACAAACACGTGACATTTTTGACACTGTTTTGTGTTTTCAAACAGAATTTAGTTTCTGGTATTTTAGTGTATGAAATGAAATGCGTTTTACTGATGCAAACACAGTGTACATTAGACTAGTCATAATTCATGTCATTTTTTGGGGGTTTTATTGCTGTTACGATCACGTGATGTCTGCATGGTGCTATATGATCAATAATAATTCCATGTCCAGTAAATCTTAAATTACACGAATTTAATCCTAAAGATAAGTTAGGATTAGATCCTAGATTAGGATTAACCCCGAGCTTAAATCTAACCGTAATCCTAACCTAATCTCAAGGATTAAACTCGTGTATGATTAGAGTCCAGGCCATCACAGACATAGCGTAACGTAACATTACCACAATTTGCATGGAACTACGGTGACTGAGCTATAGAACTGGACTACAAAATTCAAGACATTGTCCAACAATATATTATAAATATATATATATATACACACATAACCTTTAGCTTGTATTGTAGAGAAATTTTAAGAAGCGTGAATCTGGTGAAGCGCATGCGTTTTAGCATGAATAGCAAACGCCATTTTCATTGTAACAAATATATATATTCCAACATTTTATATGTAGCATGTTATGTGTAACCTTACTTAAATGTGCTGACGTCAATGGTGATTTTGGCGGGAAAATATAGCCTCGTTTACGTGTAACTCGCCACAAAGGCCTTCTGCCGGTTATTTCAAGGTTTGCAACTTTTTGCACAAATCGGAAACTGGCCTTGAGAGTTCTGTTTTAAGATATGGCTAGCCCTACAGCGACTTTGCAATCTGGATGAAATAGGTCTTTTATACGAACTGATAACAAGGCCTGTTCATTTAGTGATTAATTGAGGGTACAGCCTGCTGAAAGAACGCATCTAAATCAGAGGGCAATGCAATCATATAGAAGACGCGTAATTAAACACGAGTGGAAATCTTCGTAGGTAATAAATATGTCTAATATCAAGAATGCAAAAATAAGACACCAGGAAAAAAATCGCAGTATAAAACTAATAAAAGTGACAATATCACAAGTAAAACCGGCCTCGTACAAGCATACAAGGATTCATCTGACAACATATCCTACTGTATGTTAGAGTTCATGAATAGGTACTTTAAAGAGGATCTGATTTACATCAAACTAATCAAAGCTTCGACTTGGTGCCCCCCGCTTTGGAAAGATGAATGTTCAAATTCTCGGAAGGGATCATCCGAAGTTCTTACGACGGCATCCGACGATGGACATTTGCACACACAATAGTAAAAAAATAAAAAAGCGCCGGAAAAAAGATTGGATGAGAAATTGAAACTACAGAGATCCAACCTTTTTCCAAAAAGATCACTGATATTTTACTGCAGAACCTTCCACCAGCTTCTGAAGTGGTTGTTAATGATACAGGCAAAAACCAGGGTCAACAATCGTTCGTTGGATCTTCGGTGGGCGGGAGATCATTCTTTGTTATTTTGTACATGGTTGCAAAGTAATCTGTATTGCTGGCTTTTTCTTTCAACGCAGAGTTCTCAGCCTTCAGATTTTCAATTATTTCATACAACTTAAAGGAGAAAAACAGGTTTTGAAAGGTTTGAAGCAAGCTTTGATAGGGATAGCGAGATGAGCCTGGGCTATGGGTATACTATACCTTTCATGTTTTCAAATCCCGACCAGAGAAAAGGGCCACCCTCTGGAAATTCTGCACTCCTCCTTGCACAATATAAGCCCGGTATACATTCATGTTTTCATCTAAACTAAACACCACCAGAGAAGGGCCACCCCCCTGGAAAACCTACACCCCCACAAGATAAACCAGGGTATACCTTCATGTTTCATCCAAACTAGTCACAACCAGAGAAGGGCAACCCCCCACTGGGAAAACCTACACCACCCGCAAACTAAGCTAGGGTATACCTTCATGTTTCATCCAAACTAGTCACAACCAGAGAAGGGCCACCCCCCTGGAAAAACCTACACCCCCCACAAGACAAGCAAGGGTATACCTTCATGTTCTCTTCCAAAGTCTCCTCAAGAGCTTTGCGACGTTCCTCTGCCAATAATTCCCAATACTTTTCTGGTGCCTGGTCTTGAAGTGAAAAAATTATATAGTACATTGCTTCAGGATTTGTAGCATCATTTTAACTCCATTGTTTTTTCTGCAATGCTGACTCTACTTGCAAATCGACCTCTCAAAGTCAACTTTCAACTCTGTTATATTCATATGTCTCAACAACAAGAACAACTAGTTTCAACCACAATCATGAACTGCAATGCAGTACTTACCTAGCACCATCAAGGAAAGAACTTCGTCAGAGGATGAGGCGACATCAGGCCTTACAGCAACCGAAGTGATAGCATTTTCAACCTCAGATGAACTTGATTTTGTTTCATCCTCTTCAGATTGTTTAGAAAGATAGTGTTTGAGTTGTTTTTGTGTGGATGATAAAGCATTTCTTTGTTGTGTTCTTTTCTATACAAGAAAATATTGAACATGAGATCAAGCTTTAATCAAAATAGGTCAGAAATATCACCGTTTATAGTCAATGTAGTTTCGTGGACACATTTTTACCTTTGGTTTCTGCGTGTCCCGTTTTGTTTTCCGACCGCTTGTTCCTCCAACAAGTAATTTCTGACCGTCGGCAGAGGGCTGAAGGACTTTTAGAGACGTTCGCTTTTCACGACCCTCAAATAAAGACAGACTCGACGAGGAAGAATCATCTGATTTCGTCTGAAATTTTGAAACAGAAATATGAGAAAAGCTGATAAAAATCCTAACATTTTGCAAATACCTCGCATATCAAACCATACCAAACATTTCATGGCAACCAAATAAATAAATAAAACATATCTCGAAAGGTTTTAATATTCTCGTTCTTTACGCTGGAAATATAAATACCTTTGTGTCTTTTACGAGCGACTTTGATTTAGATGATTTGCCATTTTCGTCCGATTTTCCGACGGCTTTCGTGTGTCTTCTTGGTGAATACACAAGTTTTGTTGCTTTCGGTTGCTCCCTCATGTTTTCTGTGAGTGTAGAAGTTGAACAAGACAGTTTATCTTCCTTCTTCGTCCTTTGAACTTCGACTGCTTGCTGAAAACGTGAAAATGTTTCGTCCGCCATCTTTTTAAACCCTCCCGCGCAAAGCCGCCATTGATGTCGGAGCACCTTCGGTCTGGGTTCGCCATCGTCATTGCACGAACTGCCAAATAAGGAAATGCTCGGGTCTCTTGCTGATGAATGTAAAAAAGTGAGAAATTAGCGCAGATTCACCAACTCGGCGCTGTAATTTGGAAATATTTTGGTGTAGAAAGAAGAGAAAAAAGGTTCTGCGTCAAAGGTAAGCTTTATCCTCTGTGAGAAAAGCGATAATTTAGCAACCAGGTTTGTAATATGTTTATCTACATAGTTTTTTAAACTTATCGGTGATTGGGACGATTGGAGGAAGGCGGGATTCATATTATAAAAATGGCGCAAAAAATTCTCAAAATTGTGAGAATGGTTTCAGTATCGTAACCAGCCAGACAAATTTGTCGTGTGAAAACACTGAATTTCTAAAGAAATGAATGATTGTAATGAGTTGAAGAAGCCCGTCATCCTCTATTAAAGCTCCAAGCGTCGTTTTTATTGTGATTTTCAATGTTTGCAAGTGTTTTCAAGAAGTATCAAATGTTTGCAACACATGCGCAGTTAGTGTTAGTAATACTAACTGCTCTATTAGCCAGGATTGAATCTACATAATCTATGATTTTGAATTGTGATATTAAGATTATGAATTTGATATTTCATATGTCTGAGGTGGTTCAGAAATATGTAAGATTTATAGCAGCTAGAGGGTCTGCAATGCTTCATAATGGCAGTTGAAATGACAGTTATAAAGAATCTAATTTATAGTCATGTCTTTCTATTTCATTTAGTTTTTATTGAAATAAAAAGAAGTTGTAAAACACAGTAAAACATGCCTGAAAAATGCAATTACTGTGATAAGACTTTTTTGTGGAAAAGCAATTTGACTGAACATAAAAGAACACATACTGGAGAGAAACCTTATGAATGTGATGTTTGTGATAAAAGATTTTCACTGGCAGATAACTTAGAAACACATAAAAGAACACATACTGGAGAGAAGCCTCATGAATGTGATGTTTGTGATAAAAGATTTTCACTGGCACGCAACTTAAGAAGATATAAAATAACTCATACTGGAGAGAGGCCTTATAAATGTGATGCTTGTGGCCAAAAATTTTCACAAGCAGGCAACTTTATAATAAGAAAACATGAAAGACTACATACTGGTGAGAAGCCTTATGAATGTGATGTTTGTGATAAAAGATTTTCACAGGCAGATAACTTAGAAACACATAAAAGAACACATACTGGAGAGAAGCCTCATGAATGTGATGTTTGTGATAAAAGATTTTCAAACACAGGCGAGACTTTGTGTCTTTAACAAGCGACTTTGATTTAGATGATTTGCAATTTTCGTCCGATTTTCCGACGGTTTTCGTGTGTCTTCTCGGTGAATACACAAGTTTTGTTGCTTTCGGTTGCTACCTCATGTTTTCTGTGAGTGTAGAAGTTGAACAAGACAGTTTATCTTCCTTCTTCGTCCGTTGAACTTCGACTGCTTGCTGAAAACGTGAAAATGTTTCGTCGGCCATCTTTTTAAACCCTCCCGCGCAAAGCCGCCATTGATGTCGGAGCACCTTCGGTCTGGGTTCGCCATCGTGATTGCGCGAACTACCAAATAAGGAACTGCTCGGGTCTCTTGCTGATGAATGTAAAAAAGTGAGAAATTAGCGCAGATTCACCGACTCGGCGCTGTAATTTGGAAACATTTTGGTGTAAAAAGAAGAGAAAAAAGGTTCTGCGTAAAAGGTAAGCTTTATCCTGTGTGAGAAAAGCGATAATTTAGCAACCAGGTTTGTAATATGTTTATCTACATAGTTTTTTAAACTTATCGGTGATTGGGACGATTGGAGGAAGGCGGGAATCATATTATAAAAATGGCGCAAAAAATTCTCAAAATTGTGAGAATGGTTTCAGTATCGTAACCAGCCAGACAAATTTGTCGTGTGAAAACACTGAATTTCTAAAGAAATGAATGATTGTAATGAGTTGAAGAAGCCCGTCATCCTCTATTAAAGCTCCAAGCGTCGTTTTTATTGTGATTTTCAATGTTTGCAAGTGTTTTCAAAAAGTATCAAATGTTTGCAACACATGCGCAGTTAGTATTAGCCAGGATTGAATCTACATCATCTATGATTTTGAATTATGATATTAAGATTATGAATTTGATATTTCATATGTCTGAGGTGGTTCAGAAATATGTAAGATTTATAACAGCTAGAGGGTCTGCAATGCTTCATAATGGCAGTTGAAATGACAGTTATAAAGAATCTAATTTATAGTCGTGTCTTTCTATTTCATTTAGTTTTTATTGAAATAAAAAGAAGTTGTAAAACACAGTTAAACATGCCTGAAAAATTCAATTACTGTGATAAGACTTTTTTGTGGAAAAGCAATTTGACTAAACATAAAAGAACACATACTGGTGAAAAGCCTTATGAATGTGATGTTTGTGATAAAAGATTTTCAAACACAGGTGATTTAAGGAGACATAAAAGAACACATACTGGAGAGAAGCCTTATGAATGTGATGTTTGTGATAAAAGATTTTCAACTTCAGGCAACTTAAGACAACATAAAAAAACACATACTGGTGAGAAGCCTCATGAATGTGATGTTTGTGATAAAAGATTTTCACAAGCAAGCGATTTAAGGAGACATAAAAGAACTCATACTGGAGAGAAACCTTATGAATGTAATGTTTGTGATAAAAGATTTTCACAGGCAAGCAGTTTAAGAATACATAAAAGAACTCATACTGGAGAGAAGCCTTATGAATGTGATGTTTGTGATAAAAGATTTTCACGGGCATCCGATTTAAGAATACATGGAAGAATACATACTGGAGAAAAGCCTCATGAATGTGATGTTTGTGATAAAAGATTTTCACAGGCAGGCAACTTAAGAATACATAAAAGAACACATACCAGCAAAAACTGTTCACATGCCAGTTCTTTAAGAAATCATAAAAAATCACATGAATGTGATGGCTCAGTAATACATAAAAGAGCAGGAAAAATGGCTAATGTCCATCTTAAGTTAAATACAACAGAACTAGTTTGTGTTGGTTATATTTGTGGAGTGTGTGGTCATGAGTTTGATGTTCAAAGTGAACTTGAAGATCATATATATACCACCCATCATAATATGATGATGGCTTACTAACTTGATTAGATGTGAATATTTTGTGGGATATCTTAATATTTTGTTCAAGTTCTTTCAAATATACAGAACTTGTTGTTATTATTTTGTAACATAAACAATGACGTTTTTTTAATCATTCGCATATTAAATAATACGGTTGGGTTACATGGGTTGAAATTTGTAAATTATGTGCTGAAAAAGTAAATTCTAAAATATCAAAGATTAGATGATTGATTAGATGTAAATATTTTGTGGGATATCTTAATATTTTGTTCAGATTATTTCAAGTATACAGAACTTGTTGTTCTTATTTTGTAACAATGACGTTTTTTTCATCACTTGCATGTTAAATAATGCGGTTTGGTAACATGGGTTGAAAATTAAACAAGACTTTTTTCCTTTTTCGTCCTTTGAACTTCGACTTCTTGCTGAAAACGTGAAAATGTTTCGTCGGCCATCTTTTTAAAGCCTCCCGCGCAAAGCCGCCATCGATGTCGGAGCACCTTCGGTCTGGGTTCGCCATCGTGATTGCGCGAACTGCCAAATAAGGAATTGCTCGGGTCTCTTGCTGATGAATGTAAAAAAGTGAGAACTTAGCGCAGATTCACCGACTCGGCGCTGTAATTTGGAAATATTTTGGTGAAAGTGAAAAAAAAGTTCTGCATCAAAGGTAAGCTTTATCCTATGTGAGAAAAGCGATAATTTAGCAACCAGGTTTGTAATATGTTTATCTACATAGTTTTTTAAGCTGATCGGTGATTGGGACGATTGGAGGAAGGCGGGAATCATAAATAAAAATGGCGCAAAAAATTCTCAAAATTGTGAGAATGGTTTCAGTATCGTAACCAGCCAGACAAATTTGTCGTGTGAAAACACTGAATTTCTAAAGAAATGAATGATTGTAACGAGTTGAAGAAGCCCGTCATCCTCTATTAAAGCTCCAAGCGTCGTTTTTATTGTGATTTTCAATGTTTGCAAGTGTTTTCAAGAAGTATCAAATTTTTGCAACACATGCGGAGTTAGTATTAGCCAGGATTGAATCTACATAATCTATGATTTTGAATTGTGATATTAAGATTATGAATTTGATATTTCATATGTCTGAGGTGGTTCAGAAATATGTAAGATTTATAGCAGCTAGAGGGTCTGCAATGCTTCATAATGACAGTTGAAATGACAGTTATAAATAATCTAAGTTACAGTCATGTCTTTCTATTTCAGAGCGAGAATAAAGTTGTGAAACACAGTTAAACATGCCTGAAAAATGCAATTACTGTGATAAGACTTTTTACTACAAAAGCAAATTGACTGAACATACAAGAACACACACTGGTGAGAAGCCTTATGAATGTAATGTTTGTGATAAAAGATTTTCACTGCCAGGCAGCTTAACAATACATAAAAGAACACATACTGGAGAAAAGCCTCATGAATGTGATGTTTGTGATAAAAGATTTTCACTGGCAGGCAACTTAAAGATACATAAAAGAACACATACTGGTGAGAAGCCTTATGGATGTGATGTTTGTGATAAAAGATTTTCACATGCAGGCAGCTTAAAACTACATAAAAAAACACATACTGGAGAGAAATCTCATGAATGTGATGTTTGTGATAAAAGATTTTCAAACGCAAGCGATTTAAGGAAACATAAAAGAACACATACTGGAGAGAAACCTTATGAATGTGATGTTTGTGATAAAATATTTTCACTGGCAGGCAACTTAAGACGACATAAAAGAACACATACTAACAAAAACTGTTCAGGTGCCAGTTCTTTAAGAAATAAAAAATCCTATGAATGTGATGGCTCAGCAATACATAAAAGAGCAGGGAAAATGGCTAATGTCCAACTTAAATTAAATAGAGAGGAACCAGTTTGTATTGGTTATATTTGTGGAGTATGTGGTCATGAGTTTGATGTTCAAAGTGAACTTGAAGATCATATATATACCACCCATCATAATATGATGATCACTCACTAACTTGATTAGATGTAAATATTTTGTGGGATATCTTAATATTTTGTTCAGATTATTTCAAATATACAGAACTTGTTGTTATTATTTTGTAACAATGACTTTTTTTAATCACTTGCATGTTAAATAATACGGTTGGGTTACATGGGTTGAAATTTGTAAATTATGGGCTGAAAAGTAAATTCTATAATATCAATCATTCATTGAACTAGTTTTCTACGAAGTGTCTTTATCGTCATGTCAGCATTTTTCACTTTAAAAAAATTTCTTGCGAGTCCGTGTGGTTGTCGCAGATCCCGAAGTACTTCTCAGTGTGAGGTCGCTGATCTGAGTTTTTACGCCACGCAGGCCCAGGCGTTATAATTTGGAAATATTTTGGTGTAAAAAAAGGAGAAACTAAAGTTCTGCGTCAAAGGTAAGCTTTATCCTTTTTTGAGAAAAGCGAGAATTTAGCAACCAGGTTTGTAATATGTTGATCTACATAGTTTTTTAAACTTATCGGTGATTGGATCGATTGGAGGTAGCGGGAATCATAAATAAAAATGGCTTAAAGGCCGACACAGACCGGACGCGAAGCATATAAATTAAATTCTGGAATCAAAATTTGGAATCTATGGACGCTAGACCAATCAAAATTTATTATTTTAATGCAATCTACAAGAAAATTTTGATAAGTTAAAATTTATTTGCTTTTGAAAAATATAAAACGTTGAAAATTCGCGCCGCGTTGCCAATTCGCGTCCTGTCTGTGTGGGCCTTTAGGCCGACACAGACCAGACGCGATGCGGCAACGCGAATTTTGAGTTTTCAGAAGCATATAAATTAAATTCTGGAAGCAAAATTTGGAATCTATGGACGCTAGACCAATCAAAATTTATTATTTTAATGCAATCTACAAGAATATTATGATAGTTTGATTTTGAAAAATTAAAAACGTTGAAAATTCGCGCCGCGTTGCCAATTCGCGTCCGGTCTGTGTGGGCCACATTAAAAGGCCCACACAGACCGGACGCGAATTGGCAACGCGGCGCGAATTTTCAACGTTTTTAATTTTTCAAAATCAAATAAACTTTAAACTATCATAATATTCTTGTAGATTACATAATAAAACATTTTGACTGCTCTAGCGTCCATAGATTCCAAATTTTGCTTTCAGAATTTAATTTATATGCTTCTGAAAACTGAAAATTCGCGTCGCGTTGCCGCTTCGCGTCCGGTCTGTGTCGGTCTTTACAGTTTGTCGTCACCTGCTGTCACCTGATAAATTTCTCTAGTATTGATCATGATGCAGTCTGAACCATTGGTTTGAACTTCTCAGATATCGACTCAAAGGTAAGCTTTTAATCCTATACTTTGAGTTTGGCAACCAGGGGGCGGTTGTATTAAATTCTTAATCACTTTTTAAGTCACTTTTTTGTCGTTAATAACTTCAATCACGTAGTTAAAACTAATTCCCGTCTGAGAAGCAAAACATTAAATATCTCAGCAAGTATTTCGGCTAAAGACCCCGGAATAGCACTAAACGATAGCGGTTGAAACGATTATTCAAATAGAATATTCAAACCAACATATAGTTGTAAACTGCATTTGTATTATAAGTCAAAACACGAATGAAAATAGTAGGTTGCTTTGTTTATCATATACTTTAGAAATTCCGTATTTTTTCGCTTTTTTTTGTTCTCTGCTGTCTTCAAAATGTCTGAATTTTACCTGTTATCATTCTGTTATAATTCTGAGTAATTGTTGGGGTATGATATGCAAAAGAATCGAAGAAATAGCATTTTATATAAAGTTCCAAATCCAAGCGATAATCGTTGTTGCTATGCGCCCTATAAGCTGTGCTATAAACGATAATCGTTGCTAAGGGTCTGACTACATCACGGGCGTTCTTTGAGGGCGCCCGCAGTAACTTTGTAACGCGGATATATTTGAATACCACAAGATACTTGATATAAAACGGTATTATGAACTATGATTAGGGTCATTTGGGTTATTTAAAGCTCTGCTCTGCAACGCATTAATCCATAAATTTAAAATACCACTCTTGGAAGCTCAATATTTTCGCCAATTAAGCTATAGAAAAGTACTCGTACATACCTGTATTTGAGAATCGTTTATGACCTTTATCTTTAAAATGTGCTTCTCTTGTGACGAAGCAAGTAGAGCTAATGGACAGGTATTTTTCGATAATATCTTCATAATTTTTAATATCGTCAGTAAACCCGTAACAGTAGGATCCAATCACCTTAAAATCCTTCAAAGCGCCTTGCAGAAAACTTATTTCTTCGTTTACTATGTTTTGTAACCGTGCGCTTGCCATATTTATATCTATATTTATATTTATGCCTGCCTAAATCTATTTATAAATATATTCATATTTATGCCTGCCTTCCCTCAATCGTCAAAAACCAGTAAATATTTAAATATTTCCCGCAATATTTTAAAAAGGACAAAGTTCCTGCAATTACAATGAATGCTTGCTGACCGAAAAGATCGCTAATAGCATTTATCCGCGTTGCAAAGTTACTGCGGGCGCCCTCAAAGAACGCCCGTGATGTAGTCAGACCCCGTTGCTAAGCGCCTTATATAAGCGCCCTGTTGCTAAGCGCGTGCTTTATATAGCTTTCATTGTAGGATATTTCTTATTTCTTTGTCAATTTAATTGAAATATAAAAGTATCTCAATACAAAGCATTATATTAGTATTATACTTTTCATTGAAATTCCCCTCATATTTTACTCAAAAAAAGGAAAAAATAAAGTTTAAAAATACAAATTTAGTTGACCGCGCACATAGGAGGTCTGAAACTGACGTGCTATAGCGCCTCAATATCCGCCATCTTTGGCTTCACTTTTTGGCCTCACGGAAGTCTTAAGTTCTTACTCCAGATATATGTGGAGCTCACAGGGAAATCGATTTCTGACGTAAAATTATATATTTTATTGCATTTTTTACAATCTTTTAGATCAAAATACTGTCAATTTTTGTAAATACGAGTCCACAGTCTTGTTCAAAATCAATAACAGCGGTGACAAATTTCTCGATACTTCATGCTATTTCTCTGTTTAACAACCCCACGCAAGCACAGTGTGACGCAAGTTAACTACGTGATTAGTTAATCATCCGACAAACTACGTTTTGTGAAGTCGTGTAGTTAACTAATTATAGTTAGGGATTTAACTACAGTGATTAATCTAATTTACAGTCATGTCTTTCTATTTCATATAAGATAAGAGGATGAACGAGAATAAAGTTGTAAAACACAGTTAACCATGGATGAACATGTATGTGATCGTTGTGGTAGAAGACTTGCAAATGCATACAACTTAGGACGACATATAAGAAACGTACATGTGGGAATTCCCCTTCGGCCTAATCCTAATGATATAATTCAATTAAATGAAATTCTAAGAGAAATAGAAGTTGGTGGGGCCCAGGCCGCCCAGCAGCGGAGGAGCAGATATGGGAGGATAATTAGACCGGTCACCCGATACGGAATAATATAACTCTTTAGTTTTGTTTCATGTAGTTGTTAAGTTAGTTGGAACTGTTCAAGTAGTTGAACTGTTGTAGTTGACTCCAGTACTTGTAAGTTGTATAAGTTTTCGTTAATATATTAGAGAATCAACATCTTTGACTCTTTTTAAGAATAACCTTAAAAACTTGCATGAGTTATAATAGTTTTTAAATTTCTTATTCTATGTGTTGTTTTAATTGTCTATGTGCTTTCATGAACTTTTATGAACTTGAACTTTAATGAATTTTATAGCTTAATATTTATATCATGTATTTTAATAATTTTATTGCAGGGCCCCATTGAAAAACACCTCGGTGATATGGGCTCCCTATTGAAATATAATTATTATTATTATTAAATATTGTTATATATAAGTCTTCCACCGTCGTGAGTTTAACAGGTTATGGGCCCAGTCACAGTCACGGCCGCTTGTTAGTTGTTACACGTTATAGATTATTTCAAGTATACAGAACTTGTTGTTATTATTTTGTAACATAAACAATGACGTTTTTTATTCATTTGCATGTTAAATAATACGGTTGGGTTACATGGGTTGAAATTTGTAAATTATGTGCTGAAAAAGTAAATTCTAAATATCAAAGATTAGATGATTGATTAGATGTAAATATTTTGGGGGATTTCTTAATATTTTGTTCTAGTTTATATTTCAAGTATACAGAACTTGTTGTTATTATTTTGTAACAATGACGTTTTTTTCATCACTTGCATGTTAAATAATACGGTTTGGTTACATGGATTGAAAGTTAAACAAGACTATCTTCCTTTTTCGTCCTTTGAACTTCGACTGCTTGCTGAAAACGTGAAAATGTTTCGTCGGCCATCTTTTTAAACCCTCCCGCGCAGAGCCGCCATCGATGTCGGAGCACCTTCGGTCTGGGTTCGCCATCGTGATTGCGCGAACTGCCAAATAAGGAATTGCTCGGGTCTCTTGCTGATGAATGTAAAAAAGTGAGAAATTGGCGCAGATTCACCGACTCGGCGCTGTAATTTGGAAATATTTTGGTGTAAAAAAAAGAGAAAAAAGTTCTTCATCAAAGGTAAGCTTTATCCTATGTGAGAAAAGCGATAATTTAGCAACCAGGTTTGTAATATGTTTATCTACATAGTTTTTTAAACTTATCGGAATCATAAATAAAAATGGCGCAAAAAATTCTCAAAATTGTGAGAATGGTTTCAGTATCGTAACCAGCCAGACAAATTTGTCGTGTGAAAACACTGAATTTCTAAAGAAATGAATGATTGTAACGAGTTGAAGAAGCCCGTCATGCTCTATTAAAGCTGGAAGCGTTGTTTTTATTGTGATTTTCAATGTTTGCAAGTGTTTTCAAAAAGTATAAAATTTTTGCAACACATGCGCAGTTATTATTAGCCAGGATTGAATCTACATAATCTATGATTTTGAATTGTGATATTAAGATTATGAATTTGATATTTCATATGTCTGAGGTGGTTCAGAAATATGTAAGATTTATAGCAGCTAGAGGGTCTGCAATGCTTCATAATGGCAGTTGAAATGACAGTTATAAATAATCTAATTTATAGTCATGTCTTTCTATTTTATTTAGTTTTTATTGAAATTAAAGAAGAGCAAGAATAAAGTTGTAAAACACAGTTAACCATGACTGAAAAATGCAATTACTGTGATAAGACTTTTTCATGCAAAAGCAAATTGACTGAACATACAAGAACACATACTGGTGAGAAGCCTTATGAATGTGATGTTTGTGAAAGAAGATTTTCACGGGCAGGCAGCTTAAGAATACATAAAAGAACACATACTGGTGAGAAGCCTTATGAATGCGATGTTTGTGATAAAAGATTTTCACATGCAGGCAGCTTAAAACTACATAAAAAAACACATACTGGAGAGAAGTCTCATGAATGTGATGTTTGTGATAAAAGATTTTCACGGGCAGGCAACTTAAGAAGACATAAAAGAACACATACTGGTGAGAAGCCTTATGAATGCGATGTTTGTGATAAAAGATTTTCACATGCAGGCAGCTTAAAACTACATAAAAAAACACATACTGGAGAGAAGTCTCATGAATGTGATGTTTGTGATAAAAGATTTTCAATGGCACACGATTTAAGGAGACATAAAAGAACACATACTGGTGAGAAACCTTATGAATGCGATGTTTGTGATAAAAGATTTTCACATGCAGGCAGCTTAAAACTACATAAAAAAACACATACTGGAGAGAAGTCTCATGAATGTGATGTTTGTGATAAAAGATTTTCAAATGCAAGTGATTTAAGGAGACATAAAAGAACACATACTGGAGAGAAGCCTTATGAATGTGATGTTTGTGATAAACGATTTTCACAAGCAAGCGATTTAAGGAGACATAAAAGAACTCATACTGGTGAGAAACCTTATGAATGTGATGTTTGTGATAAAAGATTTTCACTGGCAGGCAACTTAAGACAACATAGAATAACTCATACTGGTGAGAAGCCTTATGAATGTGATGTTTGTGATAGAAGATTTTCACGGGCAGGCAGCTTAAGAATACATAAAAGAACACATACTGGTGAGAAGCCTTATGAATGTGATGTTTGTGATAAACGATTTTCACAAGCAAGCGATTTAAGGAGACATAAAAGAACTCATACTGGAGGGAAACCTTATGAATGTAATGTTTGTGATAAAAGATTTTCACAAGCAAGCGATTTAAGGAGACATAAAAGAACTCATACTGGAGAGAAACCTTATGAATGTAATGTCTGTGATAAAAGATTTTCAACTGCAGGCAACTTAAGACAACATAAAAGAACACATACTGGAGAGAAGCCTCATGAATGTGATGTTTGTGATAAAAGATTTTCACAAGCAGGCAACTTAAGAATACATGAAAGAACTCATACTGGAGAGAAGCCTTATGAATGTGATGTTTGTGATAAAAGATTTTCACAGGCAGACAAGTTAACAATACATGAAAGAACACATACTGGTGAGAAGCCTTATGAATGTGATGCTTGTGATAAAAGATATTTACGGGCAGGCGATTTAAGGAGACATAAAAGAACACATACTGGAGAGAAACCTTATGAATGTGATGTTTGTGATAAAAGATTTTCACAGGCAGGCAATTTAAGAATACATAAAAGAACACATACTGGTGAGAAACCCTATGAATGCAATGTTTGTGATAAAAGATTTTCAAACGCAAACGATTTAAGGAGACATAAAAGAACACATACTGGTGAGAAGCCTTATGAATGTGATGTTTGTGATAAAAGATTTTCACAGGCAGGCAACTTAAGAACACATACCAGCAAAAACTGTTCACATGCCAGTTATTTAAGAAATCATAAAAAATCCCATGAATGTGATGGCCCAGCAATACATAAAAGAGCAGGAAAAATGGCTAATGTCCATCTTAAATTAAATACAAACGAACCAGCCTGTATTGGTTATATTTGTGGAGTATGTGGTCATGAGTTTGATGTTCAAAGTGAACTTGAAGATCATATATATACCACCCATCATAATATGATGATGGCTCACTAACTTGATTAGATAAACTGTAATTATTTTGTGGGATATCTTAATATTTTGTTCAAGTTATTTCAAATATACAGAATTTGTTGTTATTATCCCCGAGCCGGCGCGAAGCGCCGTGCGAGGGTACTAATTCCGCTGAGAGATTTATTACACCCGGGTATTCTGACAGAACATAGCGGGATCCAAAGTTGCTCAAATTCTATGTCGTGGACCGTGGACCGTGGACGTTCAATGGTCATGGTACTTGTGCGCATGCGTGAAATGCGAACGAGTGTAGACTGGTAATCAACGAACGTTCTGATTGGCTAAGACAGAAAGTTTGTAATTCAATGAGAACGTCAGCAATTTAACTGTCATTTCGTAAACATTTTTGTAAAAGCGTTTCATAAACTTTGTGCAAAGAAAGTAAAACGAGAAGAAACAAGATATAGCATGACAGATAGCAAAGATGAACGTGGATACAGTCAAAACAAAGCCGTGTAAGAGGAATAATTCATAATCTGCAAGCTTATAAATGTTTTCAAAGACAAAGGGTACGTGTTTATTTGTTTATCTCGTACTTGTTCGCGGTAAGAATGAGCCGTATTTGTATACTTTTCAGCTTTGTATGCCGTTCATTTGTTAAATTTTCAGTTTTTCTGCAAACGCATAAACCTGTGAAGGGCTATTACACCTTTGCTTTAACTTCAAAAATTGTTTTTGAAAGTGTAATTTGAATTTTGGTATCAAAAATACACACTATATTTATAAAGTATACTTTTAGCCGCCGGCGTTGACTGCAATTACAGAATAAAATAACATTTGAAGTTTTTTCTTTGTCTGTGAAGATTTTGTACTGTTTTAATCGTTTGAAACTTCGATTTTAAACCGTTACTTAATTGCTGGCATGGTATAATGCAGCAAAATTGAACGGGCAATGTTTACACTAGCTTTGTGATTATTTTTGTATTGAATGATGGAAACTTTAAGACTGATTTGAGTTTTGTGTCATTTCATAATATAAGTTTAGATCAGGTTAACTCAGGAAATTGTGTACTTGGTTTGAAATAGCGAGGGGTTGCTGCATGCATGTATTTCTAGTTTTATAAGAATTAGGTTTTTTTCATCACTTGCATGTTGAATACGGTTGGGTTACATGGGTGGAAATTTGTAAATTATGGGCTGAAAAAGTAAATTCTATAATATCAATCATTCATTGAACTAGTTTTCTACGAAGTGTCATTATCGTCATGTCAGCATTTTTCACTTCAAAAAAAATTTCTTGCGAGTCCGTGTGTGATTGTCGCAGATCACGAAGTACTTCCCAGTGCGAGGTCGCTGATCTAAATTTTTACGCCACGCAGGCCCAGGCGCTATAATTTGAAAATATTTTGGAGTGAAAAGAGAAAAAAAGTTCTGCGTCAAAGACTCAAAAGGTAGCTATTAAAGCTTTATCCTTTGTTGAGAAAAGCGACAATTTAGCAATCAGGTTTGTAATAATATGTTGATCTACATATTTTTTTAAACTTATCGGTGATTGGGACGATTGGAGGAAGGCGGGAATCATAAATAAAAATGGCGCAAAAATTTCTCAAAATTGTGAGAATGGTTTCAGTATCGTAACCAGGCAGACTAATTTGTCGCGTGAAAACACTGAATTTCTAAAGAAATGAATGATTGTAATGAGTTGAAATTTGCACAATCTTGCTCCCAAGCCCGTCATCCTCTATTAAAGCTCCAAGCGTCGTTTTTATTGTGATTTTCAATGTTTGCAAGTGTTTTCAAAAAGTATCAAATGTTTGCAACACATGCGCAGTTAGTATTAGCCAGGATTGAA
Source organism: Dendronephthya gigantea (assembly GCF_004324835.1). NCBI lineage: Eukaryota > Metazoa > Cnidaria > Anthozoa > Malacalcyonacea > Nephtheidae > Dendronephthya > Dendronephthya gigantea. Next base: position 738,697 of record NW_021163061.1, on the reverse strand, counting down.
TCTACATAATCTATGATTTTGAATTGTGATATTAAGATTATGAATTTGATATTTCATATGTCTGAGGTGGTTCAGAAATATGTAAGATTTATAACAGCTAGAGGGTCTGCAATGCTTCATAATGGCAGTTGAAATGACAGTTATAAAGAATGTAATTTATAGTCATGTCTTTCTACTTCAGAGCGAGAATAAAGTTGCAAAACACAGTTAAACATGCCTGAAAAATGCAATTACTGTGATAAGACTTTTCACTACAAAAGCAAATTGACTGAACATACAAGAATGCACACTGGCGAGAAGCCTTATGAATGTGATGTTTGTGATAAAAGATTTTCACAGGCAGGCAACTTAAGACTACATAAAAAAACACATACTGGTGAGAAGCCTCATGAATGTGATGTTTGTGATAAAAGATTTTCACTGGCAGGCTATTTAAGAATACATAAAAGAACACATACTGGTGAGAAGCCTCATGAATGTAATGTTTGTGATAAAAGATTTTCACGGGCAGGCAGCTTAAGGAGACATAAAAGAACCCATACTGGAGAGAAGCCTTATGAATGTGATGTTTGTGATAAAAGATTTTCACAGGCAGGACATTTAAGGAGACATGAAAGAACCCATACTGGAGAGAAGTCTCATGAATGTGAAGTTTGTAATAAAAGATTTTCAAGTACATGCCATTTAAGACAACATAAAAGAACACATACTGGAGAGAAGCCTTATGAATGTGATGTTTGTGATAAAAGATTTTTACAGGCAGGCAACTTAAGACGACATAAAAGAACACATACTAGCAAAAACTGTTCAGGTGCCAGTTCTTTAAGAAATAAAAAATCCTATGAATGTGATGGCTCAGCAATACATAAAAGAGCAGGGAAAATGGCTAATGTCCAACTTAAATTAAATAGAGAGGAACCAGTTTGTGTTGGTTATATTTGTGGAGTATGTGGTCATGAGTTTGATGTTCAAAGTGAACTTGAAGATCATATATATACCACCCATCATAATATGATGATGGCTTACTAACTTGATTAGATAAACTGTAATTATTTTGTGGGATATCTTAATATTTTGTTCATGTCATTTCAAATATACAGAACTTGTTGTCATTATTTTATAAGAATTAGGTTTTTTTCATCATTTTCATGTTAAATAATACGGTTAGGTTTCATGGGTTGAAATTTATAAATTATGCGCTCAAAAAGTAAATTCTATAATATAAATCATTGATCATTCATTGAAATAGTTTTCTACGAAGTGTCATTATCGTCATGTCAGCATTTTTCACTTCAAAAAAAATTTCTTGCGAGTCCGTGTGTGATTGACGCAGATCACGAAGTACTTCCCAGTGCGAGGTCGCTGATCTAAATTTTTACGCCACGCAGGCCCAGGCGCTATAATTTGAAAATATTTTGGAGTGAAAAGAGAAAAAAAGTTCTGCGTCAAAGACTCAAAGGTAGCTAAGCTTTATCGTTTGTTGAGAAAAGCGACAATTTAGCAATCAGGTTTGTAATATGTTGATCTACATAGTTTTTTAAACTTATCGGTGATTGGGACGATTGGAGGAAGGCGGGAATCATAAAAATGGCGCAAAATTTCTCAAAATTGTGAGAATGGTTTCAGTATCGTAACCAACCAGACTAATTTGTCGTGTGAAAACACTGAATTTCTAAAGAAATGAATGATTGTAATGAGTTGAAATTTGCACAATCTTGCTCCCAAGCCCGTCATCCTCTATTAAAGCTCCAAGCGTCGTTTTTATTGTGAGTTTCAATGTTTGCAAGTGTTTTCAAAAAGTATCAAATGTTTGCAACACATGCGCAGTTAGTATTAGCCACGATTGAATCTACATAATCTATGATTTTCAATTGTGATATTAAGATTATGAATTTTATATTTCATATGTCTGAGGGTGGTTCAGAAATATGTAAGATTTATAGGAGCTAGAGGGTCTGCAATGCTTCATAATGGCAGTTGAAATGACAGTTATAAAGAATCTAATCTATAGTCATGTCTTTCTATTTCATTTAGTTTTTATTGAAATAAAAAGAAGTTGTAAAACACAGTTAAACATGCCTGAAAAATGCAATTACTGTGATAAGACTTTTTTGCGGAAAAGCAATTTGACTAAACATACAAGAACACATACTGGAGAGAAGCCTTATGAATGTGATGTTTGTGATAAAAGATTTTCACAAGCAAACGATTTAAGGAGACATAAAAGAACACATACTGGTGAGAAGCCTTATGGATGTGATGTTTGTGATAAAAGATTTTCACGTGCAGGCAGCTTAAAACTACATAAAAAAACACATACTGGAGAGAAATCTCATGAATGTGATGTTTGTGATAAAAGATTTTCAAACGCAAGCGATTTAAGGAGACATAAAAGAACACATACTGGAGAGAAACCTTATGAATGTGATGTTTGTGATAAAAGATTTTCACTGCCAGGCAACTTAAGAATACATGAAAGAACACATACTGGAGAGAAACCTTATGAATGTAATGTTTGTGATAAAAGATTTTCACAGGCAAGCGATTTAAGGAGACATACAAGAATGCACACTAGAGAGAAGCCTTATGAATGTGATGTTTGTGATAAAAGATTTTCAAGTGCAGGCAACTTAAGAAAACATACAAGAACACATACTGGAGAGAAGCCTTATGAATGTAATGTTTGTGATAAAAGATTTTCACGGGCAGGCGATTTAAGGAGACATAAAAGAACACATACTAGCAAAAACTGTTCATGTGCCAGTTCTTTAAGAAATCATAAAAAATCCCATGAATGTGATGGCCCAGCAATACATAAAAGAGCAGGGAAAATGGCTAATGTCCATCTTAAGTTAAATACAACAGAACCAGTTTGTATTGGTTATATTTGTGGAGTGTGTGGTCATGAGTTTGATGTTCAAAGTGAACTTGAAGATCATATATATACCACCCATCATAATATGATGATGGCTCACTAACTTGATTAGATAAACTGTAATTATTTTGTGGGATATCTTAATATTTTGTTCATGTCATTTCAAATATACAGAACTTGTTGTTATTATTTTATAAGAATTAGGTTTTTTTCATCACTTGCATGTTGAATATGGTTGGGTTTCATGGGTTGAAATTTATAAATTATGTGCTGAAAAAGTAAATTCTATAATATCAATCATTCATTGAACTAGTTTTCTACGAAGTGTCTTTATCGTCATGTCAGCATTTTTCACTTTGAAAAAAATTTCTTGCGAGTCCGTGCGTGATTGTCACAGATCACGAAGTACATCTTAGTGTGAGGTCGCTGATCTAAATTTTTACCCAGGCGCTGTAATTTGCATAGAGATTATAAATAACAGCTGCGCAAGTGTTATTTATAATCTCCATGGTAATTTGTGTACGTGTAGGTGACACTTGACAGGAGAATATCAGAACTTAACTCAGAAGATATACTTTGACAAAAGGTAAGTCTAACCTAGTGGTCAAATCGTAGTTTAAAACGGCGTCTTGAGCTTTTGAGAAGTAAATCAACACATATTAAGGTTGTCAACCGTTATCCACTCAGAAAAGGCCCCGGTCGAAGCTTGTATAAACATTCGGACAGCTGAGTTACATTGCTAAATTTTCTTTTCTTAAACAAAAGGAATAATTCAAACAATATGTTCCGATCATTTTCTGATATGTTGCGAATGTTTTTGCGTTTTGACGTGTCTTTTTATTTGCTTATTCGGAGTTATGCATTTTTAGCGAAGGTAGGTCAATAATTTTTCTTTCAAAATTGGGTAGTTTACCGCGACACAAATTTGTATGAACACTTCAAAAACTAATTTCTTAGGAGCCCGGTCACCAAATGTAACAATTTTTACATGAAAAGGATTTTAAAAACCTCCTTTATGTTTGAGGTAAAAATGTGCGACTCTTTCCGCATATTTACGATGTAGTGAGATTTTGAATCTTCATGCCATTTTTGTATATTTCGGACACCGACGTGCTGCTAAACAAGCAATAATGCAACTTGTAGTTTTTCATTGCAAAAAAGTTTAGGAAGATGCAAAATAATGCAAAAATATACTTTTACGCCAATTCTTGATTATATAGTGCAATACGAGTATATTATAAAGAAGAACTTAGATATGGCTGCAGTGCACTCTAAAATTACAAGTGCCATAGTGCAAATGCCAGAAAAATAACATTAACTTTAACAATTGTTTAAAATAAATTGTTATATTTATTTTACATTAAATTTCAATAGTTAATACCAAAATCCAGCTTACCTGAGCGTCAAATCACGATCATTTGAGGGTATAAATTGCCCGTCCGAGAACAGGGCGAACTGTCCGAAAACTGGACATCAATATTCGTGATGATTTTGAGCAACCGCAAGAAAAAAATATAACGAAGCTGGGCGTATTTTCTTTTAACATAAGTTTCGAAACAAATATGGCAACAAATCTTGAAATTTTGAACCATCGAGCGATAATAAAAGGCGATGAATAACGAAAAAAAATTTTGTGTCCGAAAACTGGGCGACATACTGTACGCTTTTATTTTTGTCATTTGGGCAGCAACGGAGTATGATGCCAAATTACGATCCTAGCAAAGATTACCCATCTCCATTTTCAATCGAAACCGGTATTTTGACTAAAAGGGACGTTTTTATATTAAGAGCGCCGTTTTCGTTGAATTATTTTGAACTTTTTCCTTGTTTTATTGCATTCTTTCCAATATTTTAGATCAAAATACTGTCAATTTTTGTAAATACGAGTCCACAGTCTTGTTCAAAATCAATAACAGCGGTGAATAATATGAGATACTTCATGCTATTTCTCTGTTTAACAACCCCACGCAAGCACAGTGTGACCACAGAGGAGAGATGGTCCATCTCTTCTCTGTGGTGTGACGCAAGTTAACTACGTAATTAGTTAATCATCCGACAAACTACGTTTTGTGAAGTAGTGTAGCTAACTAATTATAGTTAGGGATTTAATTACAGTGATTAGCGCTAATCATAATTAAAATTAACTACGTTTTTATACAACCGGCCCCAGGTTTGTAATATGTTGATCTACATAGTTTTTTAAACTTATCGGTGATTGGATCGATTTGAGGAAAGCGGGAATCATAAATAAAAATGTTGAAATGACAGTTATAAAGAATCTAATTTACAGGACTTCATGTCTTTCTATTTCATTTAGTTTTCATTGAAGTAAAAAGAAGAGCAAGAATAAAGTTGTAAAACACAGTTAACAATGCCTGAACATGTATGTGATGATTGTCATAGAAGTTTTTCAAGGGCAGGCGATTTAACGAGACATACAAGAACACATACTGGAGAGAAGCCTTATGAATGTGATCGTTGTCATAGAAGATTTTCACGGACAGACAACTTAAAGACACATATAAATAACGTACATTATGGGAAAAGCTTATTGAAGAAAAATGCTTCTTCAAGACGAAAGTTTGAAGAGTCTTTCATAGGCAGACAAGTTAACACTACATGAAAGAACACATACTGGAGAGGAGCCTTATGAATGTGATGCTTGTGATAAAAGATTTTAAGTTCTTTAAGAAATCATAGAAAATCCCATGAATGTGATTACTTAGCAATAGGTAAAAGAGCAGGAAAAATAGCTAATGTCCATCTTAAGTTAAATACAACAGAACCAGTTTGTATTGGTTATATTTGTGGAGTATGTGGTCATGAGTTTGATGTTCAAAGTGAACTTGAAGATCATATATATACCACCCATCATAATATGATGATGGCTCACTAACTTGATTAGATAAACTGTAAATATTTTTGTGGGATATCTTAATATTTTGTTCATGTCATTTCAAATATACAGAACTTGTTGTCATTATTTTATAAGAATTAGGTTTTTTTCATCACTTGCATGTTGAATAATACGGTTGGGTTACATGGGTTGAAATTTATAAATTATGTGCTGAAAAAGTAAATTCTATAATATCAATCATTCATTGAAGTAGTTTTCTACGGAGTGTCTTTATCGTCATGTCAGCATTTTTCACTTTGAGACATTTTTCGTGAATCCGTGTGATGCAGTGAACACGAAGTACTCCGGAATGTGAGATCGCTGACGTAAATTTCCAGGTCACGCAGACTCGTGTTGTCAAATATGGTGGAATTTGGACGTGGCATTTATTCAATTTGAATAAATGCCACGTCAAAGCAAATTAAGCAATCGTCAAAGCACTCTAAATGTGAACAAAGGCATTTGTCAATGTGTTTGCTAAATTTCTCTATTGATACAGTGAAACCAAATATATCTACTTGGTGAAACTTTCCAGATATTGACTCATCAAAGGTAAGTTGAGAAAAGGAACAAATTTGGTAACCAGGGGCCGGTTGTATAAAACGTCGTTTATAACTTCAATCATAAAACTAATTCCCGTCTGAGAAGCAAAACATTAAATATCTCAGGAAGTATTTGGGCTAAAGACCCCGGAATAGCACTAAACGATAGCGGTTGAAACGATTATTCAAATAGTATATTCAAACCAACATATAGTTGTAAACTGCATTTGTATTATAAGTCAAAAGTCAAACAAAAATCAAAATAGTAGGCTGCTTTGTTTATCAAGAAATTCCGTATTTTTTCGCTTTTTTGTTCTCTGCTGTCTTCAAAATGTCTGAATTTCACCTGTTATCATTCTGTTATAATTCTGAGTAATTGTTGGGGTATGATATGCAAAAGAATCGAAGAAATAGCATTTTATATAAAGATCTAAGCGATAATCGTTGTTGCTATGCGCACTATAAGCTGTGCTATAAACGATAATCGTTGCTAAGCGCCTATATAAGCGCCCTGTTGCTAAACGCGTGCTTTATACAGCTTTCTGTATAAAGGACTGTTTTTAAGAAAGCTCGAAATTCTGTAAACAATGAAATTAAACTTGTTAAGAAAACCTATTATATGAACGCTTTTCATGAAAACGAGAATAATGTTAAAAAAACTTGGGGTATCATCAATGAATTGACCTCAAGAAAACAGATGAGTTCACGAGTAAATGAAATCAAAATAAACGGGGTTTCTATTACTGACCCCTCGGACCTATCTGAGACGTTTAATACTCATTTTGCTACTATTGGACCTAAGCTTAAGGAAAAAATACCTGACAAAGAAAACAATCGCTCGTATTTAGAATATCTTACTTGCCACAATAGTAACAATAATATAGAGTTTATTAAAGTCAATAACCCCATCATCAGTTTATTCGCTTCTTAACAAACTTTGTAAGTCCAAAGCAATTGGGCTAGACAAAATATCTGCCAAGCTTCTTCGTCATTGTCCTGACTTGCTTTCTGAATCACTTGCCGTAATTTTTAACTGCTCTATCATTACCGGTATCTTTCCTGAAGAATGGAAATGCTCAAAAGTCATTCCATTATTCAAACAGGGCGAGCGTAGAGACTTAAATAATTATCGCCCAATTTCGATAATACCGGTTGTGGCGAAAGTTTTCGAACGAATTATTTATGATCAAATTTACGGTTTTCTTACTGAGAACAATTTACTATGTAATAGCCAGTCTGGATTTCGACGTTTGCATTCAACTGTTACTGCACTTCTAGAATCTACTAATAGCTGGGCCTACAATATTGACCAAGGACTGGTCAATGCTGTCGTTTTCCTAGATCTTAAGAAAGCCTTTGATACAGTTGACCATGGAATTTTGTTGTCAAAACTGTCAGCATATGGTCTTGGGGGTGCTGTGGCTAACTGGTTTAGGTCTTATTTAAGTAACCGCAGTCAAAAATGTTATGTCAATGGCCATCTTTCTACCAACCGTACGTTACTTTGTGGTATTCCACAGGGAACTATTTTGGGACCATTGCTATTTTTATTGTATATAAATGACTTGCCAAATTGTCTTGAGCACTCCCAAGCACGAATGTATGCAGACGACACCAATTTAACATTTGCAAGCAATAAAATTGAAGATATAGATTATTACTTCAATCAAGATCTTGAAAATGTTAATAAATGGCTTATCGCCAATAGGCTTACATTGAATCAATCCAAAACTGAATTTATGCTAATTGGCTCACGACAAAGAATAGCTACTTTCCAATCAGACCCATGTTTTAAAATAGACGGAATTCCTATAGACAAGGTTTCACATACAAAATCTCTAGGAGTTCACCTTGATGAAAATCTATCTTGGAATATACAGATCAAGGAATTAACAAAAAAAATTGCTTCTGGTATTGGCGCTTTAAAACTCGTTCGTTCATTTGTCCCAGTTGCAACATTGTATTTAATTTTTAATTCCCTTGTCCAGCCATATTTCAATTATTGCTGTACAGTTTGGGACAATTGCAATAAAACCTTGGCAGATAAACTTCAAAAACTACAAAATCGCGCAGCGAGAGTTTTGACCTTTTCAAGCTATGACACTAATGCCGACATCTTACTCGATAGACTTGGCTGGAAAAAGTTATCTTCCCAACGCCAGTTTCAAAAGGCTGTCATGGTTTATAAATCACTCAATGGACTTGCTCCACAATACATGGGTTCCATGTTTGTAAACCGTGACAGTGTCAATCCTTATTCGTTGAGAAACACAAATAGTAAGCTGGCTGTTCCTAAGCCTCGCACAAACTATCTGAAGAATAGTTTTAGTTATAGTGGTGCGATGCTATGGAACAGCCTACCGATTGGGCTACGGCTAGCAAATAACCTATCAAATTTTAAAGCGGGCTGTTCCAAATTATTTTAATCTACATTCACATTTGTATTATATTATATTTCTTGTATATATTCCTTACACGGCTCTCATGAAAAGCAGGTATATTAATTATTAGTTTGATTTATCATTGTAAATATTTTTGTAGTCTTATTTTGTAATTCATAATCTTGTCATTTGTCAGCATGAAAATCCTGATTGAGAATACCGTGTGTAAATAAAGTTTAATAATAAATAATAATAATAATAATAATAATTCATTGTAAGATATTTCTTATTTCTTTGTCAATTTAATTGAAATATAAAAGTATCTCAATACAAAGCATTATATTAGTATTATACTTTTCATTGAAATCCCCCTCATTTTTTACTCAAAAAAAGGAAAAAATAAAGTTAAAAAATACGAATTTAGTTGACTGCGCACATAGGAGGTCTGAAACTGACGTACTATAGCGCCTCAATATCCGCCATCTTTGGCTTCAATTTTTGGCCTCACGAAAGTCTTAAGTTCTTACTCCAGATATATGTGGAGCTCACAAGGAAATCGATTTCTGACGTAAAATCATATGTTTTATTGGATTTTTTACAATCTTTTAGATCAAAATACATCAATTTTTGTAAATACGAGTCCACAGTCTTATTCAAAATCAATAACAGCGGTGACTAATTTCTTGATACTTCATGCTATTTCTCTGTTTAATAACCCACGCAAGCACAGTGTGACGCAAGTTAACTACGTGATTAGTTAATCATCCGACAAACTACGTTTTGTGAAGTCGTGTAGTTAACTAATTATAGTTAGGAATTTAATTACAGTGATTAGCGCTAATCATAGTTAAAGTTAACTACGTTTTTATACAACCGGCCCCAGGTTTGTAATATGTTGATCTACATAGTTTTTTAAACTTATCGGTGATTGGATCGATTTGAGGAAAGCGGGAATCATAAATAAAAATGTTGAAATGACAGTTATAAAGAATCTAATTTACAGTCATGTCTTTCTATTTCATTTAGTTTTTATTGAAGTAGAAAGAAGAGCAAGAACAAAGTTCCAAAACACAGTTAAACATGCCTGAAAAATGCAATTACTGTGATAAGACTTTTCCCTGCAAAAGCAAATTGACTGAACATACAAGAACACATACTGGAGAGAAGCCTTATGAATGTGATCGTTGTCATAGAAGATTTTCACGGACAGACAACTTAAAGACACATATAAATAACGTACATTATGGGAAAAGCTTATTGACGAGAAATGCTTCTTCAAGACGAAAGTTTGAAGAGTCTTTCATAGGCAGACAAGTTAACACTACATGAAAGAACACATACTGGAGAGGAGCCTTATGAATGTGATGCTTGTGATAAAAGATTTTAAGTTCTTTAAGAAATCATAGAAAATCCCATGAATGTGATTACTTAGCAATAGGTAAAAGAGCAGGAAAAATAGCTAATGTCCATCTTAAGTTAAATACAAAAGAACCAGTTTGTATTGGTTATATTTGTGGAGTATGTGGTCATGAGTTTGATGTTCAAAGTGAACTTGAAGATCATATATATACCACCCATCATAATATGATGATGGCTCACTAACTTGATTAGATAAACTGTAAATATTTTGTGGGATATCTTAATATTTTGTTCATGTCATTTCAAATATACAGAACTTGTTGTTATTATTTTATAAGAATTAGGTTTTTTTCATCACTTGCATGTTAAATAATACGGTTGGGTTACATGGGTTGAAATTTATAAATTATGTGCTGAAAAAGTAAATTCTATTATTATAATATCAAACATTTATTGAACATTTGAACTAGTTTTGTACAAAGTGTCTTTATCGTCATGTCAGCATTTTTCAATTTTCACTTTGAAAGTTGAAACATTTCTCGTGAATCCGTGTGATGCAGTGATCACGAAGTACCGCGGATTGTGAGATCGCTGACGTAAATTTCCAGGTCACGCAGACTCGTGTTGTCAAATATGGTGGAATTATGAAGAGGAAGAGTTGTGAAAGTGTTGAAAAACAAAGCGAGAAACCGGCTAAAATGGCAAGAGCTACAGAAAAAGACAAGAAATATGATAGGCAGCTAAGGTGAGTTGCACAGCTTCCGAAATTCAAGGGTTTCCGCTGTAATCTGATGATGTCTGAAGTCATATTTCCATTCGACATGTTATTAAGTCAGACAAGTCTTAATTATACTATAAACAAACACGATACATTGGCCTCGTTTTGTAATACAAATTGAAGAAAGTACGAATTTATATGCATCCTTATGGTACGTGGGATATAAAATCTTGAGTCTATTAATGATATTATGCTATTCTATGCTATATCATTTTCAAAATACAAGAACCATCACTATTATCACTACTCTGGTGTGAATAATGAAAATAATTACATAGATTATATTAATGACTCAACCTTCGACACACTGATCCAGTGTCTTCATCAAGTGGTGACAATAGCGATCGATTATACATGCATGGTTGTAGCAATTAAACTTATTAACTTCAAAATACACAGCCCCTATAAACCTTATTTGACAAAGATTTAAGGAAGATCAGAAAAGATCAAATTCTTTCACATTTCATGTTTTATCAATGTATTAAATTGTAATCAAGATATTGCTAGGTGCTTGTTGCTTATGATGACTTGTTGTGGAGCGCACAGTCCTACAAGTTTGTTTCTCTGATCTGCACCAGAACCCCCTTAAATACCTCCCTAGATATGCACTACAGAGTTCTTCTATTACCTGAAGACATCTTCTCTAGGCTATGGGGTGATCATGGTCAGAAAAAGCTCGAAACTGCAAAAGTTTGTTTGATCAATGCAACAGCTCTTGGGACCGAAATTCTCAAAAATCTTGTCCTTCCAGGTATGCAACTATACCGCAGAATTCTAACACAATTCTCAGTAAAATTTCCTCTTTACCTTAAAGGCCCTGTTACACTGTGCAATTTTTCTTGCAACTTGCAATGCTATTCTACTTTTAAGAGATGTAAATTTGGGAACAATGAAACTTTTATGTTTATTACACTTCACACACTTTTCTTCTGATGTTGTTTTTAAGCAGCTGTTTAGAATTTTCCCAGACGAACATAAAAAATGTATCAAAGCCATCCATGTTCATCTCTAAACCAGTGTTTGCAATTATTTTACAGGGGTTGGCTCATTCTCCGTTGTCGATAAACACAAAATATGTGATAAGGACATAGGAAATAAGTAAGAAAATCTTCAGGCAAATTTACAGTTTTAATATTTCTGGCATTAATGAAATACTAATGTCATTCATGAACACTTGTTAACCAAATATTGTTCAATTAGCTTCTTTTTAAGTAACAAATATGTTGGAAAAAGCCGCGCTCAGTGCGCTGTTGAGCTTTTACAAGAATTAAACCCAGATGTGTCGGGAAATTTTATTGAAGAGGTGAGCACTTCTTAATAACTGCTTTATTCATGCTAGCTTATAATACCCTCAAAAATGAGCGAAATAATTGTGTTGTTTTGTCAAGGATCCGTCTGATTTAGCCACAAATAACCCGGATTTTTTCAAAGAATTTACCGTGGTCATTGCAACAGGCTTGGTTGAAAGGTAATGCAGATTTTGGAGAAAACATATATAAAATTAATAAAATTATTTCTGCCAGATGCAGCTCTAATAATAATGTTCCCTCTCTAATTTCAACCCTTCCTTCTAATATTAACCCCTCTGTCCAATTTTAATCCCTCTCTCTCTCTTCGATTTCAACCCCTCTCCAATTTAAACCCCACTCTCCAATTTCAACGCCTCTCCCCAATTTCAACCCCACTCTCCAATCTCAACCCTTCTCCCCAATTTCAACCCCTCTCTCCAATTCTAAACCCCACTCTTCGATTTATACCCCTCTGCCCAATTTCAACCCCTCTCTTGAATCTCAACCCTTCTCCCCAATTTCAACCCTCTCTCCAATCTTAACCCCTCTCTCCAATTTTAACCCCCGTATCTAAGCAAAAAAATCTGAGCAAAACTTATTCTGCTGTATGTCTAGAACACGTTTGAAAATTTCGTCATGCCTGTGGGAGGCAGGCATCCCCTTGCTGCTGTGCTCGGCATATGGGATGATTGGGATGATGAGACTGGTTGTTCAGGAGCACACAGGTACGCGAATGTACTCAAAGTTTATGTATCCATCGTGAGGAGGAGACTGACTGTCGTAAATCGACTATAATTCTTTCTAAACTACAGTTGTAGAATCTCATCCGGACAACGCTTTCGAAGACCTCCGCCTTGACAAGCCATTTCCTCGACTACAGGCATTCTCAGACTCGCTTGAATTAACTTCTATGTCAAAACTGGTACGGTATTAAGCTGTAGTGATAAAATTGATTAAAGATTTGTGAAAATAGATATCTTGACCTTCTCTGAACCTCTAGGAAGACCAATTCCAGAACTAAGCGGGTACTAATTTGTTACTTTTTTATAGGAGCATTCTCATACACCATACGTAGTCCTGCTTCTCAAGTATCTTCAAAAGTGGAAACAAACGGTAGGCTTTTTTATTTCGCCACTTTCCTACTCTTACTGGACGTGTACATGCAAGCAAAGCTTCCTCTCATTATCACCCATGCACTGTTTTAGCACGAAGGCAAAACCCCACAAAATTACAAAGAGAAATGTTCGTTTAAAGACACGCTTCGTCAAGGTAAAGACACGGCCTAATATTTGAAATCACTTAAACGACCATCTTTTAGCCGATGACCAGCAAATATAATGTCCATTTTAACACAAATTCTTGGAAGAATGGTTTAGAACTTAGAGAGCTAATGCAGCTGTCCAGTAGAAGTAAAGTTAGTTTAGATTTCTGGATGAATTTCAATCTTAAGTTTATATCTAAATTATTTCCTTGGCAAAAGGTATTTTGGTTAAAGAGAACGGGGCACCAGAAGAAGAAGACAACTTCGAAGAAGCCCTGAAGGCTGTTAATACTTCACTCAACACGACAAGGGTGAGAAACGACATTATATCTCTTTCTTTGCATCCCCAACATAAAACTATTCGAGATTCATATCTTTTAATCAATTTCTCCCCCTTATAGATACCCGGCACAATCCAAGAAATACTAAATGATAGTCATTGTGAAACTATCACTCCTTCTGTAAGTTTTCATGTAAGTATGAGTTAATGCCGAAGCATCGTGTAATAAAAATACAACTTTCTACATGCTTGTATAGAGTTCCGCGTTTTGGATTCTCTGCAGAGCGTTAAAAGAATTTGTAAATGAAACAGGTAAGGTGCATAGACTAACTAACTGGTTACTAAAAGTATTTGAGCAAAACAATGCTTTGTTTTTCTGATCATAATCACAGAGTATCTTTGCGTTTAAGTGCGGAATCTCATTCGAGTTTAAATCAAAACAACTCTTTTCAAAACGACTAATCCGAAACGACTTTTTTATCTTCAAGGCAATCTACCGTTACGAGGCTCGATTCCTGATATGACGGCTGACTCAAAACGGTTTATCCAACTACAAAATTGGTACAAAGCATCGCTGATATTCCTCGCTTTAAATCGTAAAATATTTTCACTCTAATTTGCACGTTATATTCTCATGCAGTTACCACGAAAAGGCTCTGGAAGATATACAAAATATATCAGAAAAACTACGAGCAATTCTCAGTTCAATAGGCAAGGTACGTGGAAGGATGTTTGAGTAATTCTTGTACATCCCAAAATTCGGGATTACGAAGTGTGTTTGCATCGTGAAAAACGTCTGTTTTTCCACGTATAGAAATCAAATTTTATCGAAGACGATGAGATCCGGTTGTTTTGTAAGTCGACTTCATAGCGTCAAGAATAGTCATGCAGCTGTTTTGCAAATAGATGATTTCAAAGACTGCATTTTTGCCATATAGGTAAAAACTCTGCGTTTCTACGAGTTATAAGATGTTCATCGCTTTGCGAAGAATACAAAACCTTTCCACAATGTCTAGGTTAGTATTTATCGTCATATTGAACGGATGAAACTGGTCAAAATCCTCTACATTTCACTGTTTTTATGCTGTGGAAACTAATTCCCCCTTTTATAGATGGTCTGATAGACGAACCAGATAATGATGTTATTTTCTATGTTCTTCTACGAGCGGTGGATAAATTTTACTCTAGTTTCGACAGATATCCAGGTACAACCAGCGAGTTTGTAAACAAACTTAGAGCAAACATTGAAAGAGCATAATTCTTATATATACGGATAGCATTGCAATCCGAAATCTGCATTTAGAATTATAACTTTGAGGGTGGATTTGTCACATAGCTAATTTTAAGAATTTTCATCACTGCACATATCATCACAATAGTATAGTGGAGAGGGGGGGGTATTATAAAAATAGTCCTAACTGGAAATTGGTGATTTGTAGATGGGGAAATTGCAGGGGGTCTGCAGGACCTCTTGCAGAAAATTTCCTGTTCTTTTGAGTCCCTGTGACTTGATTTCCAGCATTTTGGGGACAATTACTTGTGAACCCACCTCGGCAGAGTGAGGTCTGTTGGGGAATCACCATTTATCACTGCACATTTCTCATTTTATCACTGCACATTTTACTTCTATCACATCACAAATTGTTTATCACTGCACACTAAAATTAGGTATGATTTGTCAACAGTGCATGGTTCTTAACTGAAATTGACCTTTTCAAATTCAGGCGAGGTCGATGAAGATGTAGAGGGAGACTGTGAAAGATTGCAGGTTCGATTTTTAAGAAGCACAAGATTTTTAACCGGCATATTGAATATAGATATAGATATGATATTTTTTGCTCCAATATGATAGGCCTGTGTCACGGATTTGTTCAAAGAATGGGGTGTTCATTGTGGAATAAAGGACGACTATATTAAAGAAATGTAAGTGCTTTCTTACCTTTTTCAGCTGAAGTAACTTTCTCGTTGGTATGAGGCGTTTGAAAACCATATACCGGACTTTACTTGAGCTGTAGATGTAATGAAAACATTTTGTTAATAAATATAAGTTTCCCTTGAAAATATAATCGGTAACACTGGATCGGGAAGAGACCTCTATGAAGAACAGTTTAGAACTGATAGAGCTATCCAGTATAAATAAAGTTAGTTTAGGTTTCCTCCTTTAGTAACACTGGATCAATAAGAGATGATCCTTACTGGACCTCTAGGAAGAACGGTTTAGAACTGATAGAGCTATCCAGTATAAATAAAGTTAGTTTAGGTTTCCTCCTTTAGTAACACTGGATCAACAAGAGATGATCCTTACTGGACCTCTAGGAAGAACAGTTTAGAACTGATAGAACTATCCAGTATAAATAAAGTTAGTTTAGTTTAGGTTTCCTCCTGTAGTAACACTGGATCAATAAGAGATGATCCTTACTGGACCTCTAGGAAGAACAGTTTAGAACAGATAGAGCCATCCAGTATATAAACAGATCCCTTTCTCATATTGCAGGTGTCGTTATGGAGCCTGCGAACTACATCCAGTGGCTGCATTCATGGGGGGCGCCGCTGCTCACGAAGCCATTAAACTAATAACCCATCAATATGTGCCATTTAATGACTGCTATATTTATAATGCAATGACAGGCTCATCGGTAACCATGAAATTCTGAACACAGCCATAAAGTATTCACGGTATTAAATCATAGATAGCATTTAATGTGAAATTTCACGATAGTGGATAAAATTTCACATCCTTGTGAAGTTCGAATATTTCCTAATTATTGGCATGAGATAGTCATGCCCTCTAGAGAAATACTGTAATATAAAACGTGCTATTTGATAGACAGAAAATAAAATGCTGTTTTATACTCAAGTGAAGCTGTATTTGTACGATTGTATATATACAGTTGTGTGATTGTACAGTTGTTGTGTTTCATAGTACAGTTGTGTCATAGTGCAGTACAGGATAGTACAGTTGTGTCATAGTGCAGTACATGATAGTACAGTTGTGTCATAGTGCAGTACATGATAGTACAGTTGTGTCATAGTGCAGTACATGATAGTACAGTTGTGTCATAGTGCAGTACATGATAGTACAGTTGTGTCATAGTGCAGTACATGATAGTACAGTTGTGTCATAGTGCAGTACATGATAGTACAGTTGTGTCATAGTGCAGTACATGATAGTACAGTTGTGTCATAGTGCAGTACATGATAGTACAGTTGTGTCATAGTGCAGTACATGATAGTACAGTTGTGTCATAGTGCAGTACATGATAGTACAGTTGTGTCATAGTGCAGTACATGATAGTACAGTTGTGTCACAGTGCAGTACATGATAGTACAGTTGTGTCACAGTGCAGTACAGGATAGTGTAATGTGTTGATCCCGTCTGTAATGACTTTACGAGCATCGACATATGGTCCCATAGCATTGGCATCAAACGTTTCAGCACACCGTATGTTTATGTTTTGACATCAGAGAGTGACACGTTTTGTCATGTGGAACTCTAGGTGAGAATCTGTCTTAAATACAGAGATAAGTATTCTTCTTTGAATACCAATAGCGAGCCATTGTACGGCGGGCAAAAAATGGTACATTCATTCATGCTGTTTTAATCTGCTTACTTATCAGTACAATTTTCACAGGGACTTAATTCATTAATGTCCGTTTAACACGGTAGTATCATAGGTGATGTTAAGATGGTATCGCCACAGTTTTGTATGAAAATAATTTGAAAAAACACCACGTTAATTTGTATTTTTGCTTGACTGTACATGGCTTATACTGTCGAATTTCGTAGACCATTGAGTTATTTCAAATAGCACTTTACTTCGAATATCATCAGATTCTAACCAGACAATTTCACAAGAGAATTCCTTTAACAGGCTCGGTTGTTAATGTTTGACGGCGAGGAAGCTCAACGCACGGTCCAGATGCGCTTCACGGAAATTCGATTTCGCGCGGAAATGCGTATTTCCTGAAATAAAATTACAGGATTTCTCAGCCGGCGGTTCGCACGATGCTGCGCGTATTACAGAACACTCGCATGCGTATCTCTTACGTCATTTCCGTTCAATCGTGTTCCTGGGAAAGTCGAAGCAGCGTGATATACATACAACTCTGCAACACGTGTACCTATATACCCTTGCCTTCCTACGAATGAGAATTCTTCCCAATTCTTTGCTTTTTGAGAAATTATAACGAAAACGCCCGTCTCAGACGCGGGGAATCTTAATGTGCCGAATCTGGAATGGAAATGAACAGGTTCGTCACAAGAACTCAGTTTCGCGTCTGTAAAGGGTCTTCAAAACGTTGCTTAATGTTCTCAATTAGCCTGTCCGTTTCATCTGCATGCTATATTTTAACGTTTTTGTTAAAGGTCAACCTACACAAAGACCAATTATTGATTGTGGATGTACCGAAGGAGTCGATATCCCAAGATTTCATGCATGGAAGAGTCTTTCAGTTGTGCTGAATTTTGAATGGTCACATGCTAAAGCCTTTACTTTAAAAACACCAGAAATAACAGGAGAGAACCTACAACTTGTCATGAAAATCTTTTCGTATCCATAGCATGAAGTTTTAATTAACTCTAATGCGTCTAATCTCTACGCAGCGAGTTTGTTTCTAACCGAAAGCTACTCTCTTTCTTTCAGCCTTTATAACTTATACTGATTGTAAAGATTTGTCAAGTAAACTTGTAAAGATTGCTTTCGATTCACATTTAAGATCCATGCATTTAAACTGTAGTAGTACAGTTGAAACATTTCATATCTTGCTTTTTCTAAAGCCTACAACTACTACATTAGTCATTTGTTAATTCTTATAAACACCTGCTTGGAGAAAATAGATGTTTCTACTATTTAAAATTGGTAAAAAAGGATTTAAGACTTTTTATAGTCAATGGTATACGTGCACAAATCAAGTAAAAGACAAAAAGCCACACTACTGAATTACCGTAAAGTTGTTTTGACTTTTGAATGTCAAAATTAGAATCAATGATCTTTCCAAAAAGTTCATATATAAGAAAGACTGAAGTGCTCATATATGATCACCAGTTCAGATTTTACAACGTATATAATACTCTTACAAATGCATGGTAATAATATATTTTAACCTTTTGGCCTTGCATCAATTTCGTAGCTAAATAGACCTTCTTTATGGCAATCGACCTGACTTCCGTTAATGTTAACAAACTCATTATACAGTACTTGACATTGAAAAATGAAGCACATATACGCCCAGGCAGCGTGGGAAGTTAACTCATTGACGTGGGTATGAAGCTGGCTCTTTCAGCCAAGAATGCCCACGAGATATTATGGGAGCGTATGGGAGCTTGGCAACTGATTTGGTTTTGACAAACTCCATGCATATTACCTGGCAATGATTTATCTTCCTCAAATACTTTATTTTCCTCTCGTTGGAATACAAGTCACGTCTTGACAAACATCTTTGTTGCATGTGACTATTTTAACATAGAAAACCTTAAAAACCATTCGTGTTTTGTATATATATTGTGCCTCCATTAAAAGCGTATACAATGCCGGATTAAATTACCTGAATATGCGTTGTGTACAAGATCACTTTCACGACATACATGCTAGGGTGAATAGCCAAAACACTGTCTATTTTAGGCAGTTGTTATACCACATTTGATGCTAAGTTGTTTGAAGATGCTGCCACGCTGCTCCCTGGTTATATAGGGTGAAGAGTGTACATAAATGAGCCAATTTAACAGTACAAATTTTGAGTACAAAGTTAATGAAAAAGAGATAATGGGAAAGAAAAAGTTAATTATCTCAAAATCATTACATCATCGAGTGTTATTTTCGTCAATTGAGAAATTATAAAAGGCTTATTGTTTGATTCTAGTTTGGGAAACAAAATTATAATCAACAAAGAAACACAAAGGGTTGTTATAGTGTTAGAGTGTGCCTGCCCTCAATCCAGCTGTTCTACTTGACCTACGCGCTGATTTCAAACCTTTTAAGCCAAATTTTTACCTCTTAAAACGTGACCTGGGATAGTTGCCATACAACTTGATTAAATTTCATGGATGCATGCATATACATATCGATGATGCATCGGGAATGAACAGGCCTGAAACCAGGAGTTTGGTCGTTTATATTGCAACGTTCTTAGATATCGTGGCTACAAAATATTTATAAATAATATTGTGATGACGACACTCTTATAAAATCAGTTCTTAACTTTGAAAAAAACTTTGATATAATGTTTTAATTCTTTATCAATTATAGAAAGGCATTTATTGTTAGGGTATTCTTCTTGCATGCATGCATGCAGTTGATAAATGAATGGCTTTATCATGCCAGGCATTGCATGTCGCGTGATTTGAACGTATATATATATATATATATATATATATATATATATATATATATATATATATATATATATATATATATATATATATATATATATATATATATATATACACACACACACATATTGCACGCAACTAAATTTGAAGTGGGCATTTAAAATGGGTTGGAATAAAGCCACGTTTTCATAATTAACCTTGTTTGAATTAAACAAATTAAACTTGTTTAAAAACGCATTAAGTGTTGTTATATAACAACTGTCTAAGTAAAAATAGGTAAAATATATAGCGGGACAAAAATATTTCTCGACGTTTGGACCTGCAAGCCTTCCATCGGAGAGTTAGTATATGATATGAATCTAACAGAAAACTAATTCGATTTGTGTTTTACAGTAAACTAATTGTATACGAGAACAATAAACTCGTTAGTTTGAATAAGGCCTAGCTTATACGTCGATTAGCTATTTATATGCAATACAATAATTATGGTTAATTTTAATAACATTGAATAGACTTTTTCAGGCACACCCTTCGCTTTTCAAAATGGTTATGATGTAGCTATGAAGGCAGGATATAATTATTTACGTCTTAATGACATTAAAAATCTTCACTGTCGAACCGACCCTAAAATCGCTAAGATGGGCATGGCTGCTCAAGTACAATTTTTCACTTGTGACACATCCGGAGACTCTTAAGTCAGGTCCAACATTACCAACAACAAATCTATAATTACACAACGGAATACCTCTTAAACACAAAGATCTATTTTCAAAGCTACTGCGTCAGAACCGTTGAACACAGATGTGTCTACGCTGATGGTCTGCACGCTAACATGCATGACGTCAGCAGGGAAGACTACCGTTCAGGTAGGACAATCAACACACTTCCTTGCACTATTCAAATCTTCTCAAACGCGTGTATATAAAGCACGGTGCCTGTAACATCGAAGTCATAACGAAGCACACAGATCAGAAGATCATTCAGAAGACTAACTGTTATTGTTGAAAGCCTTTTACAACCGAAAAAAATGTCAAACAGCTCAGCATTCTCCACGGTAAGTGTATAAAATTCTCCACTTTTTCTTGGCAACTTTCATAAATAGGCGTAGCTTTGGTAATCGAGATTAAGAAAGAAACTAGAAAATTTCTGTATTTCATTTGTGTATACATTGTGTGACCAAAATACTACTTTGTTTGTCGTTGCTTGGAACGTCTTTCAGTCTTTAAAACAAAGGCAAACTTTTATGCTAGAACATTCATTTACTTTTACAATCACGAAATATATCTAAGGGTGTTTTTATTCTTTCTTGACGTTTAATCGTCTCATGCAATTATTCTTACTCAATTCATAATGAACTAAGTCTAAGACAAGCACTCTTAGAGTCTTTATTATAAATGTGTCACCATAATTACTCAAAGTCAGAGAGTAAAAGGGCTTTCTCTACAAGCAATGTTTTAAGATAGTTCGTCGTTTCAAACCTATATATCGATTGAAATTCAATCATTTGGGACATTCTTGACTTGTCATATTGCAATTATGGTTATATACTATATATTTAGTGATTATATAACATTTAAGACTCATTTATAGTTTTTCATTTCTTTTTATTTTTATAGTTACGCGGCACAGAACCCACCAATATTGAAGCAATAAATAGAAACTTTCTTTTTTTGAGAAACGGCGTCCTTAAAGCCGATGGAGCACAATTCGACTATTTAAATCAACTAGGTAACTATTTGTTGAAATCAGTATATTAACTAGATTTATACATCCTTATTTTATATGGTATAATTTAACGACCTTTTTGATCGGCCATTTTTGTATAGTACCATTCATATACCCAATGAAGAAATGAATTATTGAATCACTACTGAATTTCTATAAATATGGATTGGCGTATTTCTCACAAATATAGTTACATTCATTGAAATTAGGTTTAAGACTGTACACTATAGATTACGAGGTCGGATTCAGTACTGGTTTTTGAAAAATTCAGCCATACGGTTATATGAAAATTGAGGTTTCGTGATTAGGATGAATGATCTACGAACTGATTGTAAAAGTTAAAATACTCTGTTTTTTTGCGTTATAGCACAATTCTTTATCGATACTGGAATAGACAACAACAATGATACTCTGTATCGCATTCGACCTGTCAGTCAGCCTGGCAAATACCTCGCCCTGTCGGCAGATAGGAAGTCTATTATTTTGAAGGTAAATACCGCAGTAGAATTGACTTACAGAAAGACTTCTTACGGGTTTATGTTGTTTTTCAATCAGTGACAAGTTGAACAATCAAATAGAGTTTCATCTTAATATTTTTCATCCAACATTGTCCCAAACAAACGTCAGAAAGCTACAAATGTTTGTGTTCACACTATAGGACATTCCAGTGACACTTTCGATCAACGATAGTTCGCACGATTTTATTGGAAGAACGGTAAATGGTGACTACATCAAGTTTGAGGATAGATATTCCAACGGTCAGCAGTTCATGAGTACCGACCGAAACGATGACGTCATCTTGGCAGGGGATTCGTCTAATGCCTGGTTTCGACTGAGAGTGATCAAGAACATCAACAGCAACGTATCCACGGTCTCCTCGCTTACCCTGAACAGCGCGCCAGAATATTTCGAGGAATTCGAAGAATTTTCTGAGAAATTCATCGCTGGCCCAATGGAGATTCAGAAAGATTATGTTTCCGCGAAAATTATTGTCAACGAGCGTATGACAGCCTCAGAAGAATAATCATAACATTGGAGTTTTATTTATCTTAAATTATTACAAAAACTATTATAAATTATTATAAATTATCTAACCGCATAATATATGAAATATTTTGAATTTTAAGCTATTCAGTGTATCACGCACGATAAATTATGAAAATATTTATTTTTAAGTTATAAAATATTTAGCAAATAAAATTTGCTTTTGTTGTAAAAACGCATTGTAGTTTTTTATACCCGGCGTGTCGAGGACATATTTCGTAAAAGACACTTTTTAGAATGTTGGAAAACATCAGAAGTTTAGCCTTGCTAGTTACCTCGGGGTGTCTGTGGATGTTGGATGATTTATTGGAGTGTCTGTGAGTGTTAGATGATAAAGGGGCCTGGGAGTGTTGAATGATAGGAGTGTCTAGGGGTGTTGAATGATAGAAGTGTCTAGGGGTGTTGAATGATAGAAGTGTCTAGGGGTGTTGAATGAGAGAAGTGTCTAGGGGTGTTGAATGATAAGGGTGTCTAGAGATGTTGAATGATAGAAGCTGTCTAGGGGTGTTGAATGATAGGAGTATCAGGGAGTTTTGAATGATAGGAGTATCAGAGAGCTTTGAATGATATATAGGAGTATCTTGGAGCGTTGAATGACAGGAGTATCTTGGAGTGTTGAATAACAGGAGTATCTGGAAGTGTTGAATGATAGCAGTATCCTGGGAGTGTTGAATGATAAGAGTATCTGAAAGTGTTGAATGATAGGAGTATCTGAATTCTGAAGCTGTTGAATGATAGGAGTATCTGGGAGTGTTGAATGATAGGAGTATCTGAAGCTGTTGAATGATAGTAGTATTCTGGGAGTGTTGAATGATAGGAGTGTTGGATACGAGTGGCTAAGGTCATATCGAACAAGGAGAAAAACTAAGGGCCTTTTCATAGGTTCAGCCATTGATGTGATGCGCTTTTTACCTCGCCTAGCCGGGATAACTCGCTCCATGTAAACAAGCCCTAAAACACAACACAAGCAATCCCTAGTTCCCCAGCTACATCCGTCAAAAGAAGAAAATCTCAACGAAAATTGGTAGAATTTAGTACCTCGACAGTCAACACTCAACGGATAGACGATGATGATAACGCGACAAGAATTCTTCAACATGCAGTAGATCTGTGTCAACATCAAGTTAGGATGCTGGTTTTCCGGAATATATATTCGAAATTTTCTAGATTATACAGGGTGAGTAAAAAAAAAGTCCCCCCTATTGAAATGAAGCCTTTGTTGATTTGAATGCATGATCAACGCAGTAGTGTGTAAATAGCATAGTTATTAGGTTGAGGCATTCAAATAAAGCGTCTTGCTTTCAATTGGGTTTATCATAATATTAAGGCAATCAGATTCTAACAAAGGCTTGATTTCAATAGAGGGGACTTTTTTCTGACTCACCCTGTATAGCAAGAAAAATCGATTTAAGAAAAAACACACACGAAGTTTATATGAAAGCTGCATATAACTGCAGGTTTTGCATTTATTTCGCCATTAAATAAATAAATATTCCTCATTAACTTATATTATTTACATCATATTAACTTAATACAGCTATATATACAAACATGCGTATATAATTTAACGTTCTATCAAAAATATTAAATATTATATTCCTTAGTATATATGACCCCTGTTTATTGTTTCCAAATCTCGCGTGTTATTCTTCAGAGAAAGACATTTCCGTTATGATGATATCCATCAAATTGGGTTCAAACATGAGCTCTTCTTTCGTGACAGTGGTGATTTTTTTTTCCTCATATCCTAACATATGGATCCAGCCTTGTTCTTCTATCTCTGCTTCTGTGGCAAAAAGCTCACCTGTTTCTTCGAAACCCAGATAATGAGAAGCACCAGACATTTTCACGTAAAAACTCAAATGATCTCTATTGACATTGCCTTCGTTTACATAAAACAACCGCTCTTCCGGTTCACACTCGCTTTCAGACTAAAACGTTTCAGAACAAAGTGAAGTTAGTATTTTCGTTCATTTTCTCTACACTGAAAGCATATTATAATCTGTTCTTCTTAGAGGTCAAGTAAGGATCATCTCTTATTGATCCAGTGTTACTACAGGAGGAAACCTAAACTAAACTAACTTTATTTATACTGGATAGCTCTATCAGTTCTAAACTGTTCTTCCTAGAGGTCCAGTAAGGATCATCTCTTATTGATCCAGTGTTACTACAGGAGGAAACCTAAACTAAACTAACTTTATTTATACTGGATAGCTCTATCAGTTCTAAGCTGTTCTTCCTAGAGATCCAGTAAGGATCATCTCTTATTGATCCAATGTTTCTAAACTGTTCTTCCCGGACGCCAATGGCGACACGGAGAGAAAGAAAGTTAAGTAACTAAAACCAATGCTAACCTTTAAAACAACCTGTCCATTTACAACTGCAACATATTGATCAGGTCGTTTGTATGGCTTGAAGCAATACTGCAACAGCTCACCAGTATGGTCGAGTTGGCTCTCGATGTAGAAGTAAACTAGAAGCATTCAAAAAAGTATTATAATCAATCAACAAGTCATTTTCAAGCAAACGAGTGATAGCGCCATATCACACCAGCCGATGAGATGGATCTTTGAAAAGCAGAACCAAAACACGCCCTGGTATGACTCAGCGACTCATTCATACTGAACTTTTCGGTAAATTTTGCCGTGCATGCAACCTTGAATGCATGACGGAAATAATTCGAAATAATTGCCAGTAAATATTATCATTATGCATAAATGATCAATGTATATTCGACCGGCTTGCTTGTGTCGCGAAATGTTGGTACACTGACTGGTAAATATATGATATCAAATAACTATTGTAAAACCATTATAACTGTTTTGTTTGGAAAAAATATTTCTGTCTTGGACACGTACATGCACGAATAATTTTATGTTCGTAGCAGAAATATTAGCTACATTCATTTAACTTTAAATTAATCAATAAAAACGAAAACAACAATACATCAGGAAGATACGAATACTTTTACAACATGTTTTCGTATTTTAAAATTTAAATAACTTTCAGCACAAAACACACATGGATATTTAATATCTCGTTTTGCGTCTTTGTTATTTCAATTTTCTTCGTTTAATTCTGCCGCAACGTATCTCAGAATCGCAAGGAATGTTGCTCAAATTCATAGAATTCCGGTATCTATTGCATGCAGTTTTTTCATGCCTCATCATGGGCAAGCAGAAGATTGACTGATACTTACTGTTTGGATTTTCTGGTTCATAAAGTTTTCCACTCGCTGTAACTGAACCATCTTCTTTGGCTTGCAAATACAAGTTTGCAACATGACATTTGAATGTGTACACGAACTCCATCTACAATTTAACGCCGGAAAAGATTCGTTAGACTCGAGATAAACTTATTAGATAATTGACCATGGATTAGTTATTTATATAGAAGGCCAATTTGAAGGATTAAATCGCTTGAAATGGTAGTGAAAATTGTCGAAACCCTATCGCAAAGATTGGACTATATAGCATTACTGACATGATACTTTCTTTAAGAATCTATCTGACAAAAACCACGCTTTAGATAATCTGTTACTATGGCATATGTGGTAAAGATGACATTATCTTCTTGAGAGCTACCCGTGTGTGATTTATTATACTCTATCGCTGTATATAACATGCTTACCTTTGGATCAAATGCCATCTTGTATTCAATCAACGTTTCTTCTCGCTCTTTCTGTAGACGTTATGTTTTGTCGAATGTTAAACTGTTTATGAGTGGCAAATCGCACGGTGCCTCTTATATAAGCGAATTATTCGTGGGCGTTGCAATAAACAAATACTTTCATTAATTCCGCCTAGTTTAGATAACGCGGATCTACATAGACCCCAAAGTACGCCACGCCAAAATGATGACATCATCAAACAGGATGTTCAAACAAAAACCCTACACAAGCCTGCCAAGTGAATGTTTCCTCGTGGGAAGCCTTCTTCCGCTTGGCAAAAGAAGATATCGCATCCTTGTTGAGGTCTTTGGAAAATTGAACAAAAAACTTTGAGTCAAAATGATTCGACCTCTTGAGAACTAATCAAGCCTCTCGAAAGCTGTTTCAAAAAAGTTAAAAAGCTTCCACCGATATGACTTTAGTATCACCTGTGAATGTCATACTTCGAATGGGAGGAATACTACAGTTGAATTATTCCATGCAGATCTGTTATTTAAACTGTCAGTATATTTTAGAAGTAAAATGTCGCAGAATTTGACCACAAAACGAACGCGTGTGCATATATGCAGGATGTAAGCTTAGAACTTGACAATATGACATATTAAACATTGAACAGACCAGCATATAATCGCTGAATTTCGGAGTTGAAGGTTAAGAACACAGTAAACACAGACATGGACGCGTGGGGAGTAAGACCTTATTGACGAAAGCAAAGCTCTTCTGAAAATTTTATTGACGTGTTTTGGTAATGCGGTCTGGGCACCATATCAATAGAGTTAATCTTTCTAATCTATTTTTGTCTTTAATTCACTTTGATTGTATGTACTCTATATATGTGCATCTCTCAAAACTATATAGGGTGTATCAAAAACTGTAACTATAATAAATATATTCATAAATATTCGCTTCTTTTCAATAACAAACGATCGTAGGTACCTGCATGGGAACTATTATAAGGTAGCCGCTTTTTTGATGTATAAATGTGCATGGATGCTTTTAGATTTGATGGTGAAAATCCAGTTAAACTATATATAATGTCATTCAGAATAGTCTTAAGAGAATACGTTGTAACTTGTACGCCACTAAAGCAAAACCTTAGCAAATTTAAATATAAACTTGTCATCTGATTTATAAATAAACCAGGCTGCATGGTCTAGTCTAAATACGTAGGGAACTCCAGTTTTCCCAAGCATTCCCGTTCAGCGTGTCACCGGATATTGAGATATCTAGGGACCGTCCTCAAGGTTAACGCATGCAACCAGGCATACTTAACTTTCAATTATTGACACTACAAACTTGGCGGCCCGATGGTATAAACTATGAGTGAAATGAAAACGATAAATGCGAGAATTTGGATATGAATACTTTCTGCACGCCGTGCCCTCGTCGGCGAATATATACAAGACATATGTACATGCACATGCTTTCATATGGGTGGTACCGTCCGTGTTCTAAATAAAGCGTGCCTAAATACATGTCTAAAATTCCGTACAAAGGTTAGGTATTAGAAAGGCATCGTATCGTATTTCGTCATCCTTACATGCAACTCGTGTTTTACAAAAAAAGTTTTTCACAAAGTTGTGCAATGCTTGCCCCTAATGCACTTCCTTATGCACGTAGGAAAATTTGAACACGAAGATTTGACGGCAGAAACGCGTTCTGCATGTATGCTATGTCAGAATATCAAATTGCAAAACTTCACAAATATTTAAAATACTACCGCGAAACTAGAGTCTGCGATTGCTAAATATGCACACCTAGTAGAGTTTTATTCATTTGCCGAGTAGATTTCTGGATAATAGTTTTAATTCTTACATCACCTTTTCAAACAGTTCATACTGTTGTATGTACGTTGAGTTTACGACTCTTAATAAAACTCTCTATAATCTCCCCTTAGCCGGTCGAAACCAGCGCTTTTGTATATCTTGTTTTAGGCAGTTGTTATACCATATTTGATGCGAAGTTTTATGGAAGGCGCTACCACGGTGTTTCCTAGTTATATTGATTCGTATCTACAAGATTTTTAAATAAATCATGTCCGGCTTTCAACTGGCCGGAGTTGTGATGAGAAATGTAACCATTATAACATTCATTATAACCCTTTATCAATTATTATGACCACTACACACGGAACGTGAATATATATTTACAAAAACGAAGCTAGTATTGTGTCGCATTGACCGCAAGCAAACGGCCCTGTTGAGAGTAAAATCGCACATCATGACATCCAAACTAACAGTCTTCCTGTATTCCTGGTTTACGTCATACCGGGAACTTCCGATGTTTACTTTCGGACTTGCCCGTGTGAAACACTGATGCAGTGTGATGCGGATATATAGCATAAAGGTAACATTTTCAACTTGATAAGATTTTGATGTCAAAATGCGCTTAACTTTCTTCAGCAACAACATGCATGAAAATGTATACCATTGAGGCTTCAAAAACGTTCATATTTTCGCCAACGCTTTGTCCGTATGTGGGTGAAAGATATTCGTAAGTCAAGAGCTGACTCGAAGACTGCCCGAATACTCGAGTGGGTAACTGGGCCTTGCCAAGAAAATCTTTCCTTGGCCACAAGTGTTAACTCTAACCAAATTGGCAGCCTCGTTGTGATTTTGAGCGAGTCAAACCATAGTATTTCTCTCAAAACGGCATAACTTTGCGTTGCAGAGCGATCGCCCCTACACGATGGACACAACTATAGTTCGAAGCTGAACACAACTCAACTGCATGGTATACAGCCTAACCTGCATTGCACACCAAACAACGGATATCTTATTGTTTCATTAATTAAAAAACCGGTTTACAAACCATTCCTTGTTATGGGCGTATTCACGAAACGGAAGAGGAAAAATTTTTAAGAGTTTATAGAATGGAAATGAAAACAGAACCAAGCAAACTGCATGCATATCAACTCGTAAACTTTGGGATCGTCATTCTCAGAATGCAGGAATATCACCAAACCGGCGAACCTTCCCTTTCTGGCCATTTATAGCCAAATCCGTTTGATTTATTGGCTGAATAAAGACGCCATTACTGGCATAAGAAAACAATCTACATTTGAGCTATTCATTACGAAGTTTGCTTTATATATAAATTCAGCCAAACTACCATGCACTTTAACTCAAGTTAAACGTCGCAGCAAAGTTAGCAAAGCAGGAAATTAAAAAAGATATATAAACATATATAAACACTTCAAATGCAGGGGAGTAATTCGAACGGCAATTAAGAAATAAAGTCAAATGATCAACTAACTTTGAGAGTAAAAATCTTTGCTGTCTTTTGCGTCGTATAGCGTTGAATACTGTTTCAAAACTGACAATCTATATATAACGAAATATAACAGGTATTAGTTCACGGTTATAAAAATGGTAAATGGCTAAAAATAAGCTGGAAATAGCGAAAATCTTTCAGTTAAAAGTGCAGGAAACCAGCACCCAGGAGGGAGAAATTGATCTTTATATTCAAGCCAAGCGCGTGACTTGCCTTTACGCCGGATCAAAGAACCTTTCAGCACGTTTGGTAACGGTCCGGAACTGAGTTTGGCGCGATTTTAATGACAACATGAGTTAAATATATACCGGCACGCGATATATATATATATATTGGATTAGGTCCAGTGTTACTATAGTCTACAGAGCAACTAAATTAGACTAACTTGATTTAGATTCGATAGCTGTATCAGCTCTGTCCAGTAAGGATCATTTCGTATTGATCCAGCGTTACTACAGGAGGAAACCTAAACTAAACTAACTTTATTTATACTGGATAGCTCTATTAGTTCTAAACTGTTCTTCCTAGAGGTCCAGTAAGGATCATCTCTTATTGATCCAGTGTTACTACAGGAGGAAACCTAAACTAAACTAACTTTATTTATACTGGATAGCTCTATCAGTCCTGAACTGTTCTTCCTAGAGGTCCAGTAAGGATCATCTCTTATTGATCCAGTGTTACTACAGGAGGAAACCTAAACCAAACTAAGTTTATTTATGCTGGATAGCTCTATTAGTTCTAAACTGTTCTTCCTAGAGGTCCAGTAAGGATCATCTCTTATTGATCCAGTGTTACTACAGGAGGAAACCTAAACTAAACTAACTTTATTTATTTATGCTGAATAGCTCTATCAGTTCTAAACTGTTCTTCCTAGAGGTTCAGTAAGGATTCTTATATACTATTTATAGCTCGGTCAGTCCTGAATGTCGTTCTACTGGACTGTGCAAAAAGACTTGTAAACAAGCTTGCAAACAAAACACACGTGCTTTTCATCCGAAGCACAGCAGGACATCGCGCGCTGCACATCACGTTAACCCCCCTCAGTTGGTTACAGCATCAGTTCAAGTCGTATCGCAAAACATACTAAAAATAACAATGACTCATCCACTGAAAAAGCTATGCCTAGCCAGACTGTATGACTGAGTTCACTCCAAACACGTTTCCTAGCCTCCTAGGTATCAATCATTCTCTACGAAGTGCCAGTTCTGAAGGATGCTTTTAATGCATGATCCCGACTCGTTTTCTCAGACCTTAGATAATTTATGGCAACATTAAGTAATTCAACAATTAAACTGCCAACAATTTCCACAATTTCTGGCAAAGTAGTTGGGAGAACGCAGTTTTAGGATGAAATGTCGCCATTTTAGAAGTGCTTCGATATTTAACACGCTTCATTATTCTGAATATTGGCGGAATATCAGCTAGTACAACGAGAACTCAACTTGAATTGAAGTAACACGTTGATACAATCGAGTCTGAATAATCATGCATAGCCTTCTAAAAATACAAACGATTATTCCCTCTTATCTGAGAGGGAAACCCACGCTAAAAACATAGCAAATCTCGTAATCTTCAAGACGATAATACCACAAACTAAATAATCCATTCATTATCTCATAGAAATGTCTCTTTATTTTTATACTTTATCACGAGTATACAAAATTAGAATTATTTAACAAAAGTCTGAAATATATCATGCTATACTGACATACTGTATTATCATGCAATCTAAATTTGGCACAGTTTTTTAAAACTTAATTTTTTTTTCGGAGTGAAAACCTATTTGATTCGCTGGAATTACCAAACAGCTAGATTTAGTGTTTTTTTAGAAGAAGCGTGTGTTTACATCTTGTCAGCAAATCGTTATCTAAGGACGTATACACTTTAGAATTGACGTTTTCTTGTGTATATTTATTTGAGATAAAAAGAAAGATAAATACATACTGACGTAGGGTGTATGAATTCGTTGCAATTAGAAAGAAAAAAAATATAAAAAATCCGAGAATATTTTGTGGAGAAATGCATGCTTAGGATTAAACCCATGCAAAAATACATAGGTATATATATATATATATATGTATATACAGTATATGAACATCTAGAGACTCGTTTTAAAGCGATGATAAATGATATTGAAATGTTAGGTCTCATTCGGGCTATGTTTCTTCCCCTCCCCCCCCCTCCTTAGAAAATGCGCTGGGATTACGTTCAACATAAATCATACACTGCCACATTGAAGATAATTAGCCAAAAATATTATGCCGAGATATCCTAGATTTTGGCGCATGTTGTCATGTATTCAGCAGCCGAGCCGTCTCTAAATATGAATGATAATCAGATATAAGTCATTAGCAGAGCTAGTCTTTTGACGTGGGTGGCTATAAAAAATGTTTTGGTGATAAAATGCACTCTGTATTCATGGAGCAGATATTGCATTAACGCGTCCGGGAAACACACCGCAGTCGTGCTGGTCAGTTTTCTCTTCAAGGAGCTGCTAGAGGTGTCGTCTCGAACGCTTGTGTCCTGCTTTGATGCAGCTGTTATTTATGGCTGATGAACAAACAATACAATCATCCCTCACAATGCTTCTCGTGCGTTTCCATGACGACGACACGTGGATAAGATCATTTACACGGTTGATTTGCATAAAATGTTGATCGAATGCAAAAATCATCGAGGTCCAATACAGGTTCGCAATATTGCTCCCATTTCTTGAGTATTTTCACTAATTCTCTTGCAGATGGCCGCTGCACAGGGTCGGCCTGCCAGCATTTCCTCATGATGTCCGCGTAACACTTTTCCCTGCCTTCCAACTGTTTCTCGCTTGGTATCTTTGGCCTTAGCTGATAGGCGACCACAGCAAATATAACGACATGTTGATTGTCGTGACCATACGGTCGCTCTCTCGTAAGCATTTGCCACAAGCAGATCCCGAGAGAGTATATATCTGCCTTTGTGGTAGGGCAGTCCCCTTTCAACAGTTCTGGAGCAAGGTATGCAAATGTACCTGTAAGACTGGACTTGGTTGGACTTGCAGGTCGTTCGTTCTCATCGCCGACGTTCTGGCAGCAGCCGAAATCGGCGAGTTTGCAATTGTCGTATTTTGACACGATAACGTTGCTGGGCTTCAAATCCAAGTGCGCTATGCCTTGACGGTGAGCGAACGCGAGTCCGCGCGAGATATCCAACGCAAATTTCACCTGACGCGAGTTGTTTATGCTTTCCTCTGGACAATTTATAACTTCCTGCAAGTTTTTATCGCCCCCGTATTCCAAGATCAAACTGTGAAATCCGCCGAGTTCGAGCACGCACAATGCGCGCACAATGTTCGGATGGCGAAAATGCAACGTCGAAGCTTCGGCATCGAAACTCTCCTCGGTCGCTCGAAGATTCTTCGTAGATTTATGCCACTGTTTCAAGGCGTAGCGCTTGCCGCGATATCTCGCCTCGTAGACCATACCAAAGCCACCAGACCCCAATAATCTGCCAACCTGCAGATGTGAACTTTGAAAATTTCGAAGCGGACGAAAGTTCGTATTGATCGGAGTACATGGTTGCAAGCAGCCTTCGAACCTGTTTTCAACGCGTAAACTTTCCTTAATACCCATATCGGCAAGAGTTCTGCGTTGCAAGTTTCCTTCGAGCCTGTACTTGCAATCGCAAACCGGCAATTTTACGGGTTGTCAACGTTTAGTAAGATTGTCGAAAACGTTGCTTGCAACGGTCGTGTAGTTCACAGCTCCAAGCTCTCGCCAAACACAGCTGACCGAGATTCACACTTTCTCCTGATGTAAGCTCTCATTCATTCGCGAACAATTGTAAGCTACAAATGTTTCACTCGGCTACCCCAATCCATGACACACGCTGGAGATTATCTCCGCATGGACATTGGCCAATCAGCGAGCGAGCCGCACAATAGCACGATAAATTATGCACGGGAAGACCATTTCAGGCACGCTTTGAAGTCACGCTTCAACGCTTTCATAGTGTGGTCGCTGAGGCTACGAGGTCAACTCTGCGTTGCTGCCAAAATGAGGGGAGAAGAATGATCCGAGTGTGCACCCATATATACAATGAAAAATGCTTAGGAACACTGGCCGTAGCTACGAAACGAAGTGAGAAAGAGCGAAGTAATAAAGATTATTAGCTAAGCAAATTTGTCTGTCTGGCCGGAACATTTAAAGGTCCGCATTTCCAAAGCCTGTCAATTGTATATTTATATAACTTGGACAATGCTCATCCAATGAGCTACACAAAGAGTCTTGCAAACCTGCCTCCTTAAGCTTACTAGAAGTTACAGCTTTCTCTTATTGTCAAAAAGAAAATGAAAATACAAAATTTAAATTTAAATTAAGCAGAACTGCACATATGACTATTTTTGGCAGTCGAGTTAAACTCATCCGAACTAAACTACTTCAAAACTCCTTTCGAGGTAAAATTAAAAATAATACTTCATTATTTCCGTCAACAATGAACGCGTCAGCCCAAAATTTTTGTGCGCATTTGAATATTCCACAGTCACCTTTATCATGGAAATTTTCATGTCACTTCCAAATCGAGAATGATCCTGATCTCAAAAGATAAAAAATCCCATTGAGAAGAAAGATTATGCTTGCAAGATGTCTGTCAGTGAGTTTGCATTCGTGCGTCAGAATAGAATAAATAGCAGTTTGCATATTAAGTCAACAATGGCGAAGCAAAAGTTGAGCTTACATTCAAGTGATTTCTCGCCGAAAGCATCCTGTAACCTGTTACTCAAGTACTCGTTTCTAGGCTTGTTTAGAAGAGAGCTTAGTTTGCAAACTGCTCCGTGCATTGCCCTAAATTTTCACACCTAAAAACAACTTGTTGCATGCCAAGCCACTTGTTGCATGATCAAAAGTGGTTTTCGTGCCGGAGAACTCACCGGAGCATTAAAAAACGAAGTATTTAACACTGATAAAATCTCTAAACACTAAAACGCGCTATTTTTTCGATTGAAACTGCTGATAAAGGAACGCGACCTTTGTGATAATCATGTTTAAAAATACGAAGAAGCATTTTCGACCATTTTAAGATTTTCGTGAGAACGTTGAGCGTAATTAAAACTGAATACGCTTCTCTGTGTAAAAGGAAGAGCACGCATGTCCTCGCATACGAGTTCATCTCTGCTTTAAAAGAATTAAACTTGAAAAATAGTTGCAAAATAGTAGGTCCTATATTCGTTAGCAACACAAGTCAATTTCATTTTCCCCATACATAGTTAATTGTGTTACGGGTAGGATTATCAGATTTGGTGGACTAAAGCTTGTTACAAATGTCGCTATATTTGGACATTTCGTGCTAAAATTGGCACAAATCTATTTCTTGGCTTCGGGACAAAACGTCTATTGCATTACGAAGCCGCAGAGCTGCGTTTTGGCAAGCTAAGAGAGTAATATTGAGTTTGCAGCAGCTGGTAACACCGGGATTGGAAAGGATTGTCTTTGGAACAAAGGGACTAAAGAGGTCAGGGTCAGTCACGTGAACCAAAAGAGTCCGGATCGCCTCAGTGACGGTCGCTGATTGGTTGAAATGAATGACAGAACGCGTTAATTGATCGTCTATAGGTTTCGATTATATTCGTGAATAACGATCCTTAATTGCACGATTCATCGATTGCTCTAACCGCAAATTTTCAGGGCTTTTTCATCGCATTGAAGTCCACTTGTGGGATAAACAGCATCCCGAGTGCAATCTCGTTCTCCTTAACGCCAGACGATTCACGATTTTACATGCTGTTGGAAGAGTACTACCAGTTGATAGGGTTGCCACAATTATCCGCAAGAGTCTTTTGTCAACCTCTTATGCCCGTCTCGTTAATTTTCTTTGTCGTCCAAAAAATCAGACGATTTTTACCCGTCAAATTATAAATTACATGTAGTGATGCCGTCCGAATCTTTCACCAACACGAGAGATGCAGCAGAGAGGATGCATGGACTTCGATAGAAGAGTTTTATCGGGCTTGTTTACACAATCCTGCTTACGCCTGAGGTTACACGAAGCGTGAGACGACTTCGGGCTAGTGAAATGAAATATAAGCTAAGCAGTGATGCAGTTATCGCGACAATGGCAGTGTGTGTTAGTGTTTGTTTTGTTTCAAGAAGGCTCAAAAGCCGTCTCACGTATCGTTGAAACTCAGGTGGCCGGGTTCATGAAAACAGCTCAATGCCTGACCAAACACAGCTTCGAATTAGCGTAGCAACTCTTGCATTGGAAGCCGTATAGAGAAATTTTGAAGTAACGAAGTTGTATTGAGTATATATTTGAATAGTTGAACCACGTGTCAGTCCCGAGAACCTTTTTAAATTTTCAGAGTGTTTTCCAGCCTGTTTGCTCAGTTCCTCTGTAAATAAAGGCCATGCAGAAACAACCTACGCTATGCAAACAAAGTTTTCAAATTGGTTATTGACATGCTTTACTATATTGTGTAGTAAAACTCGTGGTTTTCAAAGCATACGGAGACAGGAATATTGAATTTTTCAAAGCTCAAAATGCACATATATCGCAAAGCTCAGAAACAGAGCTAATGCATTATGACGTCATACGCTTCAGCGCGACCAAAGTAACCAGAATTCCCTGCGAGAATTAGCAACACAAACCTCACAGAGAATGCCGGTCCTTTCCTGAGACTTTCGACGTCATTCAAAAATGTACTGATCAATTTCCTATTATAGAAGATTCTGAAGTCAGAGGATGGATACTTTGGACACAGAATACCTTACAGAAGTGGAACTCCTGTACTTTTTTCGTAAGTGTGATTCGTCATGATTCGTCACTTAGCAAGTGCATTTTTTTGAGGTAGTCACCCCCCTGCCAATGTCTAAAATCAAGCCATTTTTAGTATTGGCAGGGGGGTGACTACCTCAAAAAAATGCACTTGCTAAGTGACGAATCACACTTACGAAAAAATAGTATAGAGTTCCACTTCTGGTAGGTATTCTGTGCTTTGGATGACAAAAATCTGCAACAAAACGTTTACTTATCAACTGCCTACAGTATCTTCAATAAACTCCTATTGTCTCGTGGGAACTTGTATTCCCCCCCCGGTCTCCGATATACTTCATGTTGATAGGTAATTTGATTGGCCGAGTTTCAAATAGATGTTGGAGTACCTTATCAGAGGTACATTTCCACAGAGAATATATAAAAAAAATATGCGAGGCTACTTGAGCGAGTGGGCTAAGTACTAGTTTTCTTAACTATAATAATCAACCTCTCTATACCCAGCAAGACCCCTGGAGCCTTGTCCGGCGTCAAAGCTAGGATATAGGCCGGTAAAATTTCTTAGATGAATAGTAAAATCTAAAAATATATACGCTGCAATTGAACTGCACATACAATAGAACACTTTCGTGACATTTTTTAATTCGATGAAGCAAACTATAGCTTGCTTCGTATATATGGCAAATAGGATATATACCCGGTTATCTATTGTTTACTTTCTATTTGTAAACATTTTAGTAAACAAAGGCAACAGCTCAGCAACGTGCCACAAGAACGGCGTGGACAATTACTGGTGGAGATTTATTGACAAACACACTGACATTGTCTATCTTACTTCCTCGATCTTAAGTTGCACAGGTTTAATTTGCATCATTTCCTTTGTGACATCGTCATGGCCGCATCGTATTGGAATTTTAAAATAGCTTGCAAGCGTGCCTGTGTCTCGCGCAAAACAGGCGAATTGGTTAATTTTTCACTCTTGATCAACATCGCAGAAGACGAACAGAAAAAAAATATACCTAACCTAAACTAACTTTATTTATACTGGATAGCTCTATCAGTTCTAAACCGTTCTTCCTAGAGGATCATCTCTTATTGATCCAGTGTTACTACAGGCTCTATCAGTTCTAAACTATTCTTTTCAGCGGTCCATTAAGGACCATCTTTTACTAATCCAGTACAATATTACTGAAAAAGGAACCGTACACTAACTTATAGCGTGATGAAGGCCCTGTTACACGGTGCAATTTTCTTGCAACTTGCAATGCAATTCTACTTTTGAGAAATGGATATTAGTGAAGAGTCTTCAAAATGTCAGTGAAAGAAACTCCATGCATGGAGTGTAATAAAGACAAAAGTTTGGTAGTTGCCAAATTTACATCTCTCAAAAGAAGAATTGCATTGCAAGTTGCAGGAAAAATTGCACCATGTAACAGGGCCTTAAGGTAGAGATATAAGTCATTCTAAACATACCTTATCAGGACCATGCAGCATTGTTTCGTAGTTTTCAGTATCCGTGCGGTAATAAACGATAAACAAGAGTTTCCTAAACGGGAAAATCCGCATAAAAATCATACTTTGAACATTGCTATTTCACGAAGTACAACCCAAAACTTGCCTACGTTTCGATCAAAAAGGGTTTCATTAGGAGAACAAGTTAAGAATAAAATCAACTTAGGTGTAGTATCTAATTAGGCTCAGCCGGGAGAAGTTTGGGATTAGAAATATTTAGGATTAAATTTGGGATTACAGGTTCATCTTTTGATAAATGGAAGCTGAGCAAATTCACAGCCAGAGAGAAATGGAAAAATCCACCGAATTTGCCCTAATAATGTTTACCGACTTCATTTATCGATTGTATTCAACAAAACAAAAAAGGGAACGGCAAATCAGGCATATTTATGACCGTGGACTATGGGGAATGTGGACACATTAGCTTTGCTCGTTGCAGGTGGTATAAATCATTCAAATGCCGAAAGGCTGGCAGTATGCAAAATGATACATCGTCATAACCATATATATCTATACATTCCCTAAAGGTTTTTTGTGCTAAAGTTATCTGGATATGACATCCGACCCAATTATTGTCCCTACACAAATTTGTTATTCAAAATAGCGAGTTCTGTAAGGCAATAAGTGCATTAATTACAATTCGCTTAGCTTGTGTCAATATCTTCGACAGCAGATGGCCTGCCATTGGCCATTTCATTAATCACTTTGATTATTCTGACGATCTGAACAGACGGATTAGCATCTTAGAAATTAGATTTTTAACTTCGATTGAATAAGTAATATGCAACTATATTGCTTTTTCCCAGTTACTATGGGAGATTTTGAAGGACAGACTTTATTCCAATATAACTTGTATGTACACACGTCTGTTTGATAACTACTGGCTTGCGTTGAATCAACTGTCAGTGGATTCTTTCTGGCGGAAATGTCTAGTCCAACGCGACAAATGTCAACTCGAAAACTTCCTCCGTTACCTGGGAGCCGTTCGCCCTTCGGGGCCAAATCAAACTCGGCTCATTCAAGTCCTAACGCATCAAGCACCTCAATATATTCGAACGAGAAACGGGTCGGTGAGAAAATAAATAAGGATCTGTCGAAAAGTCTTAACGATGGACCTTTTCGACCCGCTCTTGTTAATGCAACGTTGCCTGACCAACCGAACACAAAGGAGACTACAAAACAATGTAAGTGTATCTACACATAAAATACTTGATATTTATGACATCCCACCGGTCCTCTGACGGCAAATGAAGACGATAAGTTTACTTTGCTAAGGAGTAACGGTCACGATGTGGCTGTGTTGTGGTGCGGTTGTAGATTCAAATATAGCCATTACATGGCTTAACGGATTATCAGTGGAGGGAGAATAGACTTTTACGACTTTTTAAAACACAATTCAAGTAAAATGTATGCGAGAATTTGTAGCACGAACTTCATACGGCAGTGATGAATTCGTCCTTGCAAAGTTGGCCACGCATCAGTGACTTGCAACCGTCAGCAAATGATTCAAGCGGAACCCGAATTACCCGATGTTAGTTTGTTCAAAGAGACAAGACGATGACTCTGTACGCGACAATACGTTACGACTGATATGTAAACAAACGACTTAACCGCAGACAGTTTCACACAAGGTTTATATATACATTCAGATCACCTCGCGATCATCAACAGCGCCGGGCCTAGTTTATTTTCGGTCATAGGAAACGAGGTCCTTTGTATTAACTACTTCACAGCTGCCAAGCAAGTATGGGCGGCCAATCGAATATCTAGTCAATTCGTGCGACAAACGATCAGAGATTATAATATTGGGGAGATGTTTCAATTTCATCAATTGCTAGGCGGTTTTTTTACTCTGAGTTGGGAGAATTGAAGCTTTATGAATATGGAACCGAGTATTTTATAGTTTCACTTGAAATGGGGACGTTATTGCGTTGACAAAACTAAACAATTCATGTTCTAATAAACACGCCATGGCAATTAGTCTATGTTAGGTTTTGCATTACACCGTAACTATTATGTAACGTACAGTGTATCTATTGATCAGCTATCCAAAGCTTCATTAACATATTTCATACTAGATTAAACGTGACTAGGACATGCAAATAGCCCTGTTGGGTCATTACAGTACTACAACAGGAGGAAACCTAAACTAAACTAACTTTATTTATACTGGATAGCTCTATCAGTTCTAACCTGTTCTTCCTAGAGGTCAAGTAAGGATCATCTCTTATTGATCCAGTGTTACTACCGGAGGAAACCTAAACTAAACTAACTTTATTTATACTGGATAGCTCTATCAGTTCTAACCTGTTCTTCCTAGAGGTCCAGTAAGGATCATCTCTTATTGATCCAGTGTTACTGCAGGAGGAAAACTGTTCTTCTTCAGGATATATTTTAACCAGTGCTTCCACAGCCACCTTGTCAAAAATCCTTTAACAATCTCTGAATTTCCTTTTTTCCCAAAACATTTCCTTGCCAAAATTGCAAAATTTCCTTTCAAATTTCCTTGCAGAATTTATCTATTTATTAAAAAAATTTACAATTGAACTCTTCAGTTAGTTTAAAAACCAAATTTCAACAGTGATGCTCGCTGTCTATCTACAGTAATTTTTAACTGTCATCGCCATTTAAAACCTAAGGCTAATTTTGAAATCTTATCCCGCTAGTCGAGGCAGACGACATCAGAACTTTTCTGCACTACAATCCGATGTTCCTAGAAAATTACGTCATGAAAAACGTGGATCAGCAACGATTAGAAAGATGGCTCGTGCGAAAGACCAACCAGGAAAAACGCAAGGCTATTCAACCAGTTAAAACCAGCACAAACACAGGTTATAATGAGAATATGTAAAGAAAATCAATTTACCAAGAAATAAAAGATAAACTGACAAGTCTGTACCCCAAATAATTTTTCCAAACAGAGTTTTTCTTTCTTAAACTTATCTTCATGCAGATTGATGTTAGTTTCATTAAGATAAAGCAATTCACTTATTGAAAAACCAGCAGTTAGATACAAAATAGGTGACCATGCATGCTGGAAACCACCTCTTAATAAAAACAATAGAGTGATATTAAAACAACTTTTTATTTACTTTCAGGGCAGGGTACAGCATCTCTCTCAAAATGGAAGGTACAACTTGGCCTTTGTGACAGTAAAATGAGTCGACATTCAGAAGTCAATATTGTTTGAAAACTGCTCAATTCAATTATACTAACAATCGATTCATTTTAGTTCTGTGTGCACAGTGACAAAAAGAAGCCGCTTCAGGAATTGACAAGAGATATACATGAGTCGCCTAACAAGGAGAAAGTTGTTTCTGAATTGGCCCAATGCATCACTTCAGGTAG
This sequence comes from Dendronephthya gigantea, assembly GCF_004324835.1. Lineage (NCBI taxonomy): Eukaryota > Metazoa > Cnidaria > Anthozoa > Malacalcyonacea > Nephtheidae > Dendronephthya > Dendronephthya gigantea. The sequence goes on along the minus strand of NW_021163061.1, from coordinate 697,392 downwards.
ACAAATAAATGAAGCGTATATACCCAACCGTGTCCTGAGGTTATTGGTCAGCCATACACAACAATGATCAGTATCAAGGGCCATTGAAGAATCATTGGTGTTGATTTTACTTTTAGTGACCATCTCAATACGAGTAGGGCTGCAGAGTTGGCAATCATTATAGATAGATAGATAGTGTATTAAGATTACCTCGCAGCCCTAAGGCTAAATTGCATGATATTTGCAAAATTTAAAATTACCTATGCATGGTAAGGTCTGGGTGTCCAGAAAATAGAATTTTACTTAAAATCTAGGTGCATGCATGGAGAAATATTGTTCTCAGGTATGCCCTTGGGGTAGTTATAAGAACAAAATTGAGAAACTGAACGATATAGAAAACTTTTGAGGCAGATTTATGTCACATATTTGTCTGCCACCTCAAAAATCTTGGGTGTGGCATTGACCAGGACAATTTTATTGCCAGATTATTAGGATTTTGCAAAGCAAACATATCGCATATCTGTTCGAAAATATACTTGGACTATTGAATTATCTCGTAGATTACAATTATTTTCTATGGATTTCAGATCATCGTGAAGTTTCAAATAGTACAAATATTACATGAAAATCAAATTATGATAAATATCCATTAGATCAATGCTTTTCAACATGTTTAACCCTCGTTATTTTCCCTAAATCCGATCACAACTCCAGACGAAATACACGACAAAAATTCAACTTGCTTCCAAACATACGCGTGCTCTGAGACACTCGTTAAACTTACCGTATTTTTCTGTTATTTCATAGCTTGTCACGCAGATTGCTACTCCCTTTATCTGGTAGAGGATAACAACAAGGTAATCCAATCATTTCCCTTTAGTTTTCGCGTTTTTAGAAGCATTTACACGCAGTTTTCCTGACAAATAATAGCGATACTCAAAGCGAACGCGATCGGCCATTTAAATCCACGTGTCGCAAATTTGCAACATTCAAAATTCGTGCGAAAACGTCTTTTCTGAACATGCGATTTCTGTTACCGAGAAATTGTTTAGATACTTCAAGAAACGACCGAGATTGTGTACATTACCACCCACCGACGCAGTTTCCCACATTTCACCCTCAAGTGGAAAGGGGTACCCCTAATTGAAATATGTCATGACCTAATTTCGAAATATTTTTGTTTTCAGGAAATGTTTTTATACAGTCCAAATGCACCAGGGTATGTCATGGATTTCTCAATATTTAAAAGAGAGAGTGTCTTCAGCCCCATTGCCAACGAGCCCTTGGGGCCTTGCCCATCTTCGAGAGAATGTCCACGCTGTTTTGAGAAATGAGAATGATTTGTGCTTGATTAGGAACGAGAAAGATATAGGAAAGAACTTTTACACTGGTTCAAAATCTCGTAAACCAAGATCTCGTAAATTCAATTTCGCGACAAATCTTCACATAGGTTTCTAACTTGAACTTTTTGCTTCGTGTTAAGATGCCGAACTTCTGAAAAAATTTTGATCGAGGAAGGGACGACCATTGCTGCATACGTTGCCTCGACATTGACATCAGTTAGAACGAATGAAATACTCGGGGTACGTGAATTACTGTCTACAGCTGATATACGTTTTACGCCACTGAGTTTAATCACGAATCCTCAGATTTGTAAGAGATGTTGTTAGAATCAATGCAAAGAGAATTCCTGCTTTTGTGGTGTGATTGATTTTTACCTTCATTGAGTTTAGGATCCACGGTTTCCTAAAGGAACAGGCTTGGAAGGTATTTGTTGATTTGCAATTTTTAGATTACCCCAGATTCATCATAATAGTAGTGATATGTGAGTTGGCTAAATTAGGGGGTTTTGTGTCTTTTCTAGAAAGTACTGCTCAGTCTGTGATATGTCAGCCAATTATTGATAGCGGTGGGAAACTTGTAGGTAAGGTGATGATGAAATGGTATAGAACGGATGAAATTGGGTAAGATAGGGAATGGAATGGGGTAAAATGAGAAGGGAAGGGATAAACGAGGTGGAATTGAACGGAAGGGGATAAAATGAAGTAGAGTAGGATGGAACAAGATGGAATCAGACGAGATATGATGGGGTGGGAAGGTTGGAATGATGGGGTGTGATAGGATGGAATGGGTGGATTTCATGAAATGGGGGATGCAATAGAATGGAATTTGATAGACTAGGATGGTATTAGATGGAATGAGAAGGGACAAAATGTAATATCTTCAACCTTTCTAGGGGTGATTGAACTTTCGAGAAGAGTTGGACACGACGCATTCTGTGAAGAAGATGACGAGGTAAGAAGCGAAGTTCTCCTTTCTCGTACGAAAGACTACTCAGAACAGATTCTCATTTTTACCACCGCAATGAAATACACGTTTAAATTATTTCTGACAGATCGTAAACAGTTACCTTGTCTGGGGAGGCATTTCGCTGTATTATGCCGAGGTAAAGTTTATCAATCGAAATGCATATCAAAAATTGATAGCCAACGAATTCTCCTTGGGTAAATGCCGGTATGATTGAATGGCACTGTGATAATATAAAGGTGTAGTTTTATAGATCACAATATTTTTAACCTTTTAGATGTTTTACTCTATGAGAAAACACAAACGATTGAGCGAGTTTCTTCTCAATGTAACAAAGTAAGAATTTTGTAATGCAAGTTTCTGAATTCGCAAACATTCTCAAAACACAGAAGTACAAAACCTAATTCACCTAATTCATTGTCCTAATACCATATATAGGTCAATATTTCAAGATATCGTTAGCATGGACACAGTGATAATGAAAATCATGGTGAGCCACAGATATTTTACAGGGACCGGTTGCATCAAGCCCGTTTAGCTTAAACGGTAGATAAGTCAAAATTAAATAACACTCTTACAACTCTCTTGAATGAGTCAACTTGAATATTATGCCCCGAATATGTAGTTGTAAACAGTATCTTTGTATTAAGGTTAAAAACATTTAGTTCGCTTGTTGAATAAAACGATAGACTTGCTTTCTATTTTGAACTTAACCACCGTTTAAGCTAAACAGGCTTGATACAACTGCCCCCTGATGTATCCTGGTCTGTCACGTGAAGTTCATTCAGGGAACTCGTGATATAAAAACGTACTCATAAAATGAAATACCGGGTGTTTTGTCCAGACAGAATCCTCGTTGCCATCATGTGAAATTTCTGTTTTCCATGTCGACTTATAATATAGAATTACGCGCAGAGTCTGGTGGACGCTGACCGCACGTCGCTATTTCTCGTGGACTCAAAGACGGAGGAACTTTATGCGCGAATATTTGATGTGGGAGGGTCCCCTGAGGAATCTATGTCGCAAAACTTGAAGAAGGAAATAAGGTAAATCGTCTAAGAATAGACAGATTATTTAGTTAACCACATTGAATGGTGAAAGTCAGTTAACTTTAATTTGCCAGTCAGATGCTGGGGCTGGCTAAGGGCTGATTATTAGTTAGTTAATTGATCGATATTAATCGGTTATTTAGCGACACTTTTTTAGCGCTTCATCTATCTCAGTTTCGAGGTCTTTCAATTTAGATTTCCAAAGTCAAAAGGTGTTGCTGGTTACGTTGCTACCTCAGGAGAAACACTCAACATCACAGAGGCGTATAACGATCAGCGTTTTAACCGGTACAAACGAACTTTCAACCGTTCAACCACTCTGTTGAATTAAAAACTTTTTAACACAACTACTCAATTGTCTGCTTTCTATTTAGGGAAATAGACATTCAAACTGGTTATACAACAAAAACACTTTTGTGTATGCCAATTTTTATCCGAGGGAAGTAAGTTCGTACTGCTCAAAGTTTTGACCCAGTATCAATATTATTTTATGTCCTCTCTTTCGTCCCTACCATATGCATTTCCTCGACGCTTGAGATACAGGCGAGGTCAAGGAATACAATTTTCCTTAATATCTTTCTTCCATCTTCTTTGTCAGTATCATCGGCGTCGTTCAGATGGTCAACAAAAAAACTGGCGTATTCACAGCTGCAGGTAAAACGTTCTCCCATCGACTTTTGAAGCTTTAAACTTTTGCATCTTCACTCAATAAGATAGTTTAACGGCCCCACCAACCTCGACAGTAAATATTCATCTAACCCACAAACATAAAAACCGATTTCAAGATTGTGTCATTAATGCAAGAAATAACAGTTTCGTTTTTATTTGCAGACGAGCAATCGTTTCAAACGTTCGCAACTTACTGTGGTCTTGCTCTCCATCATGCAAAGGTGAATGGATTGATTATTATTTATGTATATAATTTAAAAATCTCCACAACAATAAGAAATAGCTAACAACATGCCATATTCCTTTCTCCTCAACAGCTTTACGACAAAATAAGAAGATCAGAACAAAAATACAAGGTAATCGGTTGAAGGATTTTAAGGATGTGTTTGGTATAAAGACTGATTTAATTTCACCAGCATTTGGAAGTATTTAATCGTAACCTTTTCGCATTTCAGGTGGCTTTAGAGGTGCTTTCATACCACAGCATGTGCACAGATGAAGAAATGAGAGATCTGAATAAAGTTCGTTCTTCTAAGCTTCCCGCAATTGACAGGTAATTGATTGTAAACAACAAGATCGCCAATGCAGTTTACAACAGCTGCTTTGCTACAGCAAAAAATTACAGACGACATCTTGGGCCTTCTTCCAGTATCTTCTTTCAACCATACGGCTGTTTTTACTATTCAGCTTCTCGAGAAATCGCCAAACTTTTATCGGCAAGTTATCCGATGTATTTACTTCGTGTATTTTGTTGCTATTTCAGATTCTGCTTCGATGCGTTCAGCGTGGAACAAATTGAGATGGTGGAAATGGTTATAAAAATGTTCAAAGAATTATTTTCGCTCAAAATGTACGCCTTTGAATCTGTAATGTCATATAACATTTTAAAGGAACCGTTGCATGTAGAAGAGTTTACTCCAGACGTCTTCTTTTTAAGGTTTGATGTGGATGAGCTGACAAAATTCACGCTGACAGTGAGAAGAAACTATCGCAGAGTTCCTTACCACAATTGGACTCACGCGTTTTCGGTAGCCCATTGTATGTTTATGATTTTGAGAGAGGCATCTTCGAACTTCATGCTAACCGAGGTATTAGACGATATTCCTTTCATTTCTAGCGTTGTTTTTCGTTAAATCGTTTTCTCTTCCGAAGAATCATTCCACTATATCATCTTGTGATTCATTGATATATTTCTTGTTTCCAGTCGTTGGCGTTGTTCGTCGCCTGTCTCTGCCATGATCTGGATCATCGTGGTCGAACTAACTCGTGGATGAAAAAGGAGGGAACGGCCTTAGCTTCTGTATACACAACGTCCCCACTTGAACATCATCACTTCAATCAAACCATTACCATATTACAGGTTAGAAAAACACCTTCATCAAAAACAATCTTGCACGTTCATTTGCCAAATGTTTAGGCTAGCAAATGAAAAGACAATGAAGCATCTTGATCCCAAGATGATGACTGGATGACTTCAATTCATCGATTAATCGATTGATTGGTTGGTTAATTGGTTGATAAATTGACTGATTTGGTCATCTTGGGTCATATTTTTCTAGCATGAAGGTCATAACATATTCTCAAGATTTTCATCATCCGAATACAAGTCGATTCTTGGACATATAAAATACTGCATCTTGGCAACCGACCTTGCCGTCTTCTTTGGAAATAAGGGGAAACTTAAACAGCTCTTAGACAGTAAACAATTCTCTTGGAAAGAATTTGAACACACGTAAGCTGAATACATATGATAAACACGCCCTTGTATTGTTCAACAAGAACGGACGTTGACATTTGACAAGACGACGAGTACAAACTGATCTTTCGTTTGTTGTTCAGACACTGCTAATGACTGGTTTGTTTTCAACAGAAAGTTAGTCCAAGCTATTGCAATGACTGGTTGCGATCTTTCTGCCTGTACAAAGCCGTGGAAAGTTCAGTACGAAACGGTTAAAGTTATCTTTCAAGAATTCTATGCAGAGGTACAGTGACAGCAAGTTTGTACAAACAGTTTCACTCAATCCCAGCTCATTTCATACGGTAAGTGGCTAAAGTAAGAGCATAGGCAGCCAAAGAGATGCCAAACGAGATCTATATCGTTTTAGGGAGACGAGGTTAAGCGACAGGGAAGCCAGCCTATTCCAATGATGGACAGAGACACCGCAGACGATTTACCAGCTCATCAGGTATGAATGCTATCGTTGACTTTAGCCGCAAGTTGAACAAGTATTAAGAACTCAATTCTTTATCATGAAAGGTCGGTTTCTTGGTTGGGATTTGTCTGCCATGTTATGAAATGCTAAAGGAACTATTACCTCACACAGCAGCCCTGCTTGACGGAGCCAGGTATAGTTTATCTTTAAACGATAAAAGATATCTATTTATTGCGGCAAATCAATCTGTGCATGTGGACAACTACTCAGTTTGAACTCTACGCAAAAACATGGCCGACCATACCTGTGCCAGAACGCTGGTTGACAGGACGAAGAAAAGGAGAGTTATCATGTGGAAAAGCTATTCGTACTTTCTAATTCTTATCTTAGAGCAAACCTTAAACGTTGGTCAGAACTCGTGGCGAAGAAAAAGCAGGAAAGTCAGCAAGAAGAGAGAGGCGAAAATGCCCATGAAGTTAAAGATGAAAAGCAAGAAGATGACGAAGTTGAGAAAAAGGACGAAGAAGTTAAAAACGAGGAAAACAGCGCTGACGTACAAGAAACTTCACCTGTTCTTCCTGAGAGCGACGAACCCACTAAAAAGACGCTCGTTGAAAGAATAAAATCCGAAAGTGCAAATGATATGATATCCTTCTCAAGCGATGACGAATGAACAGTTCTTGAACTATTGGTTTATAATTGTAAATACAAAATGCTAAAATTTCGCCAGTAGTTCTGAATGCCACGAGAAATGGACAGAAATCACAGAGAATTATCGAATTATAAACTGTCCACTGATTTGGCCTTGTCTGGCCAAAGAATTGAGACTTGAATATACGTGAAACAGATTTGCGGATTAAATATGTGTATATGTACATGAAAATTATTCAATTTAATAAATCATTGATAACAAATATGGGAGTGACTTATAGCTACAAAGGCGAAGATATACACAACTTCAAATGACGTTCTTGACGAAAACCTATCCGTCATTTCCACTCCTCCGTGAATGAGTGGGAAGTGGATGATGCTGTGACCGGAACAACACGAGTTTCGGCATTCAAAATCATGCATGAACAATATTTTTTATTGATCCCATCTCAGAGCGTGTGAAAAATCATGCGTCGAGTTTTATTTTTTACTCACTGCATGCAAGCATTACTCCGGGTGGGAGGTTTCAGCAAATGATCACCAGGAGACTATATGCGGATGTGAAAAGCAAATATGCACTTTCCATTGCTTGTAAATTTGTTCGGATATTTGTGAATTTACACGGTGTAGATATCATAAGAGGTCAAAAATGTCGCTATGTACAGCATAGTTTAAATACATTGCCTTAAAAAATAACAAGAACTCTGTCGTTTTTGAGAAATGCATGCGAAATAAAAGCCTTTGTGGCTTCAAAAATGTTTATATTGAATGGTTGACTAGTCAGAAAGCGGAACTTATATCATATTTCCTCGACAAGTCCTGTGACATGTTAAGTCGCATGCATTTCAAATTGTGCAACCCATTGTCTTGTATGTAAACACATGGGTTATATGAGTTGATACAAACTTGCGCTGAAACAGCACTCTCTAAGGAGTGTCACATATTTTCAAATCGACCGTAAGTAATTTCAAACAACGTAAAGTGAACTCCAACAACATCTAAGTTCACGATGGGGAATCTACTTCCATTGGACGCGGCGAAAAAGGAGCAATGCGAAGGTATGAGCATTTGACATTATTGATATTCTGCTGTCAAAATTCTGTGGATGCCGAAAACACAATGGTATCTGATATATTTAATTCAACCGCGGTGTATATAAATGCAGAATTCAGTTTTAAAATCAATGGACAGAGTTATTTATACTTCTTGTATATAAAGACAGTTTCTTTGTAGCAATATTAGATGTATAAGCGTTTTAAAATCGGGAAGATAGTTGCGGTGTGTGTTGAATTTGGACACGTCTGTGCATGTCCAGGTTTGACAATACAATACAAGTCAGTCGTTGTTACGAAAATCTAAAAACGGTCTTAACTAAATATGACTGCGGTAAACAAGTTTTGGCGGCCAATATCCAATATTATTCTATAGAAGAGTGTTGCCTGCTATACCCATAGATAGTTTGCTTTGAAGCGGAAGTAAATCACCTCTGCTGGTAAAAAATTTAAACCGGGTATAGATTAATGTTCCAGGCATTAACATCATTCCAGCTCTAGAAAGTGCGTCGCTCAAAGTGTCGTTTCACAATATGAAAGTATAATCCATTTCGCGTAAGCTTATAAAAAAGCTATTGCGGAAATAGCTTCTGAAATACGAGGCTAGAAAAATAGAGGTAAATGTGGTTTGCCTATGCCCACTAAAATATAGCTGTCGAAATTTTTAAAACATTATCGTGGCTCCCTATTCTCTGCATGGGATTAGTGCATAAAGTGTGTCAACGCCTTTGTTTTTAAAAAGCAACAAAAGTCACAGCGTATCAATTCCCAAGCACTTTACATGTTTCAAATATCACACAAGAAGCGACGTCATTATAAATTATGGCTACCTTGACCCCAGGAAACCCCGTGACTACACCGCCAAAGATCCCCGGAAGACATTTAAACATGAAACATTTTTCCAAAAACGAAAGTTTCAAAAGAACGTCGAATTGACGCTAAATTATTACCATTGTAGACAAGTATATTTGTTTGTGTTTCGAAAAACTTCAAAATAGGAAAATGGGAGACGGAAGTTGATATTGGTCATCATGAGCCAGTGAACTATAATAGAGAATGCTCACTCTCTGACTTTCCCTCATTAATGAGTGAAGCCAAGATGGCGGATCATGAGGCCTTTCTTGTAGATATGATCCAGGTCTCCGCCAGCGCCGAAATTTCAAAAGGAAAATCATAATTGCCGCCATTTTACCTACGAAATTTCCACATGGAGGCCTGGATCATATACCTACAAGACAGGCTTCATATTCCGCCATCTTGGCTTCATTTTTTTCGCAGAGCTAGCAGGGTTCCAGTCTTATTTCAGTTAATTGTCAGGAGCATGGCCTGATTTTAGGGTCTGTTTCGATACGCGAATTTCGCGTGTGCAGGCGAAGCAGCCTTTAAAAACCCGAGTAATTAAATCCATTTCAGAAATCGCCAAGGAATATTTAGCGACATTCAACGTGGAGTATGTGTTGGCATACGGAGTTGAATTTACGAAGATGAAAATAAAACAAATCGAGAATGAGGTTTTTGGAGATGTTGAAACGAAGAAGAAGCTGATCTACAGAAAGGTAAAACATACGTCGCCATACCAATCTTTCTCGACTGCCATCTTTCTGAAGGGTAACAAACTAAGAAATATTGTTTCCGAGCAATGTTTTCTAAAGTTTGACAATTCCAAGAAATATTGTTTCCGAGCAATGTTTTCTAAAGCTTGGCAGTTGGCACTTCCAAGAAATATTGTTTCTAAGCCATGTTTTCTGAAGCTTGCCGCTTCCAAGAAACATCGTTTCCAAGCCGTGATTTCTGAAGCTTGACAATTCTAGGAAACATTGTTTCCAAGCCATGTTTTCTAAAGTTTGACAATTCTAGGAAACGAGGAGGATGAACCAGGAAACATTGCTTTTAATACCTGGAGATATTTCCCAAAATCAAAACGTTGTGTAAACATTCATAATATTGCTCCCTTTTTTCCCTTACAGGATTTTAAACGCACGGAGCCTCACAAGGTGGGGCCACTCACAAAACAAGGAGCGATTATCAAAAACTGGAAGCACAGACACTTTGTCGTAAATCCAGATTATTCAGTTTCTTACTACGAAACTGAAGAGGTTAGTTAAACATTTTTCACCAAACAAAATGGCCGAACACAAAGACAAAACAAAAACACAACAAGTATTTGTTTGAAAAATCGTAGGACTGAGAGAGTTTTGATTAAAAAATAAATGATAATTCATGGATATTTTTTTCATATTTTCGATAGGCATACGAGAAATCTCTAAAGCCAAAAGGAGTGATATATTTAGCTGGTTACAAAGTGAAGGAAAGCGCCGATAATGCCGTGATTGAGCAGCTCAAGGCTTTGGCAAAGAAACTAGGAATAGACGAAGAAAGTTTGCCGCTACCGGAGAAGTTTCCCCCCCATACTCTGGCGCTGTCGCACGAGAGAAGACGTGAGTACTACATCACCGCTGCTGATGAAGACGAGAAAAAGGAATGGATCGAAATGTTCAAGACTTGCTGTCGAAAAGCGAAAGGTAAGGATAAGTTTGGGAAATGGACCATTGAAAACAAATCCCTTTAGAAGTTGTTTTATATATCGTTCATTCTGCAAAACATGTCTGTTGTTCAACGTTGTAGTTCGCATGCCGTTGGCTACAACAAATTAGGGAATATTTGAATTCGTGACAAACAGTTTTTCTTCAGGTTTAAAGAGTGAAGACCCCGTTGCTCGCGAGGCATTTAAGACTGCATATCGCAGAGCTTGTTATGAATCAGGATGGTTGAACAGGAAAGATCCTTCTGGTGGGACTGAAGAACAGGTGAATTGATCGGATACTTTGTCAGCAACGCAGGGCAACGCATGCATGCAACACTCGCAACAATTCATAATACAGTAGAAACACTATCACATGTAGTCACAACGCTGACAACAACAGCGTTTAGAGGGGCTGTTTACATGAGCCCGGTTACCCGAGATTCAACGAAGCGTGAGAGGACTTTGAGGTATTGAAATAAGTCTTTATGACACCAAACAAGCACATGTTATTGTTGTAATGATTATAAGACTGCCAGGATCATGTTCTCTGCTTATTTCAATACCTCGAAATCATCTCAAGCTTCGTTGAATCTCGGGTAACTGGGCTCATGTTGGGCTCATGTAAACAGCCCCTTAGAACAGCACAACACAATACGATATAATTTGTTTAGCGTGGAGCTAAAATGTTTACAACGTTGATGACAGAGTTTTCTAAGACGAAGGCAACTATACAATAAACACAGCCGAGCACAAACTTCCTCCGATATAGTCGTTTCAATATTTTTATTCCACTTATTTCAGATTTTAACCGAGACGCTCGTTGAAATTATAAATTCCCGTGTTTTATCAAGTGTTTACAGCGACCTCACCGGAAACTTTACCATTAAAAAGAAAATTCAAAAACAGGTAGAACGAGTTAATATCGCGTATTTAAGCTTATAGTGTTTAACAACAGTGCTTTGTCGAAGTAATACGCTTTAAACCCGACGTCTTTGAAAAAAATAGGTCGAAAAAACATTGGATTCAATGGTGCTGGCGTTGGTCAAGCCAGCTTACAAAGCTTTGGTTGAAACTACGGAGAAAATGAAGGCGCCTGTGGAGAAAACCTTTAATGAAAAGAAAGATGAAATTTTGTGAAAGTTCAGAAGAAGATTACAGCGCAGATATCAGGTATTTTCGACATTACTCGCGCGTACAAAGATGCTATTAAAGTTTGCATCAAAGTTTCGTCAAATATCACCTCTGGAAGACTGATAATGATCGTTTTATTATTGTTTTGTATTCAGACAAAGCTGAGTTAATCGTTGACAAGATTTTTCAGGATTTAAAAGAAGATATCGCGAAACTGTATGAAGATCTCAGGGAACTGGTTTGTTAAAATTCTGCCGTAAAAAATTAAAAACAACTTTTTAACTGCAAGATTTACTCGCTTGTCAAGTGAGAGTTCCTGCAAATTTGTAAACAGCATGGATGAAATACAAGCTCTTTTTACGCGTTTTAACATTTTCTTAACTGACTTCTTGCTAAAATGATATTTTAGTTAGTTTCTTCTTGTTAACCTCGTGAAAACAAATTTGAAAATTTCAGACGGTCAGAACTTCGAAGGAAATGCGAGATGAATGCGTAGTTCGACTTATGGAACGATTAGTGAAAGACACGAAAGAGAGCGAAGATGTCGAGTATGTTATGAAAAAGGTAATTCTATAAATGTTTTCAACTTTCAAAAGATATTGACCGACAGATAAACTTGGAAAATTCTTACACAAATTAGCACAGTAACCTGACTTAAACTCGTATAGAATTTCACCACAGAAATGTATTTTTTCTTATAGTTTAAAATCAGCAAAGCATGCATGGATTCAATTGTACTTTCTCTAATCTTTAGTACTACCGAACATTCGACAACATTATTTACGGCACATGCGCATGGGATCATTGGTATAAAGTATATAATATGGAGAAGGAAGCAATTGGTATCGTGGATAAGTATGAAGGAACTTTTGATCGCGGAGGAAGCTATAGATTCGTGTACGATGCACATGACATGCTTGCTTTGGTAGGGAATATGTTCTTAATCAAACAATCAGGAAACAGCAAACTCACAAACGAAATGATGTTTTATAGGTCGCTGACGCGGCGTTTTTCACATTTCAACAAACGATGAAGGAACGAACCAAGGACAACGATACTCTAAAGGATAACAAAAAGACTGCAGAGATGATGGAGAAAATTAAAGATGAAGTCATACCGGTAGGAGAGAACTGTTCTTCCTAGAGGTCCAGTAAGGATCATCTCTTATTGATCCAGTGTTACTACAGGAGGAAACCTAAACTAAACTAACTTTATTTATACTGAATAGCTCTATCAGTTCTAAACTGCTCTTCCTAGAGATCCAGTAAGGATCATCTCTTATTGATCCAGCGTTAGTCATAGTGCTTCTGTTACCACAGAAAAAATGTGTCAAACATTGATGGAAGTATAACAAGTCTTGCAGATCTATAAACTACAGTTTTCATCTTCTTTCTAGAAATACGATCACGACTCGAAAAGTACTCCAGAAGACGTTAGCTTTGCGCTTACGACAGCACATGTCCTAGAATTCGTGTCGAGCAAAATCGATCCGCTTACCAAAGAGGTAAGTAGCTACTCGACTGTGGAACAACAGAAACAACACAATCTACCATAAACTGTAACAGAAAGCAAGGATTCCTTTCCTTTATAGATCCGTAAAGTGGTCGCAAACGCCATCCCAGAACCTCTGAAACAAATTATCAGCATTGAAGATCAATACGACCTTTATGTTGAAGAACTTGTCAAGGAATTGATCAGACGAGGTTTGTTGATTCAGAGATATTTTGTAGCGATTAAGAAACGAGTTTTTTTCCCATGGTATATTTACCCTATCAAAGATAAGCTTCATTGTTAAGGTGACCTGAATCAGTTTCTCTCAATATGACCGGTTGTACAAAGCTGGATAGCGTTTTCTCAAACAACCGTTAACTCGTTTGTGTATTAAAAGTTCTGTATGAAAGCAAATATTGTCCGGCATTTTACTGGATAAAAGGACACAGAATAGATGCATTTTTGAGAATTTTGTATTTATTTTTCACCGCTTAGCAATTGGAATCCCAAAACCAGAGATGAACGGAAAAAATGAAGCGAAAACCGAAGAGACGAAGATTGAAATGAATGGCAAGAAGGATGACGAACAAATGAAAGATTCCGAGGAAGCAAAAGAAAACGAAACTGAGGATAAGAAAGTGGAAGAGAATGACCAAAAAGGAGGGGAAACAGGGAAGAATGAAGTACGCGAAAATGGAAACACAGATGGAGAGATTAGCGAGGAAAAGAAGGAAGTTGAGGCAGAGGGAAAAGAAAATGGAAAGAACGAAGAGGAAAAGCAAGAGGAGAAAAAGGAAGATGGGCAAAAGGAAAGTGGAAGTGGGGAAAATAAAGAAAACGGTGACACAGTAAAGGAAAGTGGAAGTGAAGAGAGTAAAGAAAACGATGACACAGCAAAGGAAATTGGAAATGAGGAAAATAAAGAAAACGGTGACACAGCAAAGGAAATTGGAAGTGAGGAAAATAAAGAAAACGGTGACATAGTAGCGGAAATTGAAAGTAAAGAACAAAAGGAACTTTGTAATGGAGACACGAATGACGTGAACGAGCTGGAAGGAAACACATCTGATGATACCGCGATGTAGTTTGTTGCTATATAAAACATTTTATATATTGTTCTATTCTTAAAAACACTCACATAGGAACATAACTGATGTAATTCCAAGATTGATATCTTGTTCGATGCCCATTATCAGATATAATATACGCTTTATTTCCTCATAACTAATCCAATCTGTGGGCAGATGATCCACTAATCCGTGGTGATCATGTGCCAGGTATAATTACTTACGTGTGCCATTATCGTTATCATCAGCGAGAACAATGACATTAAAAGAACATCGACGACACAGAAAGACCAAGTCGTTAAACAAACAACAGATAATATCGGGTTATTTTCTAGGAATTCATGCGATTATATACAACATTAGTTCATTATATTTAGAAAGTTTTGTCACAACAGAGCAGACAAATCATACATTAAAAAATAATTTAAGGCAAACTATATTTTGTCGTTGAAAACGAGTAGTTTCGAAATCTTAAGTTCTTAATGCCACAAGCCGATTAAACGCAAGCTAACATGCTGTATTTATATTGCTTAAAAGCATGACAAAGGTCAAAGTCTCGTGTGCCAAGCGCGTTCCTGAAACAATGGTTTACCAGTGCAAATCACTCACCAGTCTAAACACCGGCTGTCGAAAGTGAAATGTAATTCGTTAGAAAGAAACACATCAATAGTTATTCCTTTAGAAATATTCTCACAAGAGGAACATTTTTGTGAATGCGATACACTATCGTTGTTTGGGCGCAAAAGATCAGGAAATGGCTTAAAAAATTGTCTCTTCTTTATGCCCACAATTTATCCAAGATAAAGAAAACGTACATGGAGATAACTATAGATATAATTATTGGAAGGATGAATCTCGGAATCACGGCCAAAGCAGCAATCACAACGTAAAATTCAAAACATTTATTTATAAAAATTAGCATATACAACCACGGAGCGAAAAATCCATAGCATGGTTCCCTTATATACTGCAAAATTTTAATAAACTTTTTTTTCTATGGCCACGACGTTACGAAATAGTACACGCATACTTGGTCTTTGAGAAATGTTATAAATACGCCACTTTGCGCTGTCGATGGGCCCCGATGATGCTTGTTGAAGATAATGGCCTGTCTGTGTTCCCGGTCGATATGAATGTGTCGAAACTTTGCTGGATCTTGCTGTCCACGAAGTGCCCACTTCGAGCGAGCGATATGCCGATGCAATATACTAGTTAACAGATTTTTGATTTAAAACTTACACGGATAAATATTCTTCTATCATGTGAAAAGTGTAGAAACGGCGTGAAATCCAAAAATCATAACGTCACAACTTTACACTAGCATAATATTCATATATGTACACACTTTACTACGGCATGAGCTAAAATATCGCATCATTGTAGGTCTCTATAGCTGGGTTCTGTCGACACGAAAAAGTCGGAGAGGACAGAGTGTAGGTATTCAAATGTCGGCCTTTCTTGTGCGTTAGCTTTCCAGCAGTCGAGCATGATTTGGTACAGCGAATCTGGACAGTTGGGCGGGCAGGGCATGCGGTAACCACGTTCCACTTTTGCCAGGGTCTGGGCATTCGTCATACCCGGGTAGGGTATTCTACCATGAGAAACAAGCTCTGTGAGCAGGACACCAAAGGACCAGACGTCCGATTTGATGGTGAAACGGTTGTACAGGGCGGCCTCTGGTGCCGTCCATTTGATTGGGAATTTAGCGCCCTCGTGAGGGTTGTACTCATCGTTGATGACCAGTCTCGCAAGACCAAAATCAGCGACCTGAATAAATAGACAAAATTATTTTGTACTTTCGTTTAAAATTAAAACATTTCGTTTAAATGGCTTCCTATCAAAATCATCTCTAATATCAGTAGTTTACCATTGCAAAATTACTGCCAAGCTGCAGTTAAATGGAACCTCTCCTACCTCCTCTACATCCCTCCTATTCAAAGACCCTCCCCTAAAGTCTCTGTCTACTTGAATCCCCCCTCCCCACAACCCCCCCATCTCCCCACAACTCCCATCTCCCCACAACTCTCTCTCTCCACAACTCCCCCATCTCCCCCACAACTCTCTCTCTCCCCCACAACTCCCCTCCCAATACCCCCCCTCCCCACAACTCCCCATCTCCCACAACTCCCCTCTCCCAATACCCCCTCTCCCCACAACTCCCTCTCCACAACTCCCCTCTCCCAACAACTCTCCCCACAACTAGCCCCCTCCCCACAACTCCCCTCTCCCCACATCTCTCCTAACCCAGGGATGAGGTGATTTCATTATGTTAAAGCCAAGTGTTCTCTGGTTAGGACAATACACTCCCCACCTACCTTGCAGGTGTTGGCTTCGCCAACCAAGATATTTCGGGCGGCCAGATCACGGTGAATATAGTTTTGTTTTTCAAGATATTTCATTCCATCCGCAATCTGAGCAGCCATGTCTAACAGGACTGGCAGGCGGAGATTTCTGCCTTCGCCCTTCACCAGGTAATCCAACAGACTCCCGTGTTTCATCAACTCTGTGATAATGTAAATTGGTTCCGTCTCGGTACACACAGCATAGAGCTAGAAGATTATGTCAAATGAAAAATAAATTAGCAGTGCCTTCTCTAATGATGAAGGAATCCAGGGGCAAGGGCTGATGGCTGGCATTTGAGCTGATGTGTTGGAAAGGTACACTGGCAGAATATTTAAATCCTAGCAATTATTGTACCCGTTATTGACTGGCTTTTCCAGGCAAAATGTGTGTGATAACTGTATGAATAAATTTAGCAATGCTGGCTGTTCATGTGATTGATTGTGGATGAAAAGTAAATGCAAGGCCCTCACTGAGAAATATATTTATCAGCCACACACTGAAATCAAAACTAGACAAAGAATTACAAGATTTAAACCAGTAGCAGTTGGACATTACCTGAATAAGATGAGCATGTCTCAACTTTTTCATGATCTGGGCTTCAGCAAGGAATGCCTTCGGCTCCATGGAGCCTGGTTTTAAAGTTTTTATAGCTACCGGTGTCGTGCCATTCCAGGTTCCGGCCCACACCTCTCCGAACATTCCTTGGCCCAGTTTTTGCCGGAGGTGAAGGGATCCCCTTGGAATCTCCCAAGAGTCCTTCGTACTATACGCTAGTCCTCCTGTATCTGGCTTCTCTGTCGCAGGACAAGGTCTGATCAACATACAGCAGAGACCATCTGGTTCCTTCGAATAGTGCTGAACCAACTCATGAAGATTTGCATAGGGGGAACGACTGGTTATGTAAAAGCCCCCACCATCTAGACGCCGTATCCTGTAATGCTTCACCACATCACCTTCGCGTACAGATAGGGAATAGTTGCCGTGCGACGTCTCTGAATCTCGGACCAGGAACGTCCCTGTCGTGTTGCATTCTGCAAGCAGTTTCTTCTCAGCGTCCGCTCTTCGAATTTTGCCAAAGTACCACCTGTTAAATTGTTAGTAAATGCATCAAAATAATGCAGTTTGTAAGTTACATGAAACATTTTCTAACTGAAACAATGCAATACAACCTTGATTCTTGTTCCAACATCAGCAATAACATGTATGAAATCCAAAAAGCATTGAGTTTATGAGGTCAAATTGGTTAAGTTCCTGTATTAGTTTTGGTTTCAATTGTTCAAAAACAACTAAAAGTTTGGTCATAAATTGTGTCGAACCTTTTCTGCTGGTAACAAATCCGCTAATGCCTTGTAATGATCTGTTCGACAGCTTGTGACCGACCTGGCAGCTTCTCTAAGCACTTGTAATTGTATTAATGTATAATTTATATTGTATATTCTGTGAACACAAACACTCTCCATAGTGCTTGTGTTTTATATGTATCACACATTTTGTACAATCTCGCGAAATACAAACAGAGGAAGTTCTCAAAACACGTTTGGACAGCTAGCATTCTTATTTGTTCAACGATTTCAACGGTTAATACACGAAACTTTATAATTGACTTCTCGTTAACGACGTCAACGTGTGTGTTTCGAAGTAAGATTAATGTCAAAAAGATTTAAAACATGCATATTATTAAAATGGATGAAAAGTTGACGGATTTCTAATTCCGAAAGTCCGATCCGCGAGATTTTGGCAGACATGTGGACATATTATTTAAACCAGAGCAAACAACTCAATAATAATGCTCATTTTAAAGACAACAAGTCGCACACAAGTGCCTTTGCACTTCGTCAAACGTCGGTAAAAATCGGCCACAAATATTCAAAAAATTGACAATAATCAATCCTTTTTATATTGAAGCGACCAGGTTTCACAATAGATTCGAGCACAATTTTTCATCTCATCGCTGAAGCAGATATAAAAAGTAAGGCTTCAACAAACGACCAAACAAAATGCATTTGTAAAACAAAACGAAGACATAAACTTCCGGCACCAAGAATTGTTATAGGCCTACAAAACAAACGCTTTTCCCACTGATCTAAGCAGTATTTGAAAAGCTTTAAAAGCGAAATTGTGTCTTATTAAAGTACTTACTCTTCAGCGTCCAAACTTCTCTCGGCAGCAACATAATTACAAGGGATATATCCCTTGCGACCCGTCTTTAGCGAGCGAGCAAACCACCAGTCGCCATCGCTGTTATCAATAACTTGAAGTCTCTCGCCTTTCGAAAAGTTCAAATCTTCCGTGGTTCTCGCCGCGTAATCATAAAGGGCTATAAATACAGTCACCGTGTTTGTATTTCCTGGTCCTATACCCGTTGTAGAACTCTGTGAAGCAACGTTCACGTCTGAACCTAGTTGTGTCGGCTGTCCATTCGTCGTTGTAATCATCGCCGAAGGCTGAGGATTTTGAGGCATGTTGTCCTTGTCTTTTCGGCTCGATTTCGAGCGACAGCAGTTCCCCATGACTGCCTTGAAAGGTCGCGAACACCAGGAGAGAAATATGGATGTACTCAAGCAGGAAACCTTGTTTATTTAGCCATAACAAAACGGCAAAAATTCGCTGTAAAAATTTCTTGCCTTGACACAGACAAACGAAGAGGGTGGGTGATTGTCGTTGAGGTTATTTACTAGATCCAGATCCCCACGGTCAGACGCATGAAAATCTCTGAATAAAGCAAATAAAGCAAATGGTATCCTAAATTTCCAAAAGAATTCTCTTCCCCATTCAGATCCCTTCTCAAAGTGGATATTCCGACAGTAGAAAGAAAACTTGTATTTCTCGTGCATTTTTTCCATGTTTTTTTTTTCAACCGTAACCTAATCACAATCAATCGGCCATGTGCGAGTAAGTCATTTCCGCATAATTGTCCTCCACTAGTTATCGTTTAATAAACACCCTGGAATTACATGGTTGAAGTGATTCAAGTGTGACAAAACAAAACAAATCTTTTAATTAACTGTGCGTGTACTGACCGGTAGTATTCAGGAGCGTGAATACTATTTTCTTCAGTTTGGATGAACGCTTCATCGAAAATTTGGCAGGTTTGCGTTGTTTTAATATCAATGTTATCCACGTGATAACATTCAACATTTGAGGCTGACTATTAGGCCTACCTGGACTGAAATATCGATTATAAGGGGGTCCCTTTCCCTTCTCCCCCTCCCCCACAGAGAATTTGCGTTGGACATTCATTCCATTTGTCACCCGCAAAGCATTCTACAGAAAAATGGCTTCATGAGTTCATTTAATACTGTATTTGCAAACATGATTTGAATTAATTCAAGTCATTACAAACTCAGTCTCTATTAAGTGCCTCGTGTCTCTTGTGCTTATTACATAATTGCAATTAAATATTTTCCTTTGCTAAGTGCTAAAGTTCACAGACTACTATTTACAGTATCATTTATGATTCAAGAAAGCATTTTGCGGTAAACCATGAATTGGCCGAGTTTCATTCGATTCTCTGAAATTGCCTGAAGTATTTTCACTAAATTAAAGATATGACACATATATTTAAAAACACTTTTGCTAAGCCTACATGATCGTTTCATGTCGTAATTTTAATTGATTATCTAACATCACGATCGACAAAAAAGCATCGCTAAATTACGACATGAAAACCACGGTCACTCCAGGTTTGATATACGATGCAGTAAATACAATTTAGTTGTGAATAAAGACAATTCGAACCAAGCCATGTTCCCCGGGGCCGCCATATCCTGACTTTGTGTCAAAGCCGAGATTGACAGAGCCCCCACCGCCTGCCACTCCATAAGTCGAGTTACCCCACACACCAGCCCCGGTGTACCCCCCTCCCCCTCCTGGGTATTCCCAACCATAACCACCACCACCAAACCCCCCATGTGAACCAATATGAATCGTACCACCCCTTCCTCCGTTTACAAAAGACTTTGAATCAGTCCCTGGAGGGTTGGCGCCATTTCCGTCGCCTAGCAACCCCGCTCCACTTCCGGCATTAAGTACTGCTGTAGGGTCCTGTGTATCCAAACACAGCATTCCCCCATTTTCCACCGTACTGCTACATCTACTACCAAACAACCCTAACTGTCCTGGATCACCATCAGGTTTCCCTTCAATCACCTTGCATCCCCCTCCACCACCTCCGCCACCGGCAATCACAAGCGGGGTGTTATTACCGTACGTTACAAAAGATCCCCCTCCACCACCCCCTGGCCGATCACCGTATGTTATACCCATAATTCCTCGCTGTCCTACAAGAATTTTCAATAAGTCTCCCTGAGAAAGTAGAAATCTTCCGCTCAGCCTTGCTCCCAAGCCTCCAAGCTGCTTTGTGTTAGAAAAGCCTTTTTCACAAGAGCCGTTCGCGCCAGATGCACCACGTGACTCGATCTCATAGGTACCCGTATGTGGCACGAACCATTCCTGGATTCTATTCTGGATTGTTACCAGGCCTTCCAGAGCAGTGCCTTGGTAACCACTCGTGTCTGTAGGTCCATCAGCTCCCTCTGTTCCAAGATTTGTAAAAACGTAAGCTGAAAATATAATAATAGTTTTCCAGCTAGAATGAATGAGAGACTGCGGTCAAAATATTATTCTGGGTGTACTAGGCTGTCCTAGGATGTCTCAGACTGACCCAGATTGTCCCTACGTTTGAAACTGAAAGGCAGGGTAGAGCACGGTTTGTAAATGAGGCAGTCAAAGCGATTGCCGAGTTTTGATGGCCACAGAAGATCATCTGAATTTTGTAACTTTTGTCTACTTTTAACAATACTATGCAAAACGGAAGAACATACTAACTGACTTATCCAAAATGCACAATACTTACAAATCTCCTGAGGTTTCGGTACATTGGCTGCCTAAAACAATAATGAAACAGTCATAAGAAACTTGTCTTGAACAGAAGAAGAGAAAATGCAGCGTGGATATCACTGAAGATAACCACACGTAGCATATGCATGCAGCCCATAGAAATAATAGATATAGAATGCGTACTTATCAGTTATCACGAATACGTGTCCCACATTTTGTTCATGCTATGCCCTTATAAATGCGCCATCTTGAATCTCGCGAGGAGCGAGAAATCTTTCAAAAAAACTTTTAATTCAAAACTTAAATTTTGGGTAAAGGCATATTTTACAGTCAATTATTAGCACACAGAATCAAAAATGCCAAACCCAGTTCGGCATTAAGTTGCAAAACAGAAAAAAAACCAGAAAAACAGAAAAAGCGATAATCGACAATCGAGAAAGAGTCGATATTCACCGTTGAGCACACAAAAACAAACCACCGGCCTATGATGCCTATCGCCATATATATTCATTGTTATGTAGGAAATATAGTTAGTAGAGAATAATGTTTATTGTAATAGGTTGTCAATTACTATTGTCTAGCGAATTTTTCAACTGTGCTTTGTTTTTTAACGCTTTTCGCGTTTTTTACATGCAACCGTTTGTTTACATAAATTGTTATTTGGCTTGAACTTGATTATTTGTCCCATGACCTTGCTTTGATGCAACGATAAATGGTTAAAAACCTTTTTGCCTAGCTACGAAAAACATATCACTCTGTATAGATTTTTAACAGGTTTCCACGTAAAAACGAGCGATTTCTGCATAAATAGTTGAAGCCGTGCGAAGAGAAATGACTATGACTATATTTTATTTCGCTTCTCGTGCATTTTGTGAATAAAAAAGAACACATAAACGAGTTTAATACAATCAAAAACATAATTTAGCGTACCTCAGTACCGAAGGAGATCAAGTGTTAATTATGTACTCCATACTTTAAAAGTTATGCCATGTCTTTGTGTAGGTAATTTTCATTTTTCACACAATAAATACTGCGTTATAATGTGATTAATGTCGACAGCGAAGCAGGATTCCATTTTTTCCGTATTATGATTTATGTACGCTTGACACAAGATTGATCGAAAGCTGAGAACAGCTATCATACTCTATCAGACAATTCATGAAACAATGTAGTCAAAACCAAAACCAATGGACGACTTGCGCTTTAGACTAATTTTTGATCGAAGTAACTAGAAGAAAATAAATCATCACAGCTAGAAAGATCTTACTTAAATTAGTGCGAATGCAAAGTTTGGCTGCGAAATTTTGTAAAATACGGAAAATATAGCCATGCGAAGTTGGCAAATTTTGTATACTTTTGTATTACGTGCCGAAATGTGTAACTAAATTAGTTACACACTTCTGGCCGTAATACAAAAGTATACAAAAATCGACAACTTCGCATGGCTATATTTTCCGTAATTTACAACAACTCGCAGCCAAACTTGGCAGTTTCACTAATTTTAGTAAGCTCTTTCAGAAAATGTCCTTTTTATCGCCGAGGTAAGAAATTAGTTTAAAGCGCAAGTCGTCCATTAATGCTCCAGTGCGTGACAAAAACAAAAACAAAAACAAGCTTTTCTCTCAAACCATAGCTCAAACTCACTCATATCTCGCTCGTCGCGACCGCGCACAAAAAACTCCTCGCAGGAGTCTGAAACGAGGAAAAATGCCCTTATAAATCCGCCATTTTTGGAGACAAATTTTTATAAGGGAAGAGGTATCAGTACGCATTCTATATCTATTATTTCTATGATGCAGCCTCTTTCTCCAGGGTTAATACAGAAGTTTAAGTTCAAATATAATCATAAAAGCCCCGTTTGCACTACACCCAATTTACTGGCTACCCGTGCCCATTTCATTCGTGCTCGGCCTTTGTTTTGGTATCCGTAGCCTGAACTCTAATAGAATTGGGTACGGGTTCCCATTTCAGCCGTGCCGTGTCAATAAATTGAGTGAAGTGTAAACGGGGCTAAAATCATTAAGAATTACTCTATCAATTTTAGACTAATCTTCCTATAAGATTCACTGAGAGGTTAGTATCTATGTTATTCCAGTTTCATACTTTTCTTCTCTGAGCCATTGCCTGGCATTTTATTTCACTGAGAATAAAAATAAACTGGTCGAGTTTACCTTTTTTGCGACATTATCAAGTCGACTACCAAATATCGCTGCATGTTTTGCCACTAGATTAGTTTCAATCCCGTTTTTTATTGTTGCATTGTTGAGTTCACATTCCAAACCAAACAACGTCTCAATCAGATTCCAAGATTCGCAATCATCGTGTCTCGAGCACAGCATAGAACAGTCTACCTGTGACGTCACTGGCATAGATTTGATCACGTGATTAGGAAGAAAACGGCCATGGTATAATTTGAAAATGGAAGACTTGCACGTGGATTGTTTCATTTGGGAGATCTGCGTCAGGAATATGATGAAACTGGCTCCATATCTCCATAGAGATGTACTTGGAAGTGGTAAGAGTAAACAAATGATTCTCGCTAGCTAGAAATATATTTTATTTATTAGTTTCAAGAGAAATTTCATTGAAGTTTACTTTATGGATAAATAACCTTTTGCAATAAAAGGGTGATAGTATATATATTACATATATATATTACAGTAAATATGTTCCTACGGAGGTTCGGTTCATCTCTAAGCTTTTCGGCTATGTCCACATGCAGAAGGAAACATGAACTAAACTTTATTTTTACTTGATGGCTTCATCAGTTCTAACAAACTACTCTTCTCCTAAGGGTGCAGCAAAGATATTTTTTTATCCTGTCTTAATTGGTCCCATTGTGGACGGCAAACTATTACTTTGAGGATGACTAGAACCGTTATTGTAATGTAATCACACGTCATGCATGCATATGCAAGCACTTACAAGCAATAAGGTGTAATGAGTCATGAGAAAACAGGTTATTAACGACCAACATTGTGAATATATTACAAGCAAATATGGCATATTGTTTAGCAATACAAAAGCAGCTGCATGGTATTTGCCAATTTTTCATTTATCTACACCTACGTCGGTCAACGCGATCGAAGTTAAAGCTTCAGTTTATATATCCAATTTTGAAACAAAAATCTTTTCAAATTTTACAACCTAATTTAACGTTTATTCAGAACAAATTACACCAATTTACACGTAGAAAAAACCCTTGCCTGCATGGGGAGGAGAGACTGACTAACCAATCTTAATTTGCATGAGTTCATATACGGGCAGGTGGGATATTTCACTCAATTTCGACTCAATTTTTATGAATTTTGAATGGTACTTTCGTGCAATTCAGTCCATGCATATTGTATATTTTACATCACATAAGATTAGTGGCAATGCGAGGGAAATTATTGGAAAAATATCTATGTTCGTCTCATTGAACATTCTTAACACATAAATTAATATAATTGTTCATGAAACAGAACGCTCCTATTTCACATGCCATGAAAAATAAAATATAAAACTGTGACATGCCTTTTGCGATTTATGTCTGCACAAAGTATTGTTAATTCCCTTTTGCCTGTTTAGTGACAATTTCTACGCATGCGGTTATGAGTTCTTTTAAACGATCAGCTAGAATGAAGCATAAAATAGGGCATGAAATCTTGTGCTAGCAACAATGGGTTAGTTGCCATAAAGATCTCTTTTTTTCAGCAAAAATAGCAGTAACCTTTTGTCCGAATTGAAATGCACCATCTCCCTCGACCTAAAATAAGCATGCAAGGGCCCATGGGTGCATGCGTCAGTTGATAGGAGTGGAATTTGAGAAAAATTATGACCAGATTCATCTTCGCTATTCTACACCGATACCAGTTGCTTTTGCGCAGTGTTTAGGTCACTGAACGCTCTTACGCTCTCTTGTGCCGACTCAAGTTTATATCACATGAAACTTATTCCTCATGAACGACACATTTAATGGGGTGTCACACAGTGCCGTTTAAATTCATTGCATGCAAAAGACTGAACAAAGAAACCAGCAACCATCAGCATAAAGTTCGTACCTGCATTTTTTAACCCTCCAGAAAGACTGCCCGGCCCGACACTTTAAAAACAGCTATAGTCTTGTTTCTGTTAAATAAGGAAAATTTGCCTCTTTCAAGCTTTCGCCTCGATCGGAATTGAAGCAATGAGCATCAACAGCTGGCAACAAAGCCTTTTAAGGCTTGGTATACGGAACAGGCCGAACAGCAAAGTACTTTGTTTGATTAGCAAATTAAACAATATGGCTCGAATCGATGAGTTTTTAATGAAATGTTTCGACGTTTCTCGATGTCTTGAAGTATTCCATTAAATGTGGTTTGAATATATATTTCACGGTTTTACGTTAATATATAGTTGTCATTTTCTCTACGTGATCAATTAAAGAGGGATATTTGCTCACATTTTATTGTTGTCTCAGTTTCAGTAGTCAGTATTTGAAATGAGACGCGCCGTGTCCGCACGCTAATGGCCCCTCCCAAAAGCCTTTAGCGGGTTCAACATGATATATTTGATATATATATATATAGTGATATGTATATAGTGAACGATATTTCGTTCCTAATGAAACCTTGCACACCATCTATAAAGCGTTAATTCTGCCATACTTCGATTATTTCTCCCCTTTGTGGGATAATTGTGGAATTGTTTTAAAAGAACTACAGAGATACCAAAATAAAGCTGCGCGGGTGTCTCTAACCTTGTGCTTTATTGCATAATTGCAATTAAATATCTTCGTTTGCTAAGTGCTAAAGTTCACAGACTACTATTTACAGTATCATTTATGATTCAAGAAACTAAGAAAGCATTTTGCGGTAAATTATGAACTGGCCGAGTTTCATTCGATTCTCTGAAATTGCCTGAAGTATTTTCACTAAGTTAAAGATAAGACACATATATTTAAAAACACCAGTTTTTTGCTAAGCCTACATGGTCGTTTCATGTCGTAAATTGTTATTTAATTATCTAACATCACGATCGACAAAAAACATCGCTAAATTACGACATGAAAACCACGGGCACTCCAGGTTGGATATACGATGCAGTAAAAACAATTTAGTTGTGAATAAAGACAATTCGAACCAAGCCATGTTCCCCGGGGCCGCCATATCCTGACTTTGGGTCGAAGCCGAGATTGACAGAGCCCCCACCGCCTGCCACTCCAAAAGTCGAGTTACCCCACACACCAGCCCCGGTGTATCCCCCTCCCCCTCCTGGGTTTTCCCAACCATAACCACCACCACCAAACCCCCCATTTGAACCAATATGAATCGTACCACCCCTTCCTCCGTTTACAAAAGACTTTGAATCAGTCCCTGGAGGGTTGGCGCCATTTCCGTCGCCTAGCAACCCCGCTCCACTTCCGGCACTACGCACTGCTGTAGGATCCTGTGTATCCAAACACAGCATTCCCCCATTTTCCACCGTACTGTTACATCTACTACCAAACAACCCTAACTGTCCTGGATCACCATCAGGTTTCCCTTCAATCACCTTGCATCCCCCACCACCACCTCCGCCACCGGCAATCACAAGCGGGGTGTTATTACCGTACGTTACAAAAGACCCCCCTCCACCACCCCCTGGTCGATCACCGAATGTTGTACCCATAATTCCTCGCTGTCCTACAAGAATTTTCAACAAGTCTCCCTGAAAAAGTAGAAATTTCCCGCGTAGCCTTGCTCCCAAGCCTCCAAGCTGCGTTGTGTTAGAAGAGCCTTTTGCACAAGAGCCGTTCGCGCCAGATGCACCACGTGACTCGATCTCATAGGTACCCGTATGCGGCACGAACCATTCCTGGATTCCATTCCGGATTGTTACCAGGCCTTCCAAAGCAGTACCTTGGTAACCACTCGTGTCTGTAGGTCCATCAGCTCCCTCTGTTCCAAGATTTGTAAAAACGTAAGCTGAAAATATAATAATAGTTTTCCAGCTATAGAATGAATGGGATCATGCGAGACTGCGGTCATAATATTATTCTGGGTGTCCTAGGCTGTCCTAGGATGTCTCATACTGTCCCAGATTGTCCTTACTATTGAAATTGAAAAACAGGGTAGAGCACGGTTTGTAAACGAGCCAGGCAAAGCGATTGTCTTGATGGACACAGAAGATTATCTGAATTCCGAAACTTCTGTCTACTTTTAAATATACTGTGAAAACGAAATAACATATTAACTGACTTATCCAAAATGAACAATACTTACAAATCTCCTGAGGTTTCGGTACATTGGCTGCCTAAAACCATAACAAACAGTCGTAAGAAACTTGTCTTGAACAGAAAATGCAGCGTGGATATCACTGAAGATAACCACACACGTAGCATATCCTTGCAGCCAGGTATAGCCCCTCTGTCTCCAAGGTTAATACAGAAGAGACGAGGCTAAGTTAAATTTAGACCAATATGACCATAAAATCATAAAGAATTACTCTATCAATTCGAGATTTTAGTCTTCCTATTAAACGGTTCATTGAGAATCATAACCTAAGTAATTCCAGTTTTATACTTTATTAAACAAGCAAAGATTCGTCTTCTCTGAGCCATTGGCCCGTTGCCTGGCATTTTAATTCACTGAGAATAAAAATAAACTGCTCGAGTTTACCTTTTTTGCGACATTATCAAGTCGACTACCAAATATCGCTCCATGTTTTACCACTAGATTAGTCTCAATCCCGTTTTTTATTGTTGCATTGTTGAGTTCACATTCCAAAGCAAATTCCGTCTCAATCAGATTCCAAGATTCGCAATCATCGTGTCTCGAGCACAGCAAAGAACATTCTACCTGTGACGTCACTGGCATGAATTTGATCACGTGATTAGGAAGATAACGGTCATGGTATGATTTGAAAATGGAAGACTTGCACGTGGACAGTCTGGATGGGGTGATCAGCATTAGGAATATGAGTAGACTGGCTCCGAACTTGGATGGTATACTCAGAAACTGTAGCCGTGAACAAGCAATTCCAACGGGCTGAAATATAACACAAGGAGGCGATAGTTACTATAAAGGTCCAGTAAGGATCATCTCTTATTGAACCAGTGTTACTACAGGAGGAAACCTAAACTAAACTAACTTTATTTATACTGGATAGCTCTATCAGTTCTAAATTGTTCCTCCTGGAGGTCCAGTAAGGATCATCTCTTATTGATCCAGTGTTACTACAGGAGGAAACCTAAACTAAACTAACTTTATTTATACTGGATAGCTCTATCAGTTCTAAACTGTTCTTCCTAGAGGTCCAGTAAGGATCATCTCTTATTGATCCAGTGTTACTACAGGAGGAAACCTAAACTAAACTAACTTTATTTATACTGGATAGCTCTATCAGTTCTAAACTGTTCTTCCTAGAGGTCCAGTAAGGATCATCTCTTATTGATGCACAGGTCTCTGTATAAATCAGCCACTCAACATATACGGCAATCTAATTTATGAAACCTGCCGGAAAATATTTGAATTTCCATGTCGAGTGCACGCAAGCAATATGTAATTACACAGCAGTTATGCTATACCAATAGCGTCAATATCTGTCATGTAAGAATGCCATATTGCTTAGCAATATCACAGCAGCTGTTTTTAGTAATCTTTTTTTTTGTGAAAATTTATTTATTTTAAGTAGCCAAGCTTCGAATAAGAATAATGAAAGGTTTTCACAAGCCAATTTCTGTTTTTATTTAGCAAAGAAAATTAGTTATCAGGGGAAAATCTCAGGTTCAAGGAATCATGTCTATACATTAGCGAAGTTATAGAAATCTCAATCGCTTTATCAGGTATTATCAGCAATTTCACTTAATTCTGACACTTTTATTCTTGAAATCATTTAAGCTGTGAGGCACTCGCTTATATCTACGAAAAAATCTATATATTAAGTTTTAAAAACATATGCGTTGCAGGCTCTGTTGTATATCAATTGAGATATTTGCCATGTTTTTAATTACCCGTAGATGCAGCTAACTTATCAATAATTTGTCCTTCAAAATGTTTGCGAGCAAGCAAGTTTACGGCTACATAGAAATCCAGTATGTGGCTATATATAATCAGTTAAACTAGCGAGAGCTGGAGTTTCACAATCACGAAGATCCGGTGAAATATATAGCACTATGCCGGAACATTGAAACTCACAACTCTGGCAGCCCACGGCTGTGCGCAAGCATGCTGAACTTTTTATAGCATTTTAACGTCGTATCGAGCATTTTTATGTAAAATGAAATATTTGGCATCGTCCATGTCTTTCGACGTGCCGGTCCTATTTCTCGTGTGAACACAGTAGTTTAAACTTTGATAAGTACTTATGCACGGGAGTCTTATTTCAAACTCTCAAAGGACGTATATAATCTTGTTCTTAACAACAGCGGATTATATAATTATTCTCAAAAGATCAATCTCGTTTTTCAGAAAAGCTGTTCAACATACAATTAACCCATTGTTATCACTCGTCCACGCAACAACCACAGGCCAATCCAAAAGCTTGCAGATCGACCACGAATGAGATATTGGGGCGAAACAGCAGAGAATTTTTTGCAAATCGTGTAGTTTACAGTTTACTGTTCTACGCGTAATCATTTGCGCTCAGCTAAGTCTTAGACTTAGGGCATCGACTTTTTAATACAAAGCGAGTGAAATAGTAAACGGGACCTTCTATATATAGGCTTTTTATGACATACAACTCTCGTTCGAAGTATCTTTCTTACTAAATTATAGATACTTTTAATTAGGTATCAAACTGAGCCGTTTAAAATCTGAGTGCACAAAAATAAAGAAATATATAAGCTGCAATTAATAAAACCTCTTTCTTAATACATAAAAATGCTATATTATATATATGATTAAACAGTACCTGCATGTTTGACCCTTCAGGAAAAAATGCCCGTCAATCTCTTCAAAGAAATTGATTCTAGTTGAGATAGAAAATCTTGTCTCTATTTGAAAGAAAAAACGTTTCGACTGTGTCAAATTACGGCAATGAACAGCGACAGTCACAGAGACTCACATAGGTCATAGCATGAAATATAGAATTGTGAATGCATTGTTTGGATAGCAAATTAAACAAAACGGTTAAAACAATGAGTTTCTTAATGAGACGTCCTGTCGCTAGACGATATAAAAAATTTGTGAAATATTTGATTTCTACTCGGGTAATAAGCACTCGGCAGGTAAACCTGACGGAGAATCTTCAAGAATAAACAAAAAAATTATCGATGCTCTGTTTTCGTTGGGAAAATCTTAAAGTTTTTACATTTCTTGGTGGCAAATTTTCTACGTGACTTGCAGATGGCGCCATTTATTTGTCGGCAATGATTATTGATGTCAATTTGCAGAAAATAATTTAAGATGGACTGCGCCCGTTTCTTATCTTTTATGGCGGGAAAGAGTGCATTTCAGAGTTCACAGAAAGCCTAAGGTTGGAGCCTTGGGGCTTTAGCGTGGCCAGCCTGGGGCCGGTTGTTCGAAAGGCGTTTAGCTTAAACGGTGGATAAGTTCAAAATGGAAAACAAGATTATCGAACAACTGAACTGAAATATTTCGATGTAAACAGTTTAATTTTCAATGGAAGTACATATTTAATACAAAAGATGTATAGGTTCAGTCATTCACAAGATGTATGCCAGTATATTTTTAAATTTTGAACCGTTATCCACCGTTTAAGCTAAACGCCTTTCGAACAACCGGCCCCAGGCGACATGCTTCCACTATGCTAATATTTTGGCCGTGACCAGTTTTCAGTGAAAACAAACCATTTTTGTCAAAATAAAAAATGGCAGCAACGTAAAATTTTTCATCAAATGCAAGTGTGCATCACTGTACTGCATCGTATAGCATTTTCCCTCATTTGGCCAGCATTGTACATCGATATCAACTGCATTCGGGCTATCACTTAAGAATATTGTACTGCATGGTCCTGTTCTATAATGTACTGTATTGTACTCAAATGTACCGCATCTTACATCAGCACTGTGAAAGCAAATGTTTCTATCATGATGTATTTGAACTTTATTAACAATTTTATTTTACATTCTATTGTTTAAAATTAAAATTTAATTTCTATATCATCGCTTGAAGTAGCTGATATGATAATAACATATTTATTTTCAACTGTGTTTCATAAAAGTTTTTCGAAGCGTTCGAGAAGTCATAATCTTAAATCGTAAAGCTTAGCAATAAAGTGACTGTTGCAAGCGATTTTCTGAGAGATATAATGAAGAAACAGTTAAAAAAGGCCAGGAAGATAAAAGCTAGTTCACTTTGTCAAACCGATGATTTGTTTACGAATTACAACATTCAGGTACAAGCTAGGTTCACACCGTTTACCAAGATAAAACAATTCCTGTATGGCATGTGGCAAAACTCATGTCAATATATATCAGCTCTTTTAGCCATGGTTTTTTAGCCTTACAGAAATGCAATCATGCTATAGCCGATTAAAATCATTGAGTGTGCATCTAGCTTCAGATTGACTTGTCCCTGAACTGTCCATTTATTTAGCTTTTTTTAAAATGATTTTTTTTAAAATGCAAAATTAAAACACATTTTACAGAATATTCAGCGTAGCCAGTCATTAGTTCGTTCAGGCACTGGCGATTTAATCTCATTAATCCTTGGACTCATAACTCTTTCTCTGCATGTCCTCCCCCCGACCTTCCCTCTGCCCTCCCCCCTTCCTCCGAGATCTCCACAGTTCCCACCAGACCTGCTCCTTGGCCTGTAAACTTCTGAAGGTCGGTTTCAGTTCTCTCCCGGTCTCACTTCATCGTGATATAACGTAGTAAGGGACAACAGAACGCGATCACAGAAAACACAGCCCACCCAAGACCACCGATTAGAAACAAACTCTCAGTCACGCCGGCGAAGATGCTGCCCGTGTTTGTTGACAACGAGAAAAACTTGAACTTGAGTAGGCCGAGCGCAGGTGTCATCATAATGATCGCGTAGTTACTCCCGGCGAAAAGTGCCGCACAGGCGCGAATCTCCGAGCATCTCAAGTTTGGCATATTATCAACCTTAGACCATCGATAGAACGTCGTTACGCCTTTGTATAAACTCACGATAACGAACGAGACCATGTTGAAAACGACAAGCAAAAGCAGCTTCTCTTTTCGATCCTGTAGAATCTCTTTATCGTTACAGGAATCATCCTGCGAACATTCAAAACACATCAGACCGGCTGCCCCACTCCGTTCGGAATACAATTCGACCCCAAGCACCGACGCGGGTATATTGTAAATCATGCTGCACAGGAAACCGAACCAGAATTTGATATCGACGTAAAGTTCGCGTTTCTCGATGATAAACTCCGGGGAAATTGTGGTTTGATACAGCATCCAGACATAGGCGAAAAGAAAGCCCGTTATCAGAAGCCCGCCAACGCAAATGAAAAACGCGTAAGTGTACATGATGCCTTCGAAATGATCCAACTTCTTCTCATAATCCCGACGAATCCACGGACCGGTAGAGCAATCTAAGATGCTTCGTGTATGGTTCAGTTTGTACCCGTCGGCGTTGAAGAATTTCTCGTAGCGAGCGTGTGACTGAATCGCATCGAAGAAAACGCCTGTATCCATTCCCAAGTCAAAACCATAGATTATCAGAAAAAACACGAACTCTCGCGTCAAACCTTTGTTAAATTTCATTTCTTAAACCTCGCTCGTTCGTAGCCACAAACAGCTAGCTTCCAACGATTAAGTATTTCGACTAAAAAGCGAATTTAAGAGCGGAAATTCTAAGCGCAGCGAGAAAGACAACGGTTTGACATTCAAAATCAATTCGGAATCTGATGATCCTTAGCCCCGTTCTGAATAATTTATCAACCCAGTCGCGATCAACATTTTAGGTGGAAATCTATTGGCTGCTCGACAAGCTCTCCCATCCCCGAAACAATTATGTCTTGATTTCAAATGCAGATATTTCAATATTTTAACAAGGTTTAGACTGAAACACCTGCTTGCTGTCGCACGCTTACTTTGTCGTGATTGGTCGGTTGTTAAACGAGAAAGATCTGATTGGCGGTGGGGAAATGTCGCAAAATAACTGCAGAAGTGATTTTTTGTCATTTGGGGAATATATTCTCAAGCGTATATAGAGAAACTATTTCATTATTTTACTCGGCCTGTCTTCCGCTTGTTTCTTAACAAAGCTAAGTTATAAGTTAAAGATAAGTTCAAGATTATTATGATTACGGAAAATTGATCAGAGCCGAGTTTTCGAGCGATTGTCAGCCCAATATTGACATCTGACGGATCTATCTACAGATATGTATGATATGATATAAATTTAAATAATTAAGGCATATTTCACACGCGGATATTTACTTTTATCTTATTATTTACTTGTTTTCCGACAGTTCATTTGCTTTCAGATTCAAGATTTGGCACCGGCATTCGGTGTCGACTGTGAAACTTAACGATACACGAAGTATCTCACACTGTTCTACCGGTCCGTGGATTCGTCGAGATTTTGGGAAAAAGATGCCGGGGTCATTTCGAAGGCATAATGCACACTTGTGCGTTTTTCATTTGCGTTGGCGAACTTCGGATTCAAGATTTGGCACCGGCGTTCGATGTCAACTGAAAGCAAAGGAAATTTCAGGGCTACTGATAGCTCGAACTCCTACGAAAACACCAGTATAATTTTACCAGAAAGCTTGCTGCTAAAATGCTATTCGATTTGACAGTTTATACTATAGTTAAACTACTATAGTTTTTGTGGTAACAATACACTTGATATTTCTTCCGGGGGGGGGGGGCTTCGGCTTTACTTCACACAGCACCACCATTAAAAAGATTTAAAGTAGAATGGCCGGAAGTTATGTAAATTCTCGTTGCATCTGCTGTTTTGCCTTTCTTGCGCTAAATTTTCGCTTGGTGTAAAGATTCACCCACAGATTCCGAGAAAACTGTCTCCGTTTCATGCGAAATGACTCGGCTACTCTCATATTCAGTGATTATTGGAACGATATTGCACGTGATCGATGATGATGTAATCTCAATGTTCTGAGGGGTAGGACAATCTTGACATGTGTTGGCCAAGTGCTTTTCCATGTAACCTTTTCAATGCATCTTACGTTAGTTACGTAACCACTGCATGTGAGCGAGTGACTCAAAAACCGGTTTTAACCTGTTAAAACATTCACAAGCCAGTTATAATGTAGCAATAGCCAATACTGCATGACAAAAAGCAACCGTTGAAATTTCAACGACACTAGCTGCATGGATTTTGGAGTCAAGGGTTTTTAGCGAAGTAGTTTTTGAGCAATAATAAAGGTAAATTAGTATATATACCTGAGTTCCTCCTGTAGTAACACTGGATCAATAAGAGATGATTCTTACTGGACCTCTAGGAAGAACAATTTAGAACTGATAGAGCTATCCAGTATAAATAAAATTAGTTTCGTTTAGGTTTCCTCCTGTAGTAACACTGGATCACTCCATGGAGTAACACTGTAGTAACACTGGATCTTACAGGATCTCTAGAAAGAACAGTTTAGAACTAATAGAGCTATCCAGTATAAATAAAGTTAGTTTAGTTTTCTCCTGTAGTAACACTGGATCAATAAGAGATGATCCTTATTGGACCTCTAGGAAGAACAGTTTAGAACTAATAGAGCTATCCAGTATAAATAAAGTTAATTAAGTTTAGGTTTCCTCCTGTAGTAACACTGGATCAATAAGAGATGATCCTTACTGGACCTCTAGGAAGAACAGTTTAGAACTGATAGAGCTCTCCAGTACAAATAAAAAGTTAGTTTAGTTTAGGTTTTCTCCTTTAGTAACACTGCATCAATAAGAGATGACCCTACTGGACTTCTAGGAAGAACAGCTTAGAACTGATAGAGCTCTCCAGGATAAAAAGTTTGATTAATTTAGGATTATTTGCTGTCGTAAAATGGAAGAATAAGAGACGATATTTATCATTTTCAAATGAAACGTTGACAGACAATACAGCCCACTAACCTTCAGTGATTTTCATTGCAGACAGCTGACTATACACTCTCATTTGAGTCATTTCGTGCGTTGTTTTCAAGCGAAGGACAAAATATTCACCGCTGTAAGAAAACATAGAATGACTAACGAAACTATACTTTAAGTTTCATGAAAAAGCAGCCATTATAGACAGCACTTTAGTGCGTATTTCGTTCATTTTAAGTTGCATTCAAAGGAAATTCGATACGCTTATATGCTTGTTATTATTAATATTCTGACAACATCAATCGCAATAAATTTACATTGTCCGAGTTTGATTTGAATTTCGCTGGATTTAAACAGCGAATTTTGTCGCCGCTCACTTGCTGATCTGTAATATAAGCTACACTCATTTTACAAATTTGTCTGTACTGAAACTCTCAAAGGTAACTCTTACTCACTCTAAAATCGTTTTTGCAAAAGATTAGGTTGTTAAACTAACCATAAAGCATACCATCAACTTTCCTCTCCTCTGATATAGACTCATAATAGTTATGTAGTAATGGTGTGTGTTTTAAAGAAAATATTAGCTACTTTTTTAAAGATGCATATAGGAAAATATACAGGATAATGACGTGGATATACGGCACGTTACACAATGCTTATAGGTCTTGAAGTTTTAGTGTGTAAGGTCTTAGAAATCGGAAACTGAATGACACACCGAATACCTATATAACACGTCAAACATATAACACATACAATCACTGACCATGCAGTGTAAATTTTCACCAAAACATCTTCGTCCTGTTATTCATCTGAACGGTAAATAACTCTATCAAAACATGCAGCCAATAGATTTCTAAAACTCTAAATACTTAACATTTTTAGTATTGAGTTCTACGATGCATTCTAATCTAATATGGACGGCTATGGAAAAACCTCCCGGTAAGGCCGATATTCCTAGAAATTTTTCATTTCAGCACAAAATTTCTGTCGTCCGTCGCAAAGCTTCCTTTCTCCGCAAAGATTCCGCATTGACCAAAGATATTTCTCAAGAGTTATGATTATGTATTTATGCAAATATTTACAGCATCCCCCAGTGTCCTTTTGTCTCTGACGGGGTATTAAGTTAACGATGCGTCAGAAACATGTGTCGAGCTCACGTGTAGGATATTTTGCTGCGTTTGCACTCGTGCAGTAGCTCGTGACAGCGGTGCGAGGAAATCGCGTCACCCAAGTTAAATACTTGTCACGTTAGCTTCACACAGGCATTTGTGAACTGAGTGAAATCGTCCTCACGAAGGACGAGACGGCATTTCAGTAGGAAGTCTTTCTTACGACATAGGTGAATATGTTTTCTTGTCACTATATACATGAAACGGCATATGCAATGAAACGCTGCAATTCACTTGGAAGTACTCAGTCGCCTTCGACCCAACAAAGGCGAATTGACGAGGCGTTTAAACGGTACCGTAAAGCTTTTATAAACGGTGAATTGGACCAACAGAATCTCATCATCAATGAAATTGTCTCCAATTTGCTCTCCGCCGAAATGAGTAAGCTAGCCGAGGAGCAGATGGCTTACGGAAAGCAAATGAAATCTTTAGAACTAGAGGAGATTTTTACGTGTAATTCTTGCGAAGAATTTCTACATTTGCCGGTGACACTCGCTTGTGGACACACTTTCTGTTCGGATTGCCTGCAAAACTATCAATGCCAAGAGAAGACATTCTGCCCTGGTTGTGGACAGGATTCATCGGTTAGCTACGCGTCAAATATAATCTTGAGAGAGCTCTCTGTTACTTGGTTTCCAGACAAGACGTATATTCAAGAACGTGCTAGCAAAGCCAGGAAAATGCTACGCGAGAGACGATTGTCAGAATTCATGCAGCTGGTAAACGGTCTGATAACTCAGTATCCTGAGAATGTCAATCTCCTATACCTTCGCGCACGCGGGTATAGTTCCGAAAGGAATCTTTCCTACGCTCTGAAAGATTTAGATTTTGCATGCAGCCTTGTTCCCTTTGACAGCAAAATCTTTTACGCACGTGGAGAAGTTTTAGCGGCCTTGAATGAGAATGACGAAGCGATGTCGATGTTCCTCCGTGCCGCAGCTCTGAGGCCGAAGAACTCGGCGTATCGAAATGCGATGTCTTTACATCTCGAGAAACTTCTAAGAGAGGGTATGTATACAGGCAGTCGCTTCCCTGTAGTTCAAAACTTCAACATCGTACAGGAATCTACGAAACTGGCACAAAGAAGCCTCGCAACAAAATCCAAGCCAATTTTCAACGAATCGTTTACGACTGAGCAAATTTGGTCACATAGAGGACAATTTCGCGCAGAGAACACGGTAACAAATCTGTCGGAAATCACAGGCCAAACTTTGTGCAACACACACATTCCGTGTCGTAAAATGAGAGGCGCGGTGGCTTTAGCACAGACACAACGTCGACAGGTTACTTGTATCAAGGAAAACCAGTCCTCGCCTCAGGAGAAATCAAATAGTATTTCAAGCGAACTCGAATGTAAGCTATGTTTCAATATTTTGTTCGATCCTGTGACCACACCATGCGGCCATTCGCTGTGTCGTTCCTGTCTGCAAAGATGTTTGGATCATCGCTTTGAATGTCCTTGTTGTCGAAGCAATCTTCAGAACTATCTTGAACATTTAATGAAGGGAAAAATAGGCACCTGCCGAGTTCTGGAGAGAATAATTCAGTTAAAGTTTAGCGAAGAATATAACAGAAGGAAAGTTTTATACCAAAAAGAACTTAACGAATTTTCGAGGTAAGCTTATCTTTGATTACATAACAAGGTCGCGTATTCAGTCTGAAAGGAGCTGTTGAAATGGCGACAAGAATAGCTCAGTAAATCTAATTTATTTCATATGTTTTCAGTTTCGTTGTTTTTCATTAAAAAACCTTGGCAGACAAGCTCGGTTATATGTATCCAGAGCATACATGTTTAAATTAAATATATTACATACCGCACATACCGTATATATAATATATATTTAAGGGTCATTTATACTGGTACAAACGATTTTTCTTCTCAAATCAAGCTGAATTCAATTTGGCTTTTGTGTAAGAGAATATCTATTTATAGGCAGTCATTTCATTTGCTGGGATTGAAGATTTGGGGTATAGTTAACGATACGCATATAAATACATCATACATGTAGCAGAAATGAAAAACTCGGAGCTTTTTATAGTTATAGCTATGCAATATCGTATGGTCACATGCACGCAGCATTGTTGCCGGATATAATTCGACAGTGGCAGCATTTACATAACATTTGTATTGTCCACATCAGGTATTACGTAAAAACAACACTTTAACCACAATATCTTTAGACACTTGAATACCCACAAAGCAAAATTATTGTCATATGCACCTACAATCATGCTATTCATAAGCACGCTGGCAAAAAGAGTTAGGCACCTAAAAAAAACTACTCTGTTTTTACTAAATCATGATATCGCTGCCTTCAAACCTGTTCGCTTACAAAAACAATAGATTTTTTCGCAAGTAT
The DNA here is from genome assembly GCF_004324835.1 of Dendronephthya gigantea. NCBI lineage: Eukaryota > Metazoa > Cnidaria > Anthozoa > Malacalcyonacea > Nephtheidae > Dendronephthya > Dendronephthya gigantea. Next base: position 658,690 of record NW_021163061.1, on the reverse strand, counting down.
TCGCCATAACCTATACCTTTGGCTTATATAGACGTGCCAGTATAAGCCAGTTTAATTTAAATCTCTATTATGGAGTTTATATATATAAAAGCCTGCGTTGTAGCTACCACTTTTTGTCTAATCTATACTGTTGTTAGTTAAGCCATTTTTGAAAAGGAATTAACGGGCTTAATTCAGTAAAATCATAGTCTTTTTGTAGCTATCATACACAAAGTATTACGTGAATTCAGCAGAGCGAAAAATTTGCATGTAAAAAACGATAGCAGAACAATGTATGCCACAGGCTTATATAAAATGCTAGTGACGCCTTTCCAATTTTCATACTAAAAGTTAAACGAGTTAAACTCGTCAATAGACCTTTCTCCAATGGCAATGCGTGACGATAGTTGATTATCAAGGTCAATTTGAGTTGTGATTTAGCCATGTTCAGGCGCGAAGCAAAAAGAAACGGCAAGATTTTGTACAAACAAAATCGCTTCTAAGCTGAGCGATATCGCAGCTCAAAGACAAATTGCTTGATAATCAACTATCGTCACGCATTGCACGGTTATAACGATGCATTAACTGAAAGTTACATGCAGCAATATATATGAAATTGAAAACAGGCTGTATCATGTATTTTGCTTACGCCATCTGACGATTAATCTTACATAACATTAACATTTCATTATTTTCTCCTAGCTGTGGCAAGAATAATGACGAGATTCCTATATTTGTTTGTACCTTGGCTGTCCCCGGGGTTGCCTACCCCCTGCATATCTTTGAGCCACGCTACAAGCTCATGATTCGACGGTGTCTGGAAAGCGGATCACGGCAGTTTGGCATGTGCGTCGCGGACCCAGAACACGGCTTTGCGGCTACTGGCACGGTGCTGCACATCAGTGATGTGAAGTTTCTGCCAGATGGTCGCTCGATAATCCACACCGTTGGAACCAAACGGTTCAAGGTATTGGAACGTGGAATGAAAGATGGATACAACACCGCTAAGGTTGAATGGCTCCAAGATGAGATCGATGAAACAGATTACACGGAACTGAACTTTCAGGTCTACGACATGATGTCGCGATGGATTAAGAATCTTCCAAGTGAACAGCAAACTTGCATCGAAAAAGCGGTTGGACAAATGCCTGAGGTCTCTCAGAGTACCGCCAACCATGGACCGAACTGGTTGTGGTGGCTGTTGGCTGTCATGCCATTAAACACGGAGGCGAAACAGATAATCCTATCAATGAATTCCGTCACAGAACGCTTGTACAGTACAAAGAGGTTTCTAGCTATTTTATTGAACAGGTTGTGACTTACATACAAACCGTTCTACCAAATTAACTTTCAATGTAATATACTGAAGTGTGTCGATGTAAAAATGAAATCCTTATTCAATGCTTAGAATAAATGCTTATCTGTAGTAGCCCTCGTGCAGGGATCGCCCATTTTATTAATAGCTTTTTAAACGAAATCAATTGTCTTGTAGAAATAGCATAAATACGGCTGGATTATATACACGGTAAAATTATTTTTGACAATCATTTGTAGGATACACATATATGTTGCAAATAATGATCGCTAGTAATTGCTAGATTGATTGTCTATATTATCTATTATTACCATGTATTATATATGTAAGATTAAGAAAGGTAAAATAGATATTTATATTTTTATTTAACCGGAGGGCTTGTGCTATTCTCTGACTCGCATTTGTTTTTCGTAAGAAGAGATGCCTTCTCCCTACCTCACGCCCGCGTGCAGGGTCTTTCCCATTAGCAGGGCAGCGGTGGATTTACTAGGGGGGGAGGAGTAGGGGTTGTTTAGAGTGCAAATTTGAGTATGAATTCGAATCCGGGGCATTTTGTGCGAAACTCAGTATTTGAAAGATTAAAGTTTTCTAAGGCACTGACAGTCCAGTTGGTACCTTCATCATCTCATTTTTATAATTTTTCCAACAAAAATACCTTCTAATTACACTGCGGAAATTGGTAAGAGGAATTTCTGAATACTTGGGCTTCAAACTTGGTGAGAAAAAAATGTATAAATACTATAAACAAAATATGTCTTGCACAAAAGATTTGAAGCTTGCACGCGGCAAACTAAACGAATCTTCTAAATTAATAACCTTGTGTATCTTTTGGCCTCAAAATGGCCATTTCACAGCGGTCAGATGTGTATGATGAGCAGTCAAAAGATTGCAGAATGCGTATTCAGAAGAAATATTTTTAAAGTTATTCAATAGTTTTCTCTTTGCGACAGAAATGCACAATTGTGAACCAGTGATTAGATTTTTTGGTTGAAACTTCACAAACACCAACTCCTATATACGGTGTTGGTTCTAACATCCCTCCTAGGTAGTCAGTTTACCCTTTTACCGATGCCAGGAACCCCCTCCTACGAAACTGCCCCGGGTACTTGGCAATATATCAGAATACACTGGGTGAACATTCTCCGAGGAACGAACAGTCTAAAATTTGAGTCTCGCAACGAGACGAGTTTGCGGTGAATTTTTTATTGTATTTTGATGTAATTATCTAACTAGAATGACTCAGTTACGGCTTGCTAGTGTCGGTACGTGATTGAGTCGTGATTGCGCATCAAATGCAATGTTAAACCAAATTTCTGGGAATCATTCCAACTGAATAATTCCTAGAAATTTCGCGACACGGCCCTGTCAGTTTCAGGAATTGTGATTTGGTTCTGCTATGCTTCTTGGAAACCTTGTGGATTCTGAATTTGCCACCTCCATGAATCTTCGCCTATTAAACAAATATATTTTGTTTAATAATGCTTCGGCGCCTAAAATCATTGCTTGCTACTGGAAACCGCGCAGTGGAGAAGAACAAAAAAGGATTGGCACTAGCCGTCATGTTTCCGCCATCTTTGCTTCACTTTTCCAATTCGTCGCATGCGTCATTGCAGTGACCTCTAAACAGCAACTGGAGTGATAACTGTTTTGAAACACACAACAGGGACTTACACATTTCATCCAAGCTTCTTTCAGTTTTCCACCCGAGTTCTCTCTCAGCCAATGACGGGTCAGCGTAACACGTCGCCACGTCCCCTGCACGACGTCCAGCTATTTTGTAAGCAATCTTAGAAACATATATAAAGGACAGTGTTAAGGTCTGTTTCACACGATCCAATTTTGTTGGATCCAATTCACTTCTGATGGATGTTTTATAGTCCGTTGTCTTGTAATGTATATCAGCAGCGAATCCACTGAAGCCAATGCAGCAGTGCTGCTTTATCGATAACAGACTATATTCCATACGTCAGAAGTGAATTGGATCCAACAAAATTGGATCGTATGAACAGACCTTTACGAGAACCAAGAATTAGAAGATTTCAACAAACACGGACGAAGCAAAATTGCAAATTAGGCCTTCGAAATTGAACACCTACATCTCCAAAAATCGACAGCAGTGCTCTAATACTAAATAGGCAGTGCCTTCTCATAGGCCACCAAGAATCAGCGATGGCTATTGTTGGTGATAACTACGGAATAATGTTCCGCTTATTTTAAATATTTTTCTCGCCGGCCACAAACATTACCCACCTTTTTGCCAGAAGCTTTTTCAAACGCCTTTACCATTTCCAAGACGGATTGTCCACGACCCGTGCCAAGATTGTAAACCTATGTTGCAAATTTCAGTTGTTTGAGAACAGAGTATCACAAGAGGGGAATGAATGACAAAAGTGATTTACCGCAAGCAAGACAATCCATCTCACCTTAAATCCACAGTTATCCCCAATCATTTTCCTAAGAGCGGCAACATGACCCAACGCCAAGTCGACAACGTGGATATAATCACGCACGCCTGTACACAGAGCATATTTTATACACTTCTGCACAAACCCAGATTCACGATGGATAGCTCTATCAGTTCTAAACTGTTCTTCCTAGATGTCCAGTAAGGATCATCTCTTATTGATCCAGTGTTACTACAGGAGGAAACCTAAACTAAACTAACTTTATTTATACTGGATAGCTCTATCAGTTCTAAACTGTTCTTCCTAGAGGTCCAGTAAGGATCATCTCTTATTGATCCAGTGTTACTACAGGAGGAAACCTAAACTAAACTAACTTTATTTATACTGGATAGCTCTATCAGTTCTAAACTGTTCTTCCTAGATGTCCAGTAAGGATCATCTCTTATTGATCCAGTGTTACTACAGGAGGAAACCTAAACTAAACTAACTTTATTTATACTGGATAGCTCTATCAGTTCTAAACTGTTCTTCCTAGAGGTCCAGTAAGGATCATCTCTTATTGATCCAGTGATACTACAGAAGGAAACCTAAACTAACTTTATTTCTACTAGGGACCATTCATTGTATCAAACCTGTTCCATCAGGCGTGTCATAATCATTTCCAAAAACATTTAAATGCGTTCTTCTTCCGACGGCAACTTGCGTGATATAGGGCGTCAGATTGTTAGGAATACCCTGAATATAAGGTTGACTTTATCACTCGTTTAATCCAATGGGATAGCGAACAAGGCAGCAGCAGGAACTACTGATACCCTTGTTTGTTAAACTAACAGTGCTTTTCAAGTAACGAGCAAGATGATGTGAATTCACCAGAATCTCAGGTGCATTGTTTCAAAAGAAGAAACGGCAAGAATTTTGAACAATGAGATGAAAGGGACTATATAGTAGAGAGCATTGAAATGAGGATACCCAACAGCTCTTGTTTGGTATGAAGCAAGCAATTTCACTACATTGAACTGCCGTCATACAAGAGCATGATTGTTTATACCTGAGGATCTTCACCTATCGTCCCAGATTTGTGTGCGCCAATTGGATTAAAATACCTTAATGATGTCACATTCCAATCCTAGCAAAAAAAGAAATCCTGAAATATATTTACACTCTTGTCTGCCAAATATCAAATATACCTTCATATAAATTATACCTTTTGTGCAATGACAACGTCTTTAAGTATTTCTTCAATAAAATATTTTGTCTTTCCATATGGATTTGTGCACCCACCCGCAGGGTGTTTTTCGTCTAAGGGAAGATATTGTGGGTCTCCGTAGACTGTTGCCGATGATGAGAACACTATATTCTTTACGCCATGTTTTTTCATAGACTGTTAGATTGAGATAAACACATCAGATTAAGATAGATTTGTGATGTCAGATTGGGATGGACTTGTAACCTTGAGATAAACACAGCAGATTAAGATAGATTTGTCAGATTGGGATGGACTTGTAACATTGAGATAAACACAGCAGATTAAGATAGATGTATTTGATTGATACAGCATTTGTTAGATCAAGAAAATCATGCCCAGAGTTATGTAAACTTAGATTACAATAAACTCATTGGCTTTAGAAAGATATGTTTGACTGATAGAGATATATGAAGATGCTGGTTTGCATATTAGTTTCAAAAGTGCATCAGGCACAGTTATTGCAGAAAGAAACACAAAAATTGTTTGGAAATCATCACATCACCTCCAGTAAATGGATTGTCCCTTGAATATTATTATTGTAATATTTCAGAGGGATTGACACAGATTCCCCAACAGCTTTAAGACCAGCAAAATGCATGACTGCACAAAATTTATGCTAAAAAGAGAACAATTATTGTGAAAATCAGCAATTTTAAGCCTCTTGTAAAATCAAATGCATGTTAAAATGAGAAATCATCTCATTTGTTATCAACCACCTTTTCAAAAACTTCTTCTAAGCTTTTCTTGTCTAGCAGATCAACTTTATAGAAAATTACTTCTTTCCCACTGATTTTTCTTATTCTTCGGATGCTTTCTGAATCTCAAAAGGGATATTTTTATGCCAAACAATTAACCTATGGGCTATCAGCTCATATACAACTCAATTGTTAAAAATATCATGAGGCAAAATATGCTACCTTTTTTCTTTAATTTATAACAATAATAGATAATAGATTTACCTTCAGAAGAATTACATAAATTATCAATAATAACAACATTATAACCAGCGTTCAACACTTCAACAGCGGTATGGCTTCCAATAAAACCAGCCCCTCCAGTAATTAGAATAAGATTATCTTCCATTTTTCATTAATCTGAAGAATATCAACCTATAACAAAAGATAATTTTGTTCGTACCTAACCAACTGCTTGACCCAAACATTTCATAGCTAAACAACTAAAAGACAACTTTAGGACAAAAAATGAAGTACTGATAAGACACTTCCCTTGCTGGCCTGGTTTCTGAGAATAAAAGGTACCTGATAGCTAGACCTTTTCGTGTTATGACATTATAGACATGCAGAAAGTCTGATATCAAATGAAATTTGATTGGCTCGTTAGCTTTGTGTGGCCAATCAAACCTTGTGTGACATCAGGCTTTAGGTATTTGATATCATTACAAGAAAGGTCTTCTAAGAAACGATTTCAACCATCCTCAATATCAAGCTATTATGTTTTTCTAATATGGTCTGTATTGATAGAAGTCTAAGGTCAGGGTTCCAAGTTACTTAATGATAAATTTCTAAACACCCTTATTTCATTAGTTGAACATACAGATATTGAATGTTTGTCTTGAGACAAACCTTACCTAAAAAACGTTCAAGGACCCTTCATAATGACAGACTATTGCTAATAATCACTTACTGTGATATCGCTACAATTTGTATGGTATATAAAAAACTATATATTATACACATGAGGTTCATTCGTATCCTATGAGACTCGCTACCTAAATAAATGAATCATGCTTACCTTTATTAGCAAATCACAAATGATGCCCTTGTAGTTTCTTGTAAAAGCTAAACAAATCTACGGCTATAGAAATTTTAAGAAAGTGTCGACGTGTCCAGGACAACCTTCAGTAAAAATACCGGAAGTAAACTGACTCGTAGTTTTATACTGTGGTTTTAAATTACAATGCATATTCTATATGATTTGTTTTTTGTCTACAAAATCGTCGAACATGTGAAAAATATTCAAAAATATCAAAACCAAAGTCTAAAATCAGTAAAGACGAACGTTTATCGTCGATAAAAGGAGCATTTTCGACCCTTCCCGTGTGCATGAAGCGGTTATACAAAGTCTACAAAGGCGGATTTATCGACTTATCGTTATTCACATATTTAATAAATCGATTATGATTTTTTGGCACTTCACTCGATGTTAGGTAAATTCTACAGGTTCAAAGGGTCATCTCTAAAATTTTGGGTGGAATTATACACACTTCGAACTCAAGCCAGGAACAGTTGATGGAAAAACGAGTCAACTATCGAGTATCGATCCTCCGGTAGGATCGAACATGCCCCCCCCCCTTTCCTCTCTACCTCACCATTTCAGAGCTAGAGAACCGTTAAGTGTATAAAAGCTCGTCGCCGAGATGAAAAGCTTTTACACAAATAAATGAAGCAAACTAAGTATGAATACAAAAAAAAATTTACGATCTTGCTTTTAGAAAAAGCTTCGCGATTCTCGAACTCATGGCAATAAACTATGAAGTACATGTTTTCGACGGGTCCAAATTTCCGAAACGGAGGCCATATTTCCTTGGAAATACGGCCCGGGGAGAGGAGCAAATTTTGGGGGGGGATTTTCTTGGACACTGTGTACGAAATTACTTACGTGGTAAAAAAAGAGCGTCTTGATGAATTTTCGTAGTTCTATAATCTATATATCCGTCAAGACGAACTACCCATTCAAATTCGTCTATTAATAGACGAACTATGGTAATTCGTATTAACGGATAATCTGGTCTGTTTGCCAATGTCTCAGTATAAATCGGGGCATTATTGCGACTATGAAATCAGTCTCTTATTGACAATGAAGTCTCTGACTGGAACGGTTGCTTAGTCGCTTGTTTTGTTTCACTTTCAGTGTATTTTAGCCGCAAATCTCAGTTGTCAGGCGTGTCCCGTGGTAGACAAATATACTGCTAGGCCTCCTAGGAAAAATCCCTGTGAAAACAATAATCACAGATTCCTAAAAGTAGTACGTCACTAAACATAATTATCTCCACCTGGTATATATTCGCTTGCATAATTGCCTCAGTGCAAAGTGATTTCTTCCCTGTATCCCTCCATTACACCAAAATGAAGGCTTGCACAATGCTGTTCGAGATCCTCGTGCTGCTAAAAATCGTTTATATCGACGCGCAAACTTGCGACCAAATCAAATACACAACAATCAACGACATTCGTCGCAGCACGAAGTTTCAAGCTAAACCAAACTCCAAAATATGCGATCGCAACTTCATCAAAGACGACAACTGGTATCGATTTGACAGTGTGGCTGGTAATACAATACCAGACCACAATCCTGGCATTGGTTCTTGTGGTACGTTCGTTCCAATTTGGTTTAAAGGCACTCATCCAACACAAAATAACGTTGTGAAAGACGCCAAAGCCTGCGCTGCCTTACCATACATACTTCCCGCAGGATGTGGTCGTTCTTACGGCATTAAAGTAATAAAATGCGGTTCATTTTACTTGTATCGTTTGAAAGAGCCTAGGAATTGTGATTTTGGTTACTGCGCTGGTAAGAGAAGTCAGTATTCCTTTTCTAAATAAGTGTTTAAGTAGGAAATTGTCATGAAGGTTAAGATTAAACTCGATCTAAAATATTTCGTTTCATAATAAAATGCTTCCTAGTAATTTGCAAACCGGAAATCTTCAAATCAAAGAGGAAAGCTCTTTCGCATTATGAGCATGAATCTGATTTTGATACCTTGATTTTGATTATTTAAATTTGAAATTCCACTGTCCATAGATTGCTTCTGCATGATAAAGGTTGAGTATCCAATGAGAGGTTTCATGACTTTTTAAAATTTTAGTAATCCTAACTTAACCTCTTAACCTGGTGATATCAGTCACTGATGTTTTAGATTTTATTTTAATACTCAGTGGCAGTCATGAAAACCCTTGACCGCCCTTGAAGGTTTGCTTCGCTGTTAGGTAAATCATGCACTATACAAGTGATAAGACATCATCAATCTTTTTCGTCGCGTTAATCCTCATATGTCAAGAGTCTGTAACACAAATAATTTTGGACGCTTATAATTAACATATGATACGATTTTCAACTTTTTCCCACTCCATTCTGAAATGAGACACTACAATAGCGTGCTGCTAAGATTATTTACCGATTAGATTGGAACACTCCTAGCGACCAAGTGTTGTCGAAGGCTAATTGGAACACTATTAGAGACATGAACTCAAAACGATTGTTATGCTTTGCATATAATTGTTACTATGGTCACGTTCCAGAACAATTGGAATCCATAGTTAAAAAAAGTAATTACACATATGATTTTAGAAGGAAGTTAAGTTTAGTATTACCAGTGCCTAAATCTAACTATCTTAGGAATTCAATATCCTTTATAGCGGCTAGTCTGTGGAACTCTTTATCGAATGAGCATAGGGCTTCAAATAACATTACTAGTTTTAAAAAGACTTTAAAAACAGTTAAATATTAATCTATATATTGTTTGCATGGGACTGAATAAATAGGGGTTTTTTTTATATAAAATAGATTAAATGTTTCTTAATTGTAAACACACGACCACATCAGTACATCTGTAATTTTATCGTGTTTAAATAAATGCTTTAGTAGTAGTAGTAGTAGTAGTAGTAGTAGTAGTAGTAGTAGTAGTAGTAGTAGTAGTAGTAGTAGTAGTAGTAGTAGTAGTAGTAGTAGTAGTAGTAGTAGTAGTAGTAGTAGTAGTAGTAGTAGTAGTATAGTAGTAGTAGTAGTAGTAGTAGTAGTAGTAGTAGTAGTAGTAGTAGTAGTAGTAGTAGTAGTAGTAGTAATAGTAGTAGTAGTAGTAGTAGTAGTAGTAGTAGTAGTAGTAGTAGTAGTAGTAGTAGTAGTAGTATAGTAGTAGTAGTAGTAGTAGTAGTAGTAGTAGTAGTAGTAGTAGTAGTAGTAGTAGTAGTAGTAGTAATAGTAGTAGTAGTAGTAATAGTAGTAGTAGTAGTATTTACAATGCGACAAATAGGGTCTAGAGAAAAATCACAAGTCCCTTAGAGGCTTTTAGACCAGGCTGAAGTAAAAATCTAATAAGAAGTATTTTCAGAAAAAGCAAAAAAAATAGAGTTTGTTTTGATGTGATGAATAGAGCCCGATTTTTGGCGGTGTTTCATACCCCACACACCCGCAGTTCTCTGTACGTCCTTGACTATCAATCTGATTCCCTCTTATCTCCGCATTATGTTTAACGTTAAACGTATTCTGTCGACACCTTGTCTCGATCCGAAGCCTTTTCTAAATGCTCGCAATAATGCTCCCTACCCTAAACAAACCACATTCCGTTCATGTTTTCTTTAAATCTCGTCTTTCGTATTTTAGGGACCAAGTTACCGAACTCTTCATGTTCAGCTACTGGTGAAAGTACCCTTCCTGTTTGTCCGGGTAGGTCATTTAGTGATCCCATGATCACCTTGAAAAACTAAAATAAATACGAACATCTTTAACGGAATATTATGAATCTTATCTTTTGAGGACATACTTTAGCGTTCAAGCGTTGAGTGCGAGAAATTTTTCACGATTTTTCCGTTCTGAAACGTTACGTTTATTAGGATGAATTTACTCCTCAAATGGTCTGTTGATTCCAAAAAGATTGCTTTTCAAGTAAAATCATAATTTTTAAACCCATTTCAGAAAACTCAAAGTACCCTAAAACGTCATCGTGAGAAAGGCTAATTGACGAAGTGTTCCTTCACGAGTTCACGGTGCAAATAGAATTCGTTCCCGGCCCGTAGGCACATACACTGCAGTTTCCTGCACCGTGAGAGTGTCTTCAATCAGAATTACAGTAAATTGTAACATAAAAGTGGAAATTAAAGTGTAAAAAAAACGAAGGCTTGTCGAAATGACGTGTCAAACGTTGACATATTTCCTACAAAGTTGTACGTTTCGCGCCGAAAACGTGAAGTAAACAACAAAGAAACAAAACGTTTCAGAACGCAAATGGCAGTATCTTTAACATAAATGCTCCCCCCAATACGGGTTTTTTTTCAACACAGACATCTTTATAATAGACATCTTTCTAGTACAGACATCTCTCTAATACAGACATCTCTCTAATACAAACATCTCTCTAATACAGACATCTCTCTAATACAAACATCTCTCTAATACAAACATCTCTCTAATACAAACATCTCTCTAATACAGACATCTCTCTAATACAAACATCTCTCTAATACAAACATCTCTCTAATACAAATCTCTCTAATACAAACATCTCTCTAATACAGACATCTCTCTAATACAAACATCTCTCTAATACAAACATCTCTCTAATACAAACATCTCTCTAATACAAACATCTCTCTAATACAGACATCTCTCTAATACAAACATCTCTCTAATACAAATATCTCTCTAATACAAACATCTCTCTAATACAGACATCTCTCTAATACAAACATCTCTCTAATACAAACATCTCTCTAATACAAACATCTCTCTAATACAAACATCTCTCTAATACAGACATCTCTCTAATACAGACATCTCTCTAATGCAAACATCTCTCTAATACAAATCTCTCTAATACAGACATCTCTCTAATACAGACATCTCTCTAATACAAACATCTCTCTAATACAGACATCTTTCTAATACAGACATCTCTCTAATACAAACATCTCTCTAATACAAACATCTCTCTAATACAAACATCTCTCTAATACAGACATCTCTCTAATACAAACATCTCTCTAATACAGACATCTCTCTAATACAAACATCTCTCAAATACAAACATCTCTCTAATACAAACATCTCTCTAATACAAACATCTCTCTAATACAAACATCTCTCTAATACAGACATCTCTCTAATACAGACATCTCTCTAATACAAACATCTCTCTAATACAAACATCTCTCTAATACAGACATCTCTCTAATACAAAATCTCTCTAATACAAACATCTCTCTAATACAAACATCTCTCTAATACAGACATCTCTCTAATACTGACATCTCTCTAATACAGACATCTCTCTAATACAAACATCTCTCTAATACAGACATCTTTCTAATACAAACATCTCTCTAATACAAACATCTCTCTAATACAAACATCTCTCTAATACAGACATCTCTTTAATACAGACATCTCTTTGATACAGACATCTCTCTAATACAGACATCTCTCTAATACAGGCCTCTCTGTAATATAGACATCTCTCTAATACAGACATCTCTCTAATACAGACACCTCTCTAATACAGGCATTTTTTAATACAAACACCTTTCTAATACAGACATCTCTCTAATACAGGCATATCTCTAATACAGACATTTCTCTAATACAGGCATCTCTCTAATCCAGACATCTCTCTAATACAGACACCTCTCTAATACAGACACCTCTCTAATACAGATACCTCTCTAAAACAGACTATACAACCAGTAGCATATCACGTGTTTATGCCCTTCAGCATGGAAAACATTCAATATTCATAATTCTGCTATTCTTTTTTAAAATTCACTCAATTTAGAAATTTTTTAATTAACTTTTATTAAGATTAAAATCTTTTTTAAACCCTATAATCAAAATTGTATTATATTGCATTATCGCTTTTTAATTTGTGCTATATTATGGTGTCTGTCATGTGTCTATTATGGTATGATAAATTCAAGATTTAAGATTCCTTTATTCTACACAGGCGTGATACCACGTGTCGTAGTTGAAGCGGGTTTTAAGGAAGAGGATACTCAAGAAGTAAGACTAAAATGTACCTGGACAAGTCATGGAAACGTATCAAATACCGAGTATGAAGCGCGATGGTTTGGCGATACTACCCATCTGGTACCAAAAATCCAAAGGAATTTCACTGGATTGGAGAATCCAGAATTCCTGTTCCACCCAGCCTACCTGAGTGAGCACAAGACGACTGGTTATTTTTTCCATAAAAGGGTAAGTTGAACATAAAGTACGTGATTAACATACACCACGATTGGTTTATGTGACTTCGTTCATTAATAAAAGGATGATAAAATCAACAGTAAGATGATATGACATTATGTATAACTGCTATTTTAACCACAACATTTTCCCCAAGAGAAAATATACGTCGCCACAAAAAACCCTTAGGTGGTGCTACTTAACATCACTTTACTTTAAAGGTCTATTGTTCAGTCCGGGCTCGTTTCAAGACTGGCAGTTGGTCAAAATGGGTTCCGAGCAAACAAATTTACACAGGAATGGAGGTTTGTAAGAAAGAACCCAGTTTAATTAAACTTAGTTGCGATATAAAATTGTTGAAGAAATAATGCATATATCCATATATTTGGAATTACGCAGGTAACTCCGACATTTATCCCACTGCTCAAAGATTGCGGCGAAAGTGATCGTGAAGTTGTCATTACCGTAAGACCTCATCTTCCAATACGTGTAAAACCTGTTACGATTGACATTGCTTCACCAAGACGTAATCAACTCATCGACGAAATATGCGTTGTCGGTGAAAAAAAATTCTTCCAGGACTGTGGGATCGTTTTCGACGCAGGACATCGGGTTGGGCGACCGTTGAGGTTTAAATTGATGACGACTTGTGGAACGGGGAGCGGAGTCAAGAATGAGTTCTCTACATACAAACTGCAGCATCACTTCGAGAACATCACTAAAATCAATAGATTTTGGGTGCAGTATACGTTCCCAGAAATACAAGTAAGTTTTGTCATAGTTATATCAGTAATATCACACTAGATAGTGCATTTACTGTTATCCCAAAATAAAAAGATTAATGCCGCAATAACAGTTACAGACTCGCAGTCGTTCCCATTAAAACAAAATATATTTTATACTCTTTTTAAGCCGGTATTCTACTAGCGATATTTCTCCTGCGAAGCGACTTTATTCTTTTGTATTTGAGCAATTTGTTCCAGATGATTGCAGTTAAGAAAAGTGAAAATAATAAGTTAAATGTCGCTTCGCGCCAAAATTGATGCTTATGGAAAACCGGCCATATACTCTACAGCTATATATAGTTGCTTATCTAGTGCTAAGAATAACAATACATATTTCTTCAAAGTGCGCTAGTTTCCCAGCCATGTTTCCTGAAGTTAGACAAACCAGGAAACATTGTTTCCTAGCCATGTTTCATGAAGATGGACAAACCAGGAGACATTGTTTCCTAGCCATGTTTCATGAAGGTAGACAAACCAGGAAACATTGTTTCCTAGCCACGTTTCATGAGGGTAGACAAACCAGGAAACATTGTTTCCTAGCCATGTTTCATGAGGGTAGACAAACCAGAAGCCCACATTGTTTCCTAGGCATGTTTCATGAAGGTAGACAAATCAGGAAACATTGTTTCCTAGCCACGTTTCATGAAGGTAGACAAACCAGGAAACATTGTTTCCTAGCCATGTTTCATGAAGGTGGACAAACCAGGAAACATTGTTTCCTAACCATGTTTTATGAAGGTAGACAAACCAGGAAACATTACTTCTATATTCAAAGTTATTTATCTATTAATTTAAGCTATCAATCTATTTATGTATAGTTAAAAAAACAAAAGTACAAAAAGCAAGAATGTTGGTCTGCAGGAGATCCACACTTCAAGACATTTGACGACAAGTCAGTTAATATTCAAGCTCAGTTTAAAATACATTTGCACATGTCAGCTCTAAAATTGTTTTGCTATAATTTTCACTGAGCCCTTCAATCAAGTGAAAATATATAAATTCTTTTTCATTCAGACGATACGATTTCTATGGCAGAGGAACGTTTTTATTGTATGGAAATAAACATTACGGAACAGAGGTCAGGAGTTTTTATGAATAGATTTTAACCACCATCAAAACTATTGCCACGCTTTGCTGTCGAATCTGATGAGATGCCAGTTTTCCCTTGTTTGACTGCTACCGCGCGTAATATCCAGTCAACTCTCATGCAACTCTTGTTCTCGTTTGAGCGGATCGTGCGGATGTTTCCTATAGATTCAGGTACGGCAAAGAGCGTGTAATGGTGGAACACCAAGCTGTAATTGTGGCGTCGCCATCAGAGAAAATCTATTCTACAAGATCTATGACATGTGCTACACAACTCCTGGTCGTCCTTGGTGGGAAAACAACCTCAGGTCCCGTCTTAGAACTCATCAACTTCGCGACTTCAAACTCAGCAGATTTTATTCGAATATCAACCAACAAGGCTCAGCAACAAAATTCGAGGTACAAAAAAGATAAAAAATTAACGTAGCATTTAATAGAGGTCTGCAGTAACACTGGGTCAGTAATCCTTACAACAGTTTAAGCTGCATGATAGAGTTACCCGGCCAGTATAAATAAAGTTAGTTTAGTTTAGGTTTCCTCCTGTAGTAACACTGGATCAATAAGAGATGATCTTTACTGGACCTCTAGGAAGAACAGTTCAGAACTGATAGAACTATCCAGTATAAATAAAGTTAGTTTAGTTTAGGATTCCTCCTGTAGTAACACTGGATCAATAAGAGATGATCCTTACTGGACCTCTAAGTAGAACAGTTTAGAACTGATAGAGCTATATCCAGTATTAATAAAGTTAGTTTAGTTTAGTTCCTTTTGAGTTTTGAATCCAGTTTCTTTAAGTGTAATTTGAGAAGTAATTTAGAATAACTTTTATTCTAACGTTCTCTACTAAAAAATTTTAATATTGAATTCATTTCTGTCAAGATCACTTTGCCGTCTGGTGTGAAAGTCATCGTGGATCGTCAATACTGGGGGTTAAATATTAATGTTTTTGCACCTGCTGATCTTGAACATCCGAGCGAAGGTTTGTGCGGCAATAATAATGGCAATGACAATGATGACTTTGGACGGTGGAACTCCCCGAATCAATTTGGAGAACATTGGAGGTACATTGGCAAAAATTGTTTAAACACCATTCCTTATAAAAAAAAATGAGCGTTTTTATCTGTAAATATCGCTTTCTAATTTTCTTTTTATCAACTTTTTTTGAAGAGTCCGCTCTGATGTAACACTGTTTGACTACAAGGGCAAAAAATTTGAAGAAGATCAAATCGACGATGGTTGTAATCAGAAAATCTGCGTTTGTTCAAGAAATCGAAAGAGGATTTGCGGCTCTGGGGCTGAGCGCTACTGTTTCCCAAATTTAGGCTCTCTTAATAACAGAAATCATCACAAAGGATCAGGAATCGGTAAATGACGGCCTTACAATAATTACACTTAGTAGCTTCTTGATTAAGCCTTAATGCCGTATACAGGTTGTTATAATACGAGAACTAAGCCAACTCTATTTAAGCCCCTTACAGACGAGCAAGTTTTCTATGACAAGTTTTTATGTGACAAGTTTTAATTGTTCGTCTGTATGCCCGACTTTGACAATTTTTTCTATAAGTAAACTTGTTTAAAATCAAGTATACTTGATTTTGAACAAGTGTACTTGTAAAAGAAAAAATTTCGCTCGTGTGTATGAGTCAACAAAAAAAACTTGTCAAAGTAATGTGAGCACTTGTATGAGTTTGACCAGCGAACTATTGTATTTTGCAGAAATTTGCAGTGGAAGCTAGCATTTACTACAGGAGGAAACCTAAACGGCTAACTTCATTTATACTGGATAGCTTTATAAGTTCTAAACTGAAGTTGTAATAAAATAACTTTCTGAATTTCTAGTGTTGTTTTTGATTGTACAAAAGAAATGAACATTTCTTCTCATTTGCGCATGCCAAGAACTAAGGAGAGTGCACAGATTTCTATCGAGAAAAATCTGTGCAAATTCAACTGTGTGACACTAGATTACTATGTCAGGAAAAACTTAAGTTTTAAAACGAAAATAGGCTAATGTTTTATTTGTCTCGTATTGTTTTTGCTGAAGAACATTATTTTTTATTCCAACTTTTGCCAAAAAGGAAAGTGCCCAAATCGTCCTAAGCGCGCGTTGATGCTGGACGATGACACAGTGGATGATCAAGACGCCATCCCGTCATTTAATCCAACAGTAACCAGGGTTAATTTAACACTGACGTGGCCGACACCTTCAGGGATAACTAAGGATAATGTCACACAGTTTTGCGAGAAAAAATTGCGTTACTCCAAAGCTGGGGCTGCCTGTGGGCAAGTTGAAGGGGTAGATGTGGATGGTTTGGTACAACAGTGTATAACTGATATACAGGTAGCTAATATTTCCCTTGGCAAATTAATCTTCAGGAGAACTGAATCCACAACTCACTATTAAGTCTGACGAATTCGCACGTCAGTTAAAACTCTGAACTAACAAGTTTAACCACTGCTTAAGGCCCTGAATGATTGAAAATGTACTCTTTTTGTATCTTACAAGGCGACTGAAGATTTCTCGTGGGCAGCAGGTAACTTTGCGGCGTTGGAAACATCTTGCATTGCAAATATTTTCAACAATATTTCGTCGTTCAAGAACACAACTGACGGAAGTATTGAACTGGATACAGACATCCTCTCATCGCTTTGTCCAAATGACTGCTCAGACAAGGGAGATTGCGTTAATTCAACGTGCATTTGCCACGAAGATTACACCGCTGCAGATTGTTCAATCTCATTGAAAGACAGTCCACTCGTCTTTGATATCCGCAAGTCAGGATTGTGTGACAGACGGCGAAGACCATGTCGGAATGTTGGTGTGTTTGGTTTCCCGTTGTTGGACTCAGAGAACCTTACCTGCCATGTCCAAGAATATAAGGTAAGTGGCATCGTATCTTTCTTTATCTCATATCAAGTTTTAAAATGTTTCAAGTTTTTGTAGTTTATATCTTTTTCTAATCTCTTCATTTCATAATATCTCTGACCAGTTCTCCTTCATCTCTTTTTATTACGTGTCCATGCATATCATCTCAACCTTGCTTCCCTCATCTTCTCTGCAATGTCTACCATCTCACATCTTCTTCTGATCTCTTCATTTCATAACATCTCTGACCAGCTCTACCACCTTACGAAAGAGTGAACAATCACCCCAAAACAGTGTCGATCTCTTTACACAGGTCATAGACTCAGTATGGAAACCCAGCAATTCAAGGACCTTATACCCAGGACAACTGGTCGACCTCACTGAAGTGAAATGTTCGCTGCCAGAATCCCCAGTAAATATCGGTGACTATGGCAACGAAGGCGTAACAGCCGCTGGACTGAAGATTGCGATTTCAAACAACCGCATCAACGCCTCCAAAGACTCCGTGTTATTTATAACGTATGATTCTGTGTGTCAAGAGTGCAACACGACTGTAGGCTGTCATCTTCGAGTATGTGTAGTAGCCTATTTCTTTCTATACATCACTATTGTAAAATTTTGTTACATAATTATTATCACGCTATTCCCCATCTACCAAACGGGAAATACCAATGTTGACAGCCTGACAACCAGAGAAAATTAATAATTCTTCGTATGAATCACTTTGGGCTCCAAGACCGGTCGACTAAATTTCTACCTCTTTTTTGAGAAAAAAATTGATCAATGTAAATTCCTGTACCACAAATCGTAGGCAGAACTTGAAGGGAAAGAAGAGCTCGTCGTGACTTAATGACGCCACTCTATTTGGTTAAGATATCACTCGATGCCGCATTGCCACGCTAATTGAATTTTTTATTCTTTTTTATGTCTTCACAAAAAGGCTGATGCTTGCATCATATCTGGTCACTGTTTCGCTATGAACGGCAGTAACCCACGTGATTGGTGTCAACAATGCTTGCCAGAATTGTCGACTACTTCCTGGTCAAAACGCAAAGGTAAAAATGCTTCGTTGAAGGGTTTCTTGAAGATGTATCAAAAGTACATTCTCATGAGTTAAGACAATAGAGTAATTACAAATGGGAAAGAAATTAACTTCTCGACCCAAAAATATTATATTTATTTCTATCCCAAAAATTCTAATATTTGTGAATTTTTCTGCCATTTGTATAGATAACAGACCACCAATTTTAACATCGTCCAGTGTGTTTTATGCGTTCAAAGGCAAACAGCTTCGCGTACAATTGAGCGCTAACGATCCAGAGAATCGCACAGTCCAGTACAGCTTTGCACAAAGCAAAACATTTGGAGCAACTTTGTCTAAAAACGGATCATTCACCTGGACTAAAAACGACAGAGGAACCACGGCGTTTGTCTTTAATGTTACCGACGAATGTGGAGCGTATTCTACTCTTAATGTATCTGTAGTATTGAAGGACTGTCCCTGCTTGAATTCAGGTGAATGTCAGCCAGACTATCGTTATCTCGATGGAGCTGGGAACTTCACGTGTTCCTGTCCTGCTGAGTATACGGGTGACCTGTGTGAAGATGATGTTGACGAGTGCGCTGCTTCAAATCCTTGTCAT
This sequence comes from Dendronephthya gigantea, assembly GCF_004324835.1. Classification (NCBI taxonomy): domain Eukaryota; kingdom Metazoa; phylum Cnidaria; class Anthozoa; order Malacalcyonacea; family Nephtheidae; genus Dendronephthya; species Dendronephthya gigantea. Next base: position 639,457 of record NW_021163061.1, on the reverse strand, counting down.
AATGGAAGTTGTGTTAATGAAAAACCTGGCTTCTCCTGTTCCTGCTTTCAAGGATACACTAGTCGCCTTTGTCAGACTGAGGTAAAGTTACTCACTGATGTTACCTCATTAGAAAGAAATCAGCTTCACCAGTCCTCTAGGAAGAACAGTTTAGAACTGATAGACATATGTACTTAGTTTAGTTTACGTTTCCTCCTGCAGTAACACTGGATCAATAAGAGATGATCCTCACTGGACCTCTAGGAAGAACAGTTTAGAACTGATAGAGCTATCCAGTATAAATAAAGTTAGTCTAGTTTAGGTTTCCTCCTGTAGTAACACTGGATCAATAAGAGATGATCCTTACTGGACCTCTAGGAAGAACAGTTTAGAACTGATAGAGCTATCCAGTATAAATAAAGTTAGTTTAGTTTAGGTTTCCTCCGGTAGTAACATTGGATCAATAAGAGATGATCCTTACTAGACCTCTAGGAAGAACAGTTTAGAACTGATAGAGCTATCCAATATAAATAAAGTTAGTTTATTTATAATTATCGTTTCATCTGTGGTAACACTGGATCAATTTGACTCCTATTAAACCTTCAGAATGCACAGTTTTGCAAGCCAAACTATTAGAGATTTTTGTCTTATATGCCGCATTTCTACTTTCATAGATAGATGAGTGCGAATCAGACCCTTGCTTCCCTGGTGTCAATTGTACGGACCAAATCGCTAGTTTTAGCTGTGGTCCGTGCCCCCCTGGATATACTGGCGATGGAAAGTATAACTGTAGCAGAGTTGATGGAAGTGAGTGTTGAGAAACTATCAATTACTTATGATAAACTTTGTGTATCAAATTTATCAAACTGGTTCAGTTGCTTTAGCAAGAAAATAAGTTTTTATTTCTCTAAACTATGCACTGTTTTAATATTCGCAGAGGTAGACGAATGCATAGAGAATCCCAAAGTCTGTCACAACAACGCCAGTTGTAAGTTTTACAATGGATCGTACCAGTGTAGGTGTATTGATGGGTACACTGGAGATGGCGAGAATTGTACAGGTATATGATAGCATTTAGTTCTTGATGTGCTGTTGCTCTGTGTCTAAGCCAGAGTTCAACTGTCCCATTGCAACACACAAAATGATCATGCGAATAACTGTAGATTAGTCACAATATGTCCAGGAGATAAATGGGTCTATTTTACCAGCATAGTTCGTTGATTCAAAATGTTTTCATTATTTAGATGTGGACGAGTGTATGGGACACCGCTGTCTTAAGCATGCCACTTGCATCAATACCAAAGGAAGCTACTTCTGTGTCTGCGCGAAAGGTTTTACTGGTGATGGTGGAAATAACTGTTCTGGTCAGTAGAAATGTTTTGCCAACCTGAGTTTTAAATTCTCTTTAATACAAGTCATGACGCGCTCAAATTAAATCATGTTTTTAAAGCAGAGCTAGTGAAGGATGGTTGCAGAACTAGAACGTGTTTTCCAGCGTCTGGCTAGCTTATTCCTTATTTAGAATTAATCTCTCTAAACCTTCAGATATCAATGAATGTGCGCATACTCCGGATGTGTGTAATCCTCAGGCCAATTGTAGAAATACTCCGGGCTCGTTCTCCTGCCTTTGCAAGACAGGATTCACTGGAAACGGTGCAAATTGTACAGGTAAAATTTGTAAATAAAACCTCCCGACAAAACAGCTTTCGTACAACCGGCCCCTGATATTACTAAAAACAAAATGATTTTGTTTTTCGTTACTGACACCGTTTATACCGTAGATATAGATGAATGCGCACAGTCTACTTGTCACGAGCACGCGAGATGTAACAATACAGTGCCTGGATATGTTTGTGAATGCAGGCAGGGATATTTAGGAGATGGTAAAAACTGTACAGGTAAGATGTGGTCATAATGATTCCGTGATCAAAACTTCGATGCTAAAAAGTAATTCCTTTCAGAGAACAAACCACCTCAATTTTCGACGCCAAATATGTTACTTGGAATCTACGAAGAGTCTTTGCGAGTTCAGATCAAAGCCGAGGACCCTGAAGATCATAAAATCACATTTACTTTGTTGGCGAATGGATCATTAAGCCTAAGTTCCGCTTCGATCACAAAAGATGGACGCATGGATATATCGCTAAGTGGAAAGAACGGAACAGTCTATGTTCAAGTTGAAGATGTGTTGGGTGGAAGGAACGTGCTAATTCTTCACGTGAATGCCATGCAATGCCTATGTGAACACGGTGGTAAATGTTACCAAAAGAAAAGCGTTGAATATCCAACGAAACCATCAGATTATCTGTGTGAATGCAAGGCTCCGTTCTCAGGAAACTTGTGCGAAATTCGTCCAAATCCATGCGATGAACGGCCATGTTATTTAGGTCTCACGTGCTCACCCGCTCAGAATTCCGAAGGATTTACTTGTGAAACTTGCCCGCCTTTATTCAAAGGAGATGGGAAAACCTGTGAACTTGATACTACCAAAGGTAAAATACTGTTTAACAACGTTTAGTATACTAAAGGGGATGGAACGAACGAGAATAGTCTTAAAAGTCTTAGAAGATTATAATACTTTTCCAATCGTAGAAAAAAATTCTGTGGACTCTTCAATTAAACTGACGAACCAACAATGGAATGAAAAATTGGCAAAGAAAACATCGAAAGAATATAAGAATCTCGTTTCTCGACTTATTGCGGAGGTAGGAACCAAGAAATGTATCGTTATAATTTGCGGTGATGAGTTTGTGAAAGTATTTGTGTGTTCATATTTTACAGATCAGAGATATTTACAAACAACTTCCCGGATTTAGTTTTGTCATGGTTAAAGAGCTCAGGTATGATTTTTTAAGATAACTGTTGATATGTGATTGGCAAGTATGCTAGCTGCATTTTTTTTTTTCCCAGACAAGGCAGCGTGATCGTTGATTTCCAGATAATATTTACGAAGAAAATAGACAATCCTCTCGAACCCTTGGAAAAAGTGGCTAACACTGGAAAACTGGGAAATATGACTTTTGAAATTCAGCGTTTAGATGGTAGGCCATCAAATATTCGTATCTGTTCTAAACTGTTCTTCCTAGAGATCCAGTAAATATCATCTTTTATTCATCCAGTGTTGCTTATACTGGATACCTCTATCAGAATTGTGTTGGGAGATAATTAGATGCATGAAATACATTGGATCAGACAGTAAAAAGTCAAGTTAGTTTCGAGTTACAAGCACTGAATATGAATCTTTAGATAAAGACAACTCATCGACGGAAGACAGGATCCTGGGGTTGGACAAAACTATCTTCATTGTTATTGTGGTCGTGATCGTCGTTCTCATCCTGGGCACAATCGTAGCAATCTGCTTTGGAAGACGACGTAAGAGAAACAGCGGAAAAGCCAGGATAAACAAATATCCGGAACCTTACACAGTCGCGAATCAACCTGAGGCAGCCAAGGTTTTAAATGCGGATGAAATTGGAAATCCAGGGAAAGAACCTGATGCGATGGATTTAGAAGTTTATCGTAATAACGAAGTGTGCACCGAAGAAGAGACATCTTAAGCAAAGCTTTACGCTCTGATGTCATCATGTCATATCCTACTCCTACTGACGATTGACTAACATATATTCTACATAATAATTAACAATCAGTATACACTTATGATAGGAGTACTTTAGTCTAATTTTCCAGCATGTTAGATATAGTTTTAACTGCACTCGAGACTTTTTATATCCAGTTATAGTCTCATTCAACTGAAATAATTCATGTATAGGCCATACGCCATATGTAATACGTTACCATGTTTGTCGTACTCCACTTTAGGGCAAAGTCCCAGTTTTTATTATGTAAATTGATTCATAAAACAATATTATTACTGAGCATTTGAGTCCGCTGTACTGTGCTGTTGTACTCTACGAACTGACGTATAACAAATTTTCTAGTCGATTCCTCGCGCTTGACTTTTTCCTCCGCTGTTTAGTATATTTACATGTGATCTACACTTGTAAACTTTAAAAGCAAATTTTTAGAGCTTTTCAAAATGAATTATTACGACTTTAGTTCTGAGCTGAATTCCTGGCAGTTTCAGAACGAAATGGTTGCTTTTGTCGGGTCTCGAGGATCGCGTAATTCAACAGTAAAACTCGTCGCGCGTGGTAACCTGATAGCCTTGATTTAATCCTCGAAGTCGGAACCACAAACCACATCACTAAGCAACAGAAACACAACAAACACGGCCTCTCTCATTCAAATTTCCATGCTTATATCCACGTTCACAGCGAACAACACAAACAATATGTTAGATACAGCAAGGCGGTAAGACACGTCGAGGAACGAAGCTTGCTCCGAGAATCTTTAAACCAACTGGTTCATTTGGCAACAAAACAAAGCGTTTTTTAAAGGCTATTACGGTTAGAATCTCGAACTTGCAATTAAATTGCCCTGTTTTATTAACCAAACGATTGAAAATCCGGGATGGGTTGTGGTAGCTCAAAGGCAGTGATAGTACCCAGCGCCACGAACATAGAAGAAGCTGTGAAAAGTCGGAATGAAGATGAGAGGAAAAAGAGATATCCAGTATAAATAAAGTTAGTTTAGTTTAGGTTTCCTGCTGTAGTAATACTGGATCAATAAGAGATGATCCTTACTGGACCTCTAGGAAGAACAGTTTAGAACTGATAGAGCTATCCAGTATAAAAAATAGACGAAAAAATGTATGATAAATTTTATTCTAACGTTTCGAATAAAAAAAATTAATGGTGTATCCATTTCTGTAAAGTATATATCGGTATAACCTTGCCGTCTGGTGTGAAAGTCATCGTGGACCGTCGAAGCTGGGGGCTAAATATTTACGTTTGGGCACCTACTGATCTTGAGCATCCAAGCGAAGGTTTGTGTGGCAATAATAATAAAAATTGCAGTTATGATTTCGATCAGTGGAACTCTTTCAATGAATTTGGAGCACATTGGAGGTACGTGCATGGTAGTAGAAAAAAAATTTGTTTAAACACCCTTCCTTATCTATAAATATACATGAGCTCTTTCATCTATCACATACAGAGGACAAACTTTCTTTAATTTTCTTTTTAGCAACTTTTCTTTTGAAGAGTCCGCTCTGATGTAACACTGTTTGACTACAGGGGCAACGAATCAAATATTTTGACAATTAGGTTATGCGTTGAACATAGTCTACAAAGTACATGCAGTACATTTGTACAATAGTTGGCTAGTAAGTCAAACAGATTTAGCTATCATTGATAATCACTTTAATAAGCTGTGTGTAGGTCATACACATAATACTGTAGCCTTTACAGCTTCGACTCAGTGTGCGAATTTATTGAAAATACCTTCCTAAATATGATGACGTTTTAGAATTTAGAAGAAACAATGAAAAATTATACAATTCTCAAAGCAGCACTGCATTGGCTTCAGGGATTTGCTGATGATATACATTACAAGACAACGGACTATAAAACATCCATCAGAAGTGAATTGGATCCAAAAAAATTGGATCGTGTATTGGACGGTGTGAACAGACCTTTAACTTTAGGGTCCATAATCACATGACAATCTCGTGATCTACGAGATTGAGAACTGGAAGAACTGGAGGGTAGGGTGTAATTCTATTTCGTCATTGTTATACGTCACTAGAAAGTCACGTGAGATAGAGCGCGCGCGTCTGCCGCGCGATCTAGCAATCAGTTCGAGCATAGTATTTCTAGCGATCAGTTGTGCGAAAACTTTTTTCTATGGAATGCCATGACTGTCTTAGGTGATCTGTTTTTTATACATCATGTGCTTTTGTCATTTTATGTGGTCCAAACGCAATTACATGGGATCTTAACTGCATTATATGCGGTCGAAAAATCATTATATGCCGTGCAAATGTCATTATATGCTGTGCAAATGCTATTATATGCTGTGCAAATGCTATTATATGCGGTGCAAATGTCATTATGTCAAAACTTCATTATGACATGACATTTCGTTAGGACGTATTTTCTTTACGACATAACTTCATTATGACATAACATCATTATGACATATTTTCGTTATGACATAAATTCTTTATGACATAAATTCTTAGCATAACCCTTTTTTTTTTAATTCGCAACAAAATGGCGTCATTGCTAACAATGTCGAATATTCTGGAGAAATTAAGTCTTTCATCACTAATCCAACGATTTGTAGATGAAAATATAACCCCAGATATTGTTTGTATGCTTTCCTTGTCCGAAATTAATCAGTTGGGCTTACGTAATCATAGCGATATTATGGCACTTCGAGTTGAATGCACCAAATATGGAGAAAGCCAGCCAACTCGAAGTAACCGCTCGCTGAAGTATGAAATCCCGAAAGAAATACTTGAAAGCTTCCTAGATGAAGGTTTTTTGATAAGCGAAATAGCTTCGATGTTGTCTGTATCCGAAAGCACCATATATCGTCGGATGTCATGCTATGGTCTAAGCAAACGCACTTTTTCTGACATTTCTGAAGAGCAGTTGGATGTCTACGTAAGGGAAATTGCGAAAGATTTTCCATTTTGTGGGAAAAAATGTTCCAGCAGTTTTTGGAACAGAAAGGCATCAGAGTTCAAAGAACAAGGCTGCGAGATTCCATACATCATGTTGATAGTGAAGGTGTCGAAGATAGGAAAAGGGGAAGATTACATCGTCGCGTGTACAACGTCAAGGGGCCCAATCATTTATGGCACGTGGACACGAACCACAAGCTGGTGAGGTGGAATTTCATAATTGTGGGGGGGATTGATGGTTTTAGTCGGCTGCCAGTAATGTTAATCTGCACTAACAATAACAAAGCCGATACATTACTTTCATGCTTTTTGGATGCAATTTCTGAGTACGGTTTACCCAGCCGAGTAAGGACCGACAAAGGTTTGGAGAATGTCCGCATTGCAGATTTCATGATCGAAAAAAAAGGGAGAAATCGCGGAAGTATCATCACCGGTCCCAGTACTCATAACCAAAGGATAGAGAGACTTTGGCGAGATGTTTTCCAAGGTGTTTTGAGCTACTATTATAACCTATTCTATTTCCTTGAAGATCAGCTAATTCTTGATCCATTTAATGCCGTACATATTGCTGCCCTCCATTTTGTTTACATGGAAGAAATAAACAATAAACTCAAAATCTGGCAAAGAGCATGGGCAAATCACCGGATGCGAACCACAAAATCAAGCCCTTTTCGACTATGGGTTGCTGGTCAAGCTCAGAATCCCACTGGACTTGATGAATCATTAAATAATTGGCAAAACCTTGGAATAGAAGGAAATGTTGAAGGCAATTATGACGAATTCGAAGAAGAACGACCAATATTTTCCCCTCCGATTCTAGAACTTAATGAAGACTGCAGATCTGAACTTGCTTCTATTACTTTACAAGGTGATGATTACAAAATTGAGCGATATATGTTAGCTCTTGAAATTATTCAAAGGAATGTAAACATGGCTTTATTGTAACTGTAAATATCATATAACAAATTAAGGAACACCAGTCAATGAAAAAAATCGTATATGCAGTTTGTAAATTTATAAAACTTTAGTACGACGTAAATCTGAATAAAGGTTTACTTCGTGTCCTAACTGTAACACTTTGCGATTAGACATTGCCAAAGTGTGCGCTGGCGAAAGCCTCGTCATATAAACTAAACAATGTATCATCATCTGGTAATGATATGGTATTATGCGATGCGTAAGGTAATTGCAAGGCATTGATGCAGGTGTTGGATGTGGGAAGGAAGGACTTTGTCATTTCAAAAAACCTAATCGAGGGTGCCAGCTTAAATCCAAGCAATGGTTCTTCGTCACTTGCCGTGGCAAATTGTAGGATAGAACCTAGTGTTATGTCACCCCGTCTTCCAGCTAGAAAAAAAAAGAAAGTTTGTTTATACTTAAAAGCAACGCAAAACTAGGAAAAACGTCATAATTTCTTGATACTGTAAACACCATAAAAGTAAAACTATATTTATGTTCAAAAATGACAACGGTATATAGGGAGCGTATATGAAATATACAGGATGTATAAAAAGAAGATACTCAAACTTTAACACGACATTGTGCGTAAATTACATGACTAACAAGTGCTATTTTTTACATTAGAATAGATCAGGAATCAACCACGAATTTGTAAAAGATGCCTTTTCCTAAAGGATTTTCGAATAATTAATTAAGCATATTGGACAAACGTAGGTCAAGTACAGTGTAGGCGTGGAATTTCAATAGTTTATTTACTCAACCCACAGAAGTGGAATCGAGCTCGTATTTGCTCATTTCTTCTCCTTATTGTACGAAAAAGGTGTCATTCGAGAGTTATAGCCTGATCTATCTTAATATCCAACAATTAAGCATGTTGACCAAGTACTTGACGCACTGTAGCGTGCTGATGTTGAACTACCCTTTTTTATACACCCTGTACAGTATATGTATAGTCGAATCTCACCAGCTACATGCCGCATGTATTTACACAACACTGTATAAACAGCAGTTTCATAGGTCCTTTTATTAGAGCCAACTGGGCTGAAGTCTGGCGTCAATAAAGCATTCAGTTTTCGCATTGTGAGTACAGACGATGGATTAGGTCTAAAGATCTCTCTTAGTGTTGGTATTTGTTTGCAAATCTAAAAAAAGAACAAAATTTGCTCTATAATGAACAGAGACCTGAAAACTTGAGCATAACTGCCTGCCTGGTCATAAATGGGAAAACATCTACAAACACACAGATATAATGAAATCCCAAATGTACATTCAATTCTTTATCAGAGCTTTTTGCTGGGTTGATGAAACGTTAAACTAATGTAATGAAACAAATGAAATTAGCCTGCATAGCCATAGGCGTTAGGAGATTGGGGTATGGCTTCATGCTGATGGTTTGGGTTTTGTGGCGCAATAGACAATCAAAAAAATTCGCATTTCCTTAATTGTCTAAGGTGGGACATGCACGACAAAAAAATAAATATACCATATGCTGAGAAAATTAGGGAGGTGAGGTGGGGAATGGGAAACACTCCACAGGGTTTTCCCATGTGCGCCTTCTACTTTCCTATTTTTTTAGCTCAAATTTTTCGCTTTATTATTGTGCGCACCTCAAATGCAAACCCGCAGGATTGAAGCCAGACCCCAATACAACTCCATGCCCTTATTACTGCCAGCTACACAGGCTAATATTAAATGATAAATTAAACTAACTGTCATAGTGTGTAGTTCTTACGTATAGAGCCATTACAAAGTTTTTTTCTACCTATACAATAAAGTTTTATCAGCATTTTTTACTGGCCCGTGATTTACAAAACATACGAGTAATGCCGAAAGTATTTTTTAGTTTATTTGTTCATTCATTTACTCAGATGATTACCTGGAACAGGCCAAGTTTTTCTAAGCCATTTTGTAAATTGATCAAGGATTGAGAAGTGCACTCTGGGTCAAATATTCTATCGATGGTATCTTCAGACAAAAATTGTGGAAGTTTGCCGTTTTGAAGCACACTTAATCCTGCATTTACAGAAGAATATATAAACAATAAGTGAAAAGACTGACAGGCATAATGTTATTTCAACATTCATGCTGGCAGTGCAGAATGTAATTTGCATTTTGTTTTAGGTTTCCTTATTAAGACTATCATACCAGCTACTGTACTCAACTGTCATTTTTAATATATGACACCTCTGTTAAGTTCTGTCATCAAAATCAAATATTAATGTCGTTTCCTTAATAATTAACAATACTGATTGCTGTTTTACAATATGTTCTTTCTTTAAGCTTACCCATAATGGTTCCCACACAAGTATATTCATCAGCTAACAGCTCTCGTAGTCCATTGTCGAAATATTTTTCTTTTATTTCCATCATTGTTAATCTGAAAAACTCCTTCCGAGGACCTCCGTAATCCTGTGCTTGCTATTTAAAAGATAACCACATGCAAATTAAGACAAGTCATTTAGTTTTGCTTGAATACAGTGATTCACTATAACATGCCAGCATGTCCTGTATAAGGCTGAGTGTTGTCAATTGGTGCTCTGTTGCCTAGAATTTAATTGACAAACCTGCACACACACCTTTTTACCTCACTTGGCCAAGAATAGTGGGCATACACCCCTAGTAAACCTATCCCTACTGTATAATAAAATATCTGTCAGAATTTCTGGCTGCATTAATTAATATCGCATGTAATTTCTAAACTCAGGCATTTACATTAAAATCAGAAAATGATCACAAAAAATATAGTACCTCTCCATAAAATTGAACATCTAATGTGAGAAATGGATTTCAACCCAATTTTTTATTTCATGACTACGGTGATAAAACGGAACTTCAACAATTATAACCAACCATACTACATGAAGTACAACTTACAACCAAAACACATTTAAACCTCGGATGTCCACACACAACCATAATTGACACGTAAACCCCCACTATCCCCAACACAGACTTTGACACCTGACCTCAGTGACGTAACATATTAACGCATTTTATGCACACACGTGCAATCCTTGACCCCTTTTCGACAGGGCTTCCACTTGCAAGGAAATTTCCCTGCAAAAGGAAATTTTGGCTTTTTCAAGGAAAAAGGCAAGGAAATAAAATTGAGGAGGAAATGGACAGGAAATTTTAGCCTGGGCAAGGAAATTGCAAGGAAATCTTGAAAATTGTTTATATTAGACTTAAAATTGAATAAAAAATAATAAGTTTGCAAAGATTTGGTTCTTCAAGTATATAACCATTTTCCTCACTCATAGGTGTAGGGTTTTGTTTTCTTCCGGGAGGGGGGCTTAAAGCTTGGCTAACCAAGGTATAGACTTCATGTAAGCCCAGCTAAAAGTCTCCCTGTATAAAATGAGGAATACAGAAAGTAGTGGCTGCGGATCTAAACTTCGTATTTCAGAATTGCTTTTCTAAGTTGTTTGATATATTATTATATGTTATTATATTCACTAATAAAACTGTTTCATGTGTATATAAGGATGTCTTTTTAAAGATTCAACATTGCTATATGATGCAATTATTACCTAGTAAATTTTTTACCCTAAAATTTCTCGGGGGGTTCTAGCCCTCAGCCCCCCCCCCCCCCAAATACTCTACGCCTATTTTACACTTCTATCAAAGTTTCTGTGGTTAATTTAATAAAAAGTGACCAAATTTTTGGATGAATTTTGGAAGTATTTTTGTATATGGAATATATTTCAGCTGTATCACTTAAAAAAATATTGTTTATTTTGTCACTGAGAAAAATTTGTTCCATTAAGGCCGCTATTTGCAAGGAATTTGCAAGGAAATTTGGAAATTTTGGCAAGGAAATATTTTTGGAAAAAAGGATTTTTTAGCATCTCAAAAGGAAATTTGGTAAATCAATTGTGGAAGCACTGCTTTTCGATCAAGTCTCTTGAACGGATACAAGCTCGAACACAAGCTCTGCTGTCAAGCAATTCAAAACAATTTTTAAGTAAAATTACACTCGATTTCACATCAACCCTGAGATGGCTCACCGCGTTGGTTTATCTAAAGTCAACAACAACTTTGGTAAGACACACAGTTTAATTTTACCATTTTGCCTTTTACGAATACACTCTCACGCAGGTTTGATAACTTTAACCTTGATTCTTTATGATTCTCCTACAAACACACACCACTTTTACTCACTTCTTATCTTCATTGTTCCTTCACACAAAGCCAACCCTGCTCCCCGCTGACGAGTCCGCAAAAGGATGAAACGCCGCGTACGGGGATACTGATTCGCACGCTTGCCTTCTTGTCTTCTGTTTTACTTTTCTACCTACCTCCTTACATAACCTTGACTTAAACACCACCAATAACGCTACACAACCTATTACTACAAACGCAACTACATAGTTTCTTGAAGAACTCCATCATAAACAAACATAACCCCCTTTTTAAAAAAATTTTATTTCAAACACACCACATGGTTGGCGGTTGTCCAACAAATTCCAAACTACCCCATCTGGTTATTTTTATTTCTATTTCTACGCCCCTCAATTCGCAATTAACCATTCAACAAATTACTCATTATGTTCCCCTTTAGCCCACATACACATAACGTCCCTTTTTTTTCTCTAGTTTGTCTAATTCAGACAATTGTTACAAATTAACTTATAACTATATAAGAACTACAATATGGTTCCAATTACCTATGTCAAAATATAAAATAAACATCAAGATAGTGTGATTGACGACGCAGAAGAACTTCTCGGAGAAGGTTTTGAAGATCACGAAACCCCAGCACTGCAAGACGAACAAAGTATAACCTCCGCGTTGACCACTATGAGCCAAGCTATTGCAGCCATGAGTGAATCACTCAAAGGCTTGCAGTCATCTCAGGATCCCTTCCAAACGGCAGAATCTGCCCGGAAGAGGAATGCCAGCGACTCACAGCCTGAATCAGGCCAAGGGTCCTCTAGCGAAACGCTCCTTGCCTCGACCGAGAACGGGCCAGAGAAAAAGAAACGACCAAACGACGAAGACGAGGCTGACCCTTTGCTTGATGATCACTCAGGTCCTTGAGGAAACGGAGAAAACCTCTCCTAAAATTACACCACAGCTTGCCAACATTATAAACAAGCGGTGGTTAAACAAGCTCAACGATGACCAGCTTAAAGAACAACACAATAAATACTTTCGACCGGAAAATTGCGAGCGACTCATCGTCCCGAAAGTTAACCCAGAAATTTGGAGCAAACTTGACCGCTCTACGAGAGGGCGCGACCTACAACTGAGCTCCCTTCAATCAGCGTTGACAAAAGTTGGCCATATAACAGCGCAAACCACCAATACTCTACTAGCTGCTCGCGCTGACTCCAGCGCCCTCGATATTGCTCAGTTAGTCCGCATGAATGCCGATGTTATTGCCCTACTGGGACACATCAGCTTTGAGTTATCACAGAGACGACGCGATGCTATACGGCCTCAACTCCATCGCGAATTCAGTCCATTGTGTGCGTCTCATGTTTAAAAAGGGTGTTGGTGCAAAATAACAGCAGGGTGGTCGTCATGTGATCAAATCTAATCTTCTGGCAAAATTAGTAAATTACAGACATGGAGGTTTGCTTAAAACTGATTCCTCGTAATTGTTACAATACCTACAGTTCAGTAGTTCTTGGTTTGTTTGTAGCAATTGGTGTTGTTCTAATTGGAATCGCGAGTGATTACGAGTCGAAATCAAGTCTGGAATGTGACCTCACGAGCTCTTTATTCAAGGGGAAGTACATTGAAACACAATGTCGTCTTCAATATGCCCAAGAATTCCTCCCTTCGTTATCTCTCAATGTCCAGATTGTGATAAGCTTTGGACTTGTCGTTGTGTTGAGCGTTGTTTATGGTTACCTGGTGAAACATAGAGTCGACATCTTCGCAAATAATCCAAACACAACGACGAACGAGGGTGTAGAAGAAAGCCAGTCACTACAGTCTGAAGCATCGCCAGCCACACCGGAAGTCTATCGAGGTAGTAATCGTCGTTATTTTGTATTTATGGCTTACATAATCCATTTGATCGTTTGTCGTATAATACCACTGACAGTATTCTCTGCATTTCTCTTAACCTCGTCCAATTTTCCGACCCATTTTGAATGTCCTGTGCCCAATATGAAAACAACAACTAGTACTTCCCATGAGAACGTCACACGGTCAACTACGAATTCTTCATTTGTGGACTGCACTTATTCAATGGCTGGGAAGAAACAATATGTTGTTGTCGGCTTTATCACGATAAATTTTCTCCTGGATACAGTGACACTCGTTGAGATTGTTTATCTGTTGTGGTCGGCATTGAAGAGACCAACTTTCCATACTGATCAGGAGTTCATTAGCGTGTACCTTTTACGAAAACGAACCAAAACTATCCTAGAAATAAACGAAATAATTCAATCAATGCAATCTAAAAATTTATTTGACCTGACTGCGATCTTTGGAGGGAAACGTTTGTCAGATCGAAAACTGGAGGAGATCTATATTAATGTTATGATTCAAGATGGAAGGGAAACAACCTATAATTCCAGGAGAAGATATAAAGATAGACATGAGATTTATAAAGCTCGTTTAGAAAAACTCCCTAATGCAAAACCCCTCGATAGTACAGCAGAATTATTTCAAGCAGCAGAACCTGAGAAACAACCTAGAACTGTTCTTGTGGTGGGTAGACCTGGAATTGGAAAAACTCTACTGACAAGAAAAATATTTCAGGAGTGTCAAAAACGCTTAGAAAGATTCTGGCATGGAAGAATTGTACTATTGATTCAACTGCGTGATTTTAACAAGGGAGAAACAAGTCTTAAAGAAATATTAAGTCAGGTTCATGGTTCTGTTATGCCAGCTCATTGCAACATGACCATCTATGAATATGTTTGCAGGAACCCAAGTGATGTGATTCTCGTTTTTGATGGCTTAGATGAACTTAAAGTTGACAAAACTGATGAGAAGATCGTAAACAGCCCAGACAAAGTGTGTCATATTTTTCTTATCCTTAAACAGCTGGTGGAAGAAAAACTATTGCCTGGAGCTACTGTGTTAATCACATCTCGACCTACAGCAGAAGATATTTATCAGTATCTAAAGTTTGATCGGGAAGTGGAGATACTGGGTTTTAATGAGGAACAAATAGAAAAGTATGTTAAAATGTTTTGCGATAATGATAGGAAAAGTTCAGAGATGTGGCAAGTAATCAAGAGTTCGCCAGAACTATTAAGCTTCTGTTACATACCTGTCAATTCTTATATAGTGTGCTTGACATTATATGAAAGCATTGATTTTGATCAACATGTGAAGGATGAAAGCTACAGCAAGATTCCTAAAACAATGACTGAACTGTACAAAAGAGCTATAAAGATTTTGCTGTTAAAACACAATTCAAAATACAGGAATGAAAAAGTCCCAAAGGATTACTTGACTGCAGAATTTCCACAACTGCTTCAAACAGACCTGGACAGGTTGAAGAAAATTGCAAGCGATGGAATGGAAAACGATCAGTTAGTTTTCGAGTTTAAAAGCAGCGATAAATATGTGGTTGGCTTAGCAGATTCTGGTGTATTTTATCAGTTAGAAGATAGAGATCGGTACCTCTATTCTTTCCTTCATCTTACAATTCAAGAGTTTCTAGCTGCACTACATGTGGTTGATGATATTAGAAATGTTGAAACATTTTTATCTGATCACATTGATGAACCCAGGTGGCATTTGGTGATCCAGTTTGTAGCTGGATTACTTGCAGATAGGATGGTGGGGTCAAGGTATGTCTCAATTTTCTTCAAATTAGTTAAAAAAAAGTAATACAGTAGCCAGTTATATTGTATAGTCACACCTCAATTTGATAGCCATCTGTATCTAAGGGAATCTTTTTATATCATCTTTTCATCATTGTATTGCACTGATGAAGCCCTTGGTTGATGGAGCAAAAACTCTCCATATAACCAATACACATGGTATTAGTTTTCCCATGCACGGATAGAAATGCATTTGGGTGTGAGAAGTGCAAATTTTGGTGTTTTAAACCTTTTTGGTAAAATTAATTTTGTAAATTTAATGTGGTAAATAATGAATGCTGGGATTTATAAGTAAGATAGCAACTTTCACTTTCCAATTTTGTTTTTGTATTTTTCAAAGTAAAAAAAGTATGGATATACCTTTTTGTGTTTGTACTAAATCGACTATAACATATAATTTTATCAGGTCAGCAGAGCTAGAAGACAATGAACTGAATGAAGTGATTGAACGTACATGCAAAAGGTATAAATTTGTTACAATTTATAATGGCATATTGCATTAGGCTGATAAATAATTTCTGTGTGATGATGCATCAATTTACCTCAAGAAAACATTTTCTCTGGGGATTTTCCAAGGTTGATAAAACTTCTGCCTGTTGCATACAAATAATTCTGATCAGCCAATTCTGTGAAAGGTTGTTGCTGTACTTATTTTTTATTCACACAATTCTGAACATAATTATAACTGTTATAAGATGTTTAAATGAAATTATAACTTTTGATGACTTTGATTGATTCCAGTGCAGTTTCCTAGTCAATAGTTTTGCATGCTGTACAATGAAATATTCATTATAGGACAAGCACGTGTCAGTTGAGGTGGTTTGAAGCGATATGATTGGCTAATCAGTGATTCACGTGACACTCGGCTGCGGCTCATTTTTTCCCTGACATTTTATAAAAAACGAACCAAAAAACCTTTGAAAAACGATTCAAGATTATTAAAAAGAAAGAAGGGAAAGTTGAGATTACTTGAATGGATATATTTAAAACATTTAAATGACGTTTTGTTGCCGTAATTCTACAATATGAGGTAATAATTTACTACGAATTTAAAATAGTTTTTGTTTCGTACATCCGAAGTCGAAAACCTTCAATTTTTGGCAGCTGGAAAAAACTGGGTAAAAAACATTTTAACGTCGTCCTGAAGAAAAAAAGCGGTCACAAAATTAATATTTTTTTAAGAAGTTGATATTTTTATAATTTTGTACAAAAAACAAAATCACTTGTCTGTGTTGTTGTCGTTTTTACGCTGTGAATTAATTTTCTCTGATAAAATGGCCATTTAATACTACGAAGTTCTCTTCAGTGAAATATAATCCTAAACTTCTGAAATTTTCTCTTAAAATATCTTAATCTAGATTTCAAGACTGGATGCCAAAGAAACGACGTATTGACGAGAGTAATGACAAAGGTTTACTCGTGATAAAAAGTGTTTGGGAAATGCAAGAAGATCGCGTCATGAAAATGATTTCATCGTTTGCGTCTGAGGATGATCATGAAACATTTACTTTGCATGGATTAAATATTGCACCAGCAGAATCTATGGCTTTGTTCAAATTTTTAAGCCACATCAAGAACTTGAAAAAGCTTGAAATCACTCATTGTACTGTGACGAACATTACTATCCGTGAATTGGCTGAGTTTTTGAAGAAAGATAACCATGACCTGGAGAGTGACAACTGTGAACTTACTGAACTAAATGTAAGTGGCAATGATTTAACAACTGAAGGTGCTAAATATTTAAGTGATGCTTTGAAGAATGACAACTGTAAACTTACTAAACTAGATGTAAGTGGCAATGATTTAAAAACTGAAGCTGCTAAATATTTAAGTGATGCTTTGAAGAGTGACAACTGTAAACTTACTGAACTATATGTAAGTGTCAATGATTTAAAAACTGAAGGTGTTAAATATTTAAGTGATGCTTTGAAGAATGACAACTGTAAACTTACTAAACTACATGTAAGTGGCAATGATTTAAAAACTGAAGCTGCTAAATATTTAAGTGATGCATTGAAGAATGACAACTGTAAACTTACTGAACTAAATGTAAGTCGCGATTATTTAAAAACTGAAGGTGTTAAATATTTAAGTGATGCTTTGAAGAGTCACAACTGTAAACTTACTGAACTAGATGTAAGTCGCAATGATTTAAAAACTGAAGGTGCTAAATATTTAAGTGATGCTTTAAAGAATGACAACTGTAAACTTACTGTACTAGATGTAAGCCACAATGATTTAAAAACTGAAGGTGCTAAATATTTAAGTGATGCTTTAAAGGATGACAACTGTAAACTTACTGAACTAAATGTAAGTCGCGATTATTTAAAAACTGAAGGTGCTAAATATTTAAGTGATGCTTTGAAGAATGACAACTGTAAACTTACTGAACTAGATGTAAGTCACAATGATTTAAAAACTGAAGGTGTTAAATATTTATGTGATGCTTTGAAGAATGACAACTGTAAACTTACTGAACTAAATGTAAATCACAATGATTTAAAAACTGAAGGTGCTAAATATTTAAGTGATGCTTTGAAGAATGACAACTGTAAACTTACTAAACTAAATGTAAGTAACAATGATTTAAAAACTGAAGATATTAAAAGTTTAAGTGATGCTAAGAGTGACAACTGCAAACTGTTTTACTAAATGTAAAGTCGTAATGGCTGCAATCTTGTAAAATGCGTCAAATGTTTTTGTTAAGCTGTATATAACAGGCAAATCATATTAATATTTTTCTACACGACACATTGGTTATTTTACTCTCATAGTTTTTTATACGAGCAAATGTTATTTGAAATGTTTTTTGTGGAATATATTTTGCCTGTGTTGATGAGAAGTTTATGAGAAATTTATGTTGGATTTTTTTACCAATAAATTTAGTAAATCAGTTTGCATTTCCACTGTTTAAAAAGTCAATCAGTGTTTGTAGTTTCTGACAAGGTTTTTATTGCTTTGTAAATAGTTTCTTGATTGTATATGATTGTAATTCTAATAATTTGTATTTTGTAGTTTAAATAATTTGTAAGGTAGATTTCTTTAAATAAACGCACTGAACAGTTGTATGTTTAACATACGACATGCAAGCATTGTGTATTTAAAATAAACTTTTTCAGCTAATTTTAATCCTTTGTGTTGTGATCCACCTCGACCAAAGACCTTGCGATATAAACACAGGATAAATTTCGTCTCAGGAAAGAAACTTTAAGCTGCTGAGCTGATATTCAAGTGTGAGATCACTTTGACTGTTTGAGTCAGTTTGACAGCAAAGAAACACATGATATTGTGTGGGAGATTTATTACATGATTGCCAGGATCTTGTTATATATACTTATTTCAATTTTCAATACCTCAAAGCAATCTTGCGCTTCGTTAACCAGGATCATGTAAACAGCCCCTAGCCTAGGCTAAAATAAACTTTTTACTACTAATATTAATGCTTTGTCTTAGCGATCCACCTCGTCCGAAGATCTTCCTATTATAAAAAGGGTATGAATTTCGTCTGAGGAAAGCATTTAAGCCAGCTTGGGTACCAGGTCTGGATCATCTTCATACAAACCAACCCATGAGACATGCATTGTCGTTGTTGCAAAGAAATTTGCCACCAGTATCAAAAAATATGTTTTAAACAATTGTCCAGCTCGTGCATGGTTCAACCTATACCCCGACAGATATACAATGGACAAAAGACACTAAAACTTGAGCAAAAAAAGCAGAATATGTTAAAGCGAATGATCTTTGCTTTGTGCAAAGTGTCAGAAAAACATTTGCCTTCTAGGTGCAAAAAATTGTTCTGTGAATTGTTATCAAAAATTATTTACAATTAAAACAAACAACCGAAGCCTGCATCACGCACAACGCAAAAAAAAATACCGAATTTTAAGAGCTTGCAGCCGCAACTAATTTTTTTGTATTGAAGGGAACGATATAAGAAAATATTTCCAACATTGATTATTGAAAGATATGAACCCAATTACACTGAATCAGAACACTTGGGTGCAATTTTATGATGTGTGTGCTATAGCGTGAAGCTTTTATCTTTGCAGAGCGCTGCACGACTTTACTTTATACGCGAGTGCAGTGTTTATGATTATTGCGTGGCTGTTGCTCAGTTTTGTAAAGGAAGACTGCCTGAAGCACACATCATTGAGTGCTACGCATTGTACCCAAACCTAGCTGCTTACGTTAAGTTTAAGTTCGACCAAGCTAATGTTTGACAACTTCACGGAAACCGCGCAGAATGGAAACATGATGGAAACACAATACCACGTGACTAAGACGGTCATTCACGAGCTTAAACCGCAGAGACTTTTCAAAGTTCGCCATGTTTAAGGACAAAGTTTCGTTTTTCAAATCAGTCGCCCGTCAACAAAGAAACACATGAAAATACTCCACAAACCTGGCGATCATTTGATTAAAAATTTTTAAAGCTTAGCGCGCTGCATGCGACGATTGATACGAAAAGAAACTTCTTGTCTTCTTATCGGAGAATCTCATATCAACACTTCTTTTATACATTCACAATTAATGCGCCTGCAAAACTTGATAACTGTGAATATCTTAACAACTTGAAGCCCTTTTATTCAAATTTGTCGTACAGGAATGGCTTGCTTGCAATATATTTCTGCGATTAAATTTTACAGCTTTCAGTTCAGTTCATATTTCGCTTGCAGTTTTGCGCAATCAAGCC
Organism: Dendronephthya gigantea; assembly: GCF_004324835.1. Taxonomy (NCBI): domain Eukaryota; kingdom Metazoa; phylum Cnidaria; class Anthozoa; order Malacalcyonacea; family Nephtheidae; genus Dendronephthya; species Dendronephthya gigantea. The sequence goes on along the minus strand of NW_021163061.1, from coordinate 619,503 downwards.
ATTCATATATTTAAAGCATTCTAACAGAAAAACAGAATTCATTTTCCTGGAGAAAAAAAACTTTGATAGATCATTTGAAGTGAGTGTTTGCAGCGCTGCGGCATCGCATTTTCTAAACTCACTGCTCTTCCTGTTTAGCGCAGGATGCTCGTGTACCATTCTTTCATGAACTGTAGATACCAAATATGCAGACAAAAAGAATGAACATTGAATGAAGTCTGCCCGCAAGAGAGAGAGAACTTAACCTATGAAGACTTTAGACAATGGTAATATTCAAGAAATCTGTATATTAGATGTTTAAAGGACATGAAAATAATAGCACACGAGCAACCGCCCTGAAAAGGAATGTCCCTGAGTGTGCGGTAGTTGATCACCAGGTTTTGACCGAGGTAGTGTACCCAGAACTTACATGCACATACCACACACAACATTAGTCCTGGGTACCAAATTAACCATTGCCTGAACTCAGGCTAACAAGAAAAATGTATACCTAGGGTGATCCCTCTTTCATCCGCCTTCATGGCGTCGCTTTATATCCATAAACGATCCTTTGTGACGGTGCTTGATACAACGAGTACCACCAGGGACCCCTTCGAATGAAAATGTTCATTTCGTTTTCCAGAAATACCGTGTTTGATATCATGCAGTACTATTGTGACAAGTCCTTGATATCAAACACGGTATTTCTGAAGATTTAAGTTTACTGCTGTCGACACATACCATCGCCTCATGACCACTCTATCGAGATTGCCGAATTTTACATCCTGAAATTGAAGATAAAGTAAACTTTAGTTACACAAATAAATCCTAGGATGTTTTAAAACATTACTACAACAAATTAGGGCAGAAAATACGAAACAAAACGAGAAACTAAGCTATTAAGATAGACCTTGTGCTTACCAAGGTGTGACTTTAAAGTCGGCGTTGAATGAACACGTTCTCGTCGAATTAACGAAGCTAAAATTGAAGATAAATCAAGAATAAGTTACACAAATCAAACAATGAATATTGTAAAGCATTATAACGATGAAATAAGACAATAATTTCAAGAAACGAGCGCATATAAACGGCCTGTATTTTAAGAGAAATAAACACGCTAACTTAACTCATTGTAATATCACATCATTTTGACGTAAACGCAGATAAAATATCATTTAATTCTTATACTCACTTCGTCTTCTTGTCTTTTTCTTCAAAGTCATTTTAGAGAAGTTTAAGCAGGGTTTTTCCTTGTAAAATATGTGACGTTCTCGTCCTTTCGTCGTGAAGGGTACATCAAAAAAGTGGAAGAATCGTAGTCACATGGGACATGCGCCTAGGGCATGACCAAAATTCAGATTCGAATTTGCCTCCCAAATTAGCTCCGCGTCCTTGATCCTCATTGGTCGTATTCTTTCGTCCGACGGACGAACACGGAAAGTAACGGGCGTATAACTGGCTCTTAAATTAGGTGGGGAACTTTATGAGGCTCTCGCCCAAAAAGCCTAGTGTCCCACTCAACCTCTTTGGGCGGAAAACCAGCCTCGTACCCAGGCGCTTTATTGGAAAACATAAAGGTTGCATTCAGCGTAATATAGAGATCTGTGGCTGAGATGTGCGAGCGCGCAGGGGTGCTTGGGGAGGACGCGACGGGAGAACGAAGCTTCATTTGCCGCGTCCTCCCCAAGCACCCCTGCGCGCTCGCACATCTCAGCCACAGATCTCTATATTACGCTGAATGCAACCTTTATGTTTTCCAATAAAGCGCCTGGGTACGAGGCTGGCGGAAAACCTAAGAACAAGCATGGGACGAGGGCTTACTTTCCTTGGATGGGTGAGACACTGTGTCGACCGAAAGTATTCAAGAACACGAGTGTTAAAAGCAAGCTTTTAAACGTGAAGTTCTGCCTGTTTAACACGCCTTGGGGGGACTTTCTTCAATATTCAAAAATATAAAAAAATGGTCAAGGGTTGTAGAGGTTTTCAATCGCTCTAAAATTGCCCGTGTTTTTGATACAATTTCAATTGATCCTTCCTATTCCTGATGTATCCATTCTCTATTTATCGTTGGGTCAATATCTACAATATGATTTTTCAGACATTTTTCCATTTCTTGCAAGAACCGCTATTTTCAAGATTCAGTTTTCAGAAAACTTCACGACAACCTCACGGTTTCTCCTGAATTTCTTGTCTCCGCAGGTTTACCCAGAATGAATTTTACCCAGTTTATACAGTTCGCACAGAAAAGGTGGGGCCAATTTAAACGCCACAAGGCTCCTTGGGTAAAGGAGACAAACCCCACCTCGTCATGACAAGGTATTCACAGGCAGACTTATAAAATCAGCAAAACAAGTCATATATAAGACATGCATATAAGAAACCCACATAAAAGAATCGCGGTAAGGAAAAGGTACAGATCTCTAACCAGTCGTGCCCCTGCATTGACCGGCCGAGCATCTGCAACCGGAGTCGCCAATATGAAAATAGTGACATGAGGTAGAAGAGCGCTAGCTTTACCCCTGTATCAGCATTGCGCACGATTACCAATGAGTCTCATCGTAGTTATCGTAGTAGCAACTAATGTGAGATATAACGAAATAAGTACGAACTACGAAGTGTGCAGCCAAGGTCAACCCCCGCCAGGCGCCAGGCAACAAATGATTCATGTCAATATAGGACGCGACATAGGTCGCGAAGATAAGTTCGGACTACGAATGTACTTGCGAAATGCGTCGGATTTCCACCTACCTATTGCTCTGATTTGCGCGTCAGAAAAACTGCATTCCGCAGCGAAAGTAGCTGCACCAATTCGAAAACTATGCCCCTTATACTTAGCAGGGTCAAGACTACATGCACGAAAAATCAAAGCCAAATGCTCAGTAAATAGTCTGCGTGTTACTGCGCGCCCATCGAGAGTGCGAAAAAGTGGGCCATCGGATAAACCGCGACTCACAAAATAGTCTAGTAATGTCTGCACAGGGCAAATATCGGAACGGCGATGAAGTGTAAGAGAAACACGAGGTTGATTGTAGGAATGTTTGTAGTTCGCAAAATTGATTTTCAAACCGGAAGTATTACTCAAATTATCAACAATCTGAACCACTTGAGATAATTGAAGCACGGCTGGAGACCGTGGGCAACTCGTCATTTCACCTACCCGCAAAAAGACAAAAAAGTCTGTCGTACAAATTGCCTTAAATAAAAGTGCGCGATATTCACTAGATGAAACAAGAGAAGTCTGTTGCAAAATGGTGCGGAGGATAGAAATAGTGATTGGAAGGCGTACATCAACACCGGAGCCAAGCTTACCATATCCTTTCAACATTTCGAAAACCCAAAATACCTTCGTAGGGTCATGCACGCCCACTAAACGGTGACAATAACCTAATGCAGAAACATAGGTATTCGCGGTCGAGGCTGCATAATGGCGCTGAAACATGATCTCATGCTATAAATAAAGCAAAGTCTGAAGAAAAAGCGCAGATGAAAACTGATTGTAGAGTTTCCATGCCCTGCGATAGGTAGGGATTGACGATGGCTGCAAACTAGATTGAATTAACCGCGAGGTAATAGTGGCCAATTGTGTGGAAGGAAGGTTGGCCGAACGCCCACCGGAGCTAGCCATTTGAACTTCGAAACCTGCAAGCGAGATAATTAAGGAGTACAAGTATTAAAAATAGTATTATAATATAAACGAATAAACATGTAAGTATTAAAGAAGATATAAACTAGGAATAATCGATGTCTGACTCAGTAGTTACATTATTTTATCATATTTTTAAAGATGCCTAAAGATTTCGTTTCCTTTGCTTGCTTTGGTAGACTATTCCATAGCGCTGTCCCACTGAGTAGCCTCTGGGAGGGTAAACTGGCTGGTAGACCCCGCAGTGGTGTTGGCTGTTGGCGCGGTAGTTGGCTCAGACAATGGCTGTAACAAGTTATTCACCGTCCCCGATGTACCTGGAGCCGTGTCTGGACCGGAGCAAGACTGACGATCGTCGCGGTCGGCCGAGTCGGGTTGGTTGTGCTCGCCTCTGCACTCGTGTACTCGCTCTGGTAGTGGTAGCAGGCATAATTCCGTATAGCAAGAACTAAGGAATAAACAAAGAGCAGAGCAACAGCGAAACGAATGTCTGTGGTTATAAGTAAAAACTATATACCAGAGACACAAATTTGCGATGATTTAAGCTCTGACGATTTAGAATATTTAACAGTTGAAATAACTAAGCCTCGGTCTAAATCTCTTTTAATTAGCACTTGGTATCGACCTCCAGATCTGCCAACGTATTACTTTGATTATTTTGAGAAAATAATACAGAAGGTAGATTTGACGAATCATGACTACTTTCTATTAGGTGACATAAATGTGGACCTTATGCCGGGAGCAACATCAGCCAATGCTAATAAATTAAATGATATATTTGAAATTTTTGGCCTCACACAACTAATTAAAGAACCCACTAGAACTACACCATATTCCTCAACGCTAATTGATCTTTGCGTTACAAATTATTCGTACTAGGGAAATTTACAATAATCAATCATGCATTAAAACTAAGTATAATAGTTCTACAGACTATTTACAAAAAAACAACTTAACTAGACTACTCGCTAATGTTGGAGTTCCATTCCGACAACGTAATGTCATTAGTTGATGTGATGGACGCAGTCCTCCAACTTCGACTGCCACGAACACACACCACGCGAGCTCTAAGCAAAGCAAAGGCGATCTTTCGTCGTAACCAGCTAACCACCATAGATGGAGAATGATTCTTCTTGTCAGCCAGCTTCGCACCCAGGAAGGAGAGAAAATGTTGGGTCTCTCTTCCGCATCCGCCAAAGGCGCTGAAGACGACCGGTGTGAAGGAGCCATGCTCGACCTCAACAATCCGTTGGTTGTAATGTCGCTTCTTTTCCCGTTCGTTGGCTTTAAACGAGCTGCTCAACGTCTGGCGTCGATGTGTAGAGGCGTATGGGTTAAACACCCTTACATCAAAAAATGCCTTTTCACATCTCTGCCAGAAACCTCTCGCAGCAATGTCCACTCTGGCGTCATCGGCTGAGTTAGCACTGGATGGAAGAACCTCGCCAGTCAAAGGAGCAAGAGCAGGTTCAATTGAAACATCGTAAGCAACGTCATCGATAGCAGCAGCAAGTAGATCACGGATCTCATTATGTCTTCGATGGATAAAACCTCCTTTCAGGCACGACAGGGCATGATCTACCGTGAACGATTTTCCACAAGCGCAGAAAGATGGAAGGCGTTTCAAAGGCCATCGATAACGCATGTAGATTGCATCAAAGAACTCACGCTTGGTCAAGATGTAGCCCTCTTCAGCAAGTGGCAGAGCAGTTAGCCAAGCTGAGGATCCTTTCAACTGGGCGAGGTCATTTGCTCGAATCTGCTCTTCACTCATGCTCGATCTCAAGTTCTGTAGCAGCAACGAGTTCCTAGCTTGACGTTGTTTTGCAATCTCACGGCGAAGATCGTGGATGGAATCTCCATGTTCTGCTGATGGTGTACCATTCTGGTGGATGATTCTACTTGAGAGAAGATGACAGATGGTTGTGGAGTTCAAATGCTCTTATCACAGATGTCGTTAAAGATCGGAATACCAAGACCTCCCATACGAGCTGGAAGCGAAACAATTGTCGCTCATGGATGGACAAGCTACGGTTATCGAGGAGTGCAGGAAGGAGCTTCAGGTTGATGGTGTCGTCAACAAGCTGCATCGCGGTCTTGATACCTGGAACGGCACGAATGTGGTAAGTAAATCTGTGCCGAAAACCCGAGACAAACGCCGTGTATGCTGCTTGGGGTTGGAATTTGGCAATTTCACTCAAAACGTGAAGTTGCTGGCACCATTTACTAACTAAAGAACTAATATACTTATCTTTTCCGTCATCCGATCCAAGATATCCTCCAAGGTACTTATGCCCTTCACTTGAAATTCGTACATTAGTTCCAGCGAAGATCTCAATGGCAGTCTGCTCCAGGTGTGGCTTCACAATCAACCAGGATTTATCAGCTCGCGGGTAGTAACCAAGACTCGGACCATGCACGGCAATCTTCTCCCACCAGGCACGCAGTTGCATTAGCTTACCTGCCCACTAAGGTCATCCGCGTACGCAACATGCCTTACATCACTAGCTTCACAGATTTAATCATGAGCAGGAGTGGAGTAATGGCGACGGCGTATAACGGCATGGCAAACGGATCACCTTGCGTGGTACCTTCAGCTGATGCAATTTCTTTACCACCTTGCACGAACAATCTTGAAGCTGTTACATAACAATTGAACGTATAAACAGCCATTGCGGACAAATGTACTGAATGTTATGTAACATGATCTTGCGGTTGATGGAATTGAACGCATTGGTGGCGTCTACCAGTAAGACAGCGTCTGTTTCTTCTTCTTCAAAAATCTTCGACATGGCGTGAACAGCAGCCTCGCAGCCTGATTGTTGTCCTGCACATAGCTGTAAGTCTCCTGCGCTATCCATGATTTGTGGTTTGATGGCAAAGACAATTGATTTTCCAATTATCCGTCGTAGAACCTCTCCAATCCCAATCGGTCTGACGCCAGGGTTCTTGTCCAGAGGTATTAAGCGACACGCTAAGAAGGCCTCTAAGCTGGTGGTCTGATCTGCTCCAATAACGACCTTCTGGGTTGCTAGTGTTCTCGCCATTAACGCTATTGCGGATCGTAGATCTTTGCCAGCATCTCCATAGTTGCGAGACACCAAAATATGCCGCCATCCAAGTGCGTCAAGACCTGAAGGACCAGCAGCACCTTGAGTCCTCAATGCTGCTTTTGCTATGGCTGCCTCGTCGATGTTGGCGAATAACGATGGATCGACATATGGAATTTCACCATCAATCATGACGGAATGATCCTCAGGTTGTGCAGGTGGATGTTTCTGCAAGAGGTTCTTGTACACAGCGTCATTAAGAGGAAGAACTCCACCAGATGATTGTTCATCCAACAAACGTAGAGCTGCGTTCACTTTGCCACGAAACATGAGACTAGCGAAGGTCTTGGAAAGCTGTTCATTTGAAACCTTCCTAGTAGCTAGTAGTGTCGACTGGATGGTTCTGCATTCCCGAAGTAACCCATCAAAGTTCCCTTGTTGCCACAAAGCCATGCGCCGAGACAGACAAGTCACATGGTCTTTCGATCTCGATTTGAAACTCGGTTTTTGTAAGAGAAGAGCAGGCATGATCATAGTAAGTTTTAAAGAAATATCATGCATGCAAGATCTCCGAGTTACTGTTCCAAGCGTTAACAAGTCTCTCCAGTTCCCTGACGTATGACTTTCCAGCAGCTCCACTCGGCAACATAAACAGATTTTTGCGCCAAAAAACCACCTCTTCATAGGCTGCGTTAACAACTTGCTTTAGATCGTCTTTAGTGAGGCTGCCCCAAACACCTGGTGATCCGCTATTTTGAGAACTTGAGGGAGTAACCGGATCGACAACAATAGAACCAGGCATACTTGATGTTTTTCCATCTTGTTGACGCGCTCCACCAGTTGCGTGTTTTTTCCTGCATGAATTTAAATGTAGCGACCGTCCTCGTTCCGAACCAAATTGTCTCGGGCACAAATTACATTGAAATGCGCGCTCTCCGTCTTTGCTTTCTTGCGGCATAGTTTCTAATTAGCATGCGTCGTCACCAACCAATTTACCAAATCACGTAGTACGCGGTTAACGGAATAACGTTCGCAAATATAATTTAACGGTCCAAACTCGAGAAATAGCAAATATTTGCAAAAATTCCAAAAATATATATAATATAACCAATTCGCACTCACAGAATTCACAGTTGAAGTAGCACTGGAAATTATTCACGCTAAAAGCAATGAACGCGTAACCACTCCAATGACCAATGTTCAATGTCCAAATCTTGATAGAGTCACAAAATGCGCGAAAACACCAAGTTAACAAAAAATAACACCAACGTTGTTTTCAAGATATCCTTACTTAAGTAATAACGTAATAATGTTTCTAAAAATTTAGCAGTAATTGTGTAAAAATCTCAAATGTCACAGAGCACTATTTTTTAGCGTCTTTACGCCATAGTGTGCATGTGTTGCGTTACAAATGCCCCAACAAAGATCATAAATTCAGGTATAATTGATCTTTCCATAAGTGATCATGTTTTAGTTTATATGACACATAAGGTTCATTATAAGAAAGCGGAAGCGCGATTAGTTGAAATAAGGAGTATGAAAAATTTTCATAGAGAAAACTTTATAGGAGATTTAAAACAACAGCAATGGTTAGAATTAAATTTGTGCAATGAACCTAATGAAATGTGGGTAAGATGGAAAGGGATGTTACTTAATTTACTTAATTGCATTGATAAACATGCTCCACTCAGATTAAAAAGAATTGGGAAAAAGAAATCCCCTTGGATAACTAATCAATTAAAACAAAAAATGCGCCAGAGAGATTTTTTGAAAAAGAAAGCAAAAATGACTGGAGACACATTGATTTGGCAACAATATAAATCATTAAGGAACTCTACGAATAATGAAATTAAAAAAGTGAAAAGTCAATATTTTACTGATAACCTTGAGACCAACCAGAACAATCTAAAGTCAACTTGGAAACTTATTAATGAATTAAGCTCTCGTAATAATTCTAGTCATAAGACAATATCTAATATTACAATTGGCGAAGAAACAATAAATGCGCCTAAGGACATAGCCGAAATGTTTAATTCTCACTTTGCAAAAGTAGGTGAGAATTTAGCATCCGATATACCACCATCTGCTGTGGAACCGGAGGTTTATATTGAGCCAACTGAAACCACATTCTCATTGACACCCCCACAATAAATACAGTTTGTAGTAAATTAAGAACGATTAACGAAAAGAAAGCATCAGGTCTGGATAAAATACCCTGCAAACTTTTAAAACTTGCAGCTGAAATCGTTGCCCCATCATTAACTCTAATATTTGATAAGATTATAACTACTGGCATATTCCCAACGGAATGGAAGTTAGCAAGAGTTACGCCGATTTTTAAGAAAGGTAGAAAAGATGATATGGACAACTATCGACCAATATCCGTAATTTCATGTGTTGCTAAGATTTTTGAAAAACTGATTTTTGATCAGCTATATGAGTATTTAAATGCTAATAATTTGATATCCAAAATTCAATCCGGTTTTCGATCATTGCACAGTACATTAACTGCCTTATTAGAAGCAACGGACAAATGGTCAATCAACATAGATAATGGCTTACTCAATGGAGTGGTCTTTATCGACCTCAAAAAAGCATTTGATACCATTGATCACACCATTCTCTTACGGAAGCTAAGAATATATGGTGTTGACCAAAGCGGCATCAAACTCTTTGAATCATATCTAAGCAACCGTGGCCAAAGATGTTGCGTAAATGGTGAATTATCTGAGGCTGTTAAAATAAGTTGTGGTGTGCCTCAAGGTAGCAACTTGGGGCCACTATTGTTTTTAATTTACATTAACGATTTCCCTAATTGTCTGGAAAGAGCCTCTCCGAGAATGTTTGCTGATGATACTAATATAAGTATTGCGGCAAAATCTGTAACAGAGCTTGAATCAATAATTAACTCTGAATTGAAAAATCTTAATCAATGGCTCATAGCTAACAAACTGAGTCTAAATGTCGCTAAAACGGAATTTATGATAATTGGATCTCGTCAACGGTTAATGATACACAATAATGAACAAATAAACATTGAAATTGACGGGAAGATAATCAAAAGTTAAAGATACGAAATCATTAGGATTACAAATTGATGAGCACCTAGTATGGGCGCGACACGTTGAAGGCATTTCCAAAAAGGTTGCGTCGGCAATTGGTGCTCTTAAAAGGATACGCCAGTTCATAGATGCAAGCACTGCCCTCAAAATTTACGGAGCTTTGATTCAACGTATTTTGATTATTGTAGTTCAGTTTGGGATGGTTTAAATATCACGTTAAATGATAAATTGCAAAAACTGCAAAATAGAGCAGCGAGGGTAATTACCAAATCTGGATACGATGCAAGTTCCAGCGACCTTTTCACTAAACTAGGTTGGGACAATCTTTCGACACGCCGGAAAAAACACCAAGGCTGTAATAATGTTCAAAATTCTTAAATTTAACACCGAATTATCTCCGTAATTGATTTGAATTGCACAGCACGAACAATTTGAGAAACTCTGAAAATGCTTTATTTGTACCAAAACCGCGAACAAATTATGCTAAACGAAGTTTTAGTTATAGTGGCGCGGTGTTGTGGAATGAGTTACCTCAAAATGTACGAGCATTATGCTCTCTTAACTAATTTAAAAGGGAGATTGACAACATTTTTTCCCTATAAAACAGACTCTCGCACGGCAATCTTGTAAATCAGTTTATATGTGTGTATTTTAAATTGTATTGTATTGTGTTGTATTTAGTAATTTTGTCCCTAAATATCTAATGAATGTATATAATTATAGCCCACTTTTTATACTGTAGATTTTACCGTGCTTAAATAAAGTTTTGATTGATTGACACGCCACGCACAATACAATTGACAAATATTAAAAAAGACAGGAGGACTTGAAAGGGCAACTAAATAATCATGGCATACAACAACGAGGGTAGCCGCATTTGATTATCCCGTGATGCTGCAAATACTGAAAATCATGTACAATCATGAACTCGTCCTGCGCAGCAAAAAACCCAATGTTGAAATCTCAACGTGGGCATCTGTAAACAGTTATGTTGCTCTAGCCCATACTGGGTAAGTCAAACGTATGATAAACGACAAATAAAAAATGCGGAGTATGCGTAGTAAGAGATATACAAAAAACATATACACGCATCTATAATATAATATGTGCATAATATACACACAATAAATGAACTACAACAGTGCCAGAGCTTTCAAAATAGCCCCGCGATAGCTCCTATACAAACAATATTGCCCTTGTGTGTTACAATGAACGCCGTCAGGGGATAACAGAACACGCGCGGGATTGTAAAATTCCCGATGTTCCCACAGAAAAATACCCTGCTCCTCTGCAAGGACCACGGACAAATACTGGCGCAAAAAAGCGGCCTTGGTGTTAAAAACACTATCAGATTCCCGCGTTTTGGCGATATTAAGGTCAATCACCTGGGAATCGAAATTAGCCTTTAAATCATCCCGTAAGCGACGGACAAAAGAATGACCCAAAATTAGAATATTGAGAAAGCCAAAAGACATTCTAAATTATTTCTAATAAGAATAAATATAGAGATAGTTACCTGTTAACCGAAGTGTAAAAAGTTTCAAATTCGATTTGTAATTACCTAGTCGAAGACGAAGAGAGGAGCAGAATGAATTGGCAGCACATTCTGCTCTTTATCTACATATACTGACCCTCATCTCCGCTCTCCCACGCGTTACCTATATGTCATCACAATTCCAGGGAAATTACATGGGGTTATGCAATAACCAAGGTTAACAACGAGGAAACCGGTTCAGTGACGTCAGGCAACCACGTGACCGAATGGGAGGGGCGAGTGGAGGCAAGGTGCGGAGCAGAGCCCGCAGAGGGCATTAACAACCCGTCGGCGAACGAGCGATAACGTCGACAACAGCAGCTTGTGGTAAACTGCTATTAGTAAATTTCTTTCTTTCTCCTTTGATTTACTCTCTTCATTTGCCTGTCTTTTCCACCAACAAAGTTGGTGTGAAGGGTTAGCTCTCGGCGGGAGGAGGGGTGTGTGCTCAGCTTAAGATACCGTAGGGATCTCAACCTGGCTCCAAGTAACAGCACTCGTTCCAAGCCACCCCTCCCGCGAGCGACGGGCTAACACCTAACCATCCAATCGGGTAAGTAAGGTGGACGAAGGTGTTAATCGTGCGTCAAACTAAAGTATTTCATCTACTTTACGTCTCAAGTGCAGAAAGCAATAAATTCTTTATCGGTATTTAACCAATCATAATGGTCTTGGAGGGTGTAGCGTGTTGGTGCAAAATTACAGTAGGATGGTATGTCCTAATGTGATCAAATGATCAAACTTCTGGGAAAGGATCAAGTACTCTTAAGGCGGATTTCCACTTACAGCGAAATCGTTCGCCAGCGAAATATTTGCATATTTTCTTTTTAATTTTAACGGCATAAATAAATTAGACTTGACTGTTCTCAATTCAAAAGAAAATATGCAAATATTTCGCTAGCGAACGATTTCGCTGTAAGTGGAAATCCGCCTTTACAGACAAGTCAGACATGGAAAATTGCTTAAAACAGGTTCCTCGTAATTGCTACAATACCCACAGTTCAGTAGTTCTTGCTTTGTTTGTAGCAACTGGTGTTGTTCTAATTGCAATCGCGAGTGATTACGAGTCGAAATCAAGTCTGGAATGTGACCTCACGAGCTCTTTATTCAAGGGGAAGTACATTGAAACACAATGTCGTCTTCAATATGCCCAAGAATTCCTCCCTTCGTTATCTCTCAATGTCCAGATTGTGATAAGTTTTGGACTTGTCGTTGTGTTGAGCGTTGTCTACGGTTACCTGGTGAAACATAGAGTCGACATCTTCGCAAATAATCCAAACACAACGACGAACGAGGGCGTAGAAGAAAGCCAGCCACTACAGTCTGAAGCATCGCCAGCCACACGGGAAGTCTACCGAGGTAGTAATCGTAGTTATTTTGTATTTATGGCTTACATGATCCATTTGATCGTTTGTCGTATATTACCACTGACAATATTCTCAGCATTTCTCTTAACCTCGTCCAATTTTCCTACCCATTTTCAATGTCCTGTGCCCAATATGAAAACAACAACTAGTACTTCCCATGAGAACGTTACACGACCAACTACGCATTCTTCATTTGTGGACTGCACTTATTCAATGGCTGGGAAGAAACAACAAGTTGTTGTCGGCTTTATCACGATAAATTTTCTCGTCGATGCAGTGACACTCGTTGAGATTGTTTATCTGTTGTGGTCGGCATTGAAGAGACCAACTTTCCGTACTGATCAGGAGTTCATTAGCAGGCACCTTTTAGACAAAAAAGATGCAGAAACAAAACCTAACTCTCCAATAAACGAAGAAGTAGACCAGGAAATACCTCTGATGATTATAGAAACTAACTTTAACTCTCCTAACCAAGAAGTAAACCAGGAAATACCTGAGATGATTCCAGAAACTAACTCTAACTCACCTATAAAAGAAGAAGTAGACCAGGAAATACCTGTGATGATTTCAGAAACTAACTCTAACTCACCTATAAAAGAAGAAGTAGACCAGGAAATACCTGAGATGATTTCAGAAACTAACTCTAACTCTCCTAACCAAGAAGTAAAGCAGAAAATACAGGAGATGATTCAGGAAAATAAAGTCAAACATTCATTCACTGTGCCTGATGCCTTCGGACGGAAACAAAACCTGGATGAAATCTATATCAATGTTATAATTCAAGACGGAAGGGAACGTGTCAATTATTCGAGAAATGAATTTATGAAAGGTAGACATGAGATTTATGACATTCAATTGAAAAAGCCCCCTAATGCAAAAGTACTTGAGAGTACAGCAGAATTATTTCAAGCAGCAGAAGCTGGTAAGAAACAACCTAGAACTGTTCTTGTAGTTGGCAGACCTGGCATTGGAAAAACTGTATTAACCCAAAAAATATCTCAGGAGTGGAAAGATAGCCTACGACCTGATGAATTCTGGTATGAAAAAATTGTACTATTGATCAAATTTCGTAATTTTAACAAACAAAAAACAAATCTTCAAGAAATATTAGATCAGGCTCATGGTCTTAATAAGGCAACAGCTCTGTCCAACAATAAGTCTATCCATGATTATATCCATCAGAACCCAAGTAAAACCATCCTTGTTTTTGATGGCTTAGATGAACTCAAGGTAGATGATGAGTGTTTAACTAATGGAAAAACTGTAAACAGCCTAGAAGAACATGCTCATATATACCTGATTTTCAAACAGCTGGTGAATAATGAATTATTACCTGGAGCCACTGTATTAACCACATCTCGACCAACAGCAGAACGGATCTATCGAGAGCTAAAATTTGATAGAGAAGTGGAAATGTTAGGTTTTAGTGAGAAACAAATAGAAGAGTATGTTAGGAAATTTTGTGGTAACAACACCAAGAAAAGTTCAGAAATATGGAACATAATCAAGGATTCCCCAGAACTATTAAGCTTCTGTTACGTACCAGTTAATTCCTATATAGTGTGCTTGACATTATATAAAAGCATTGATTTTGGTCAACATGTGAAGGATAAAAGCTACAGCAAGATTCCTAAAACAATGACTGAACTGTACAAAAGAGCTATAAGGATTTTGCTGTTCAAACACAATTCAAAATACTTGAATAAACCAGTCCCAAAGGATTATCTGACTGCAAAAATTCCAGAGCAGCTTCGAAACAGCTTAGACAAACTGAAAAAAATTGCAATGCAAGGGATGGAAGACAACCAGCTAGTTTTTCAGTTTGATAGCAGTGATGAATTTATGGCTGACTTGGCAGATTCTGGTGTATTTAATCAGTTAGAAGAAGAAAATCAGTACATCTTTTCTTTCCTTCATCTTACAATTCAAGAGTTTCTGACTGCACTATATGTGGTTGATGATATTAGAAATGTTGAATCATTCTTATCTAAACACATTGATGAACCCAGGTGGCATTTGGTGATCCAGTTTGTAGCTGGGTTACTTGGAGATAGGATGAGGGAGTTAAGGTATGTCTTATTTTTCTTCAAATTATTTAAAAAAAAAAGTAATACAGTAGCCAGTTGTATTGTATAGTCACAACTCAATTTGATAGATATTTGTATGTGAGGGAATCTTTTTATATTATCTATTCATTGTATTGCACTGATGAAGCCCCTGGTTGATGGAGCAAAAACTCTGCATATATAACCAATACACATGGTATTAGTTTTCCCATGCACAGATAGAAATGCATTTGGATATGAGAAGTGCAAATTTTGATGTTTTCAACCTTTTTGGTGATTTCAATTTTTTTAATGTGATAGATAATCAATGCTGGGATTTTTTAATTGTGTTTATCATATCTGTAATCAAAAGAGAAATACAACCAGTTTAATTAGGTCTGGGTTGGAAGTATTGCTTATGAGCAACTTTCACTTTCCAATTTGGAAAGTATTTCTTGTATTTTCAAAGGAAAAAAATATGGATATATCTTTTTGTGTTTGTACTAAATCAATTATCACATATAATTTTATCAGGTCAGCAGAGCATGAAGACAATGAACTGAATGAAGTGATCGAACGTGTATGCAAAAGGTATAAATTTGTTACAATTTATAATGGCATATTGCATTAGGCTGATAAATAATTTCTGTGTGATGATGCATCAATTTACCTCAAGAAAACATTTTCTCTGGGGATTTTCCAAGGTTGATAAAACTTCTGCCTGTTGCATACAAATAATTCTGATTAGCCAATTCTGTGAAAGGTTGTTGCTGTACTTATTTTTTATTCACACAATTATTAACATAATTATAACTGTTATAAGATGTTTAAATGAAATTCTAACTTTTGATGACTTTGATTGATTCCAGTGCAGTTTCCTAGTCAATAGTTTTGCATGCTGTACAATGAAATATTCATTATAGGACAAGCACGTGTCAGTTGAGGTGGTTTGAAGCGATATGATTGGCTAATCAGTGATTCACGTGACACTCGGCTGCGGTTCATTTTTTCCTGACATTTTTCATGACCCGCGAAGATGAGGAAAAAACTGAGTTAAAAACAAACAAAAAAAGTTCAAAAACTATTCAAGATTATTAAAAAGAAAGAAGGGAAAGCTGAAATTATCTGAATGGATATATTTAAAACATATAAGTGACGTTTTGTTGCCGTAATTCTGTAATATGAGGTAATATTTCACTACGAATTTAAAATAGTTTTTGTTTCGCACATGCGAAGTCGAAAACCTTCAATTTTTAGCAGCTGGAAAAAACGGAAGGGGGGGAAACGTTTTAACGTCGTTCTGAAGAAAAAACGGTCACAAAATTTATATATGTTTTAAGAAATTCATATTTTTATAGTCTTGTTTGTAGAAAAAACCAAAATCACTTGTCTGTGTAGTTGTCGTTTTCACGCTGTGAATTAATTTTCTCTGATAAAATGGCCATTTAATACTACGAAGTTCTCTTCAGTGAAATATAATCCTAAACTTCTGAAATTTTCTCTTAAAATATCTTAATCTAGATTTCAAGACTGGATGCCAAACAAACGACGTATTGACGAGAGTAATGACAAAGGTTTACTCGTGATAAAAAGTGTTTGGGAAATGCAAGAAGATCGCGTCATGAAAATGATTTCGTCGGTTGCGTCTGAGGATGATCATGAAACATTTCGTTTGGAAGGATTAAATATTGCACCAGCAGAATCTACGGCTTTGTTCAAATTTTTAAGCCACATCAAGAACTTGAAAAAGCTTCAAATCATTCGTTGTACTGTGATGAACATTACTGCCCGTGAATTGGCTGAGTTTTTGAAGAAAGATAACCATGGCCTGGAGAATGACAACTGTGAACTTACTGTACTATATGTAAGTGGCAATAGAGGTTTAACAACTGAAGGTGTTAAATATTTAAGTGATGCTTTGAAGAATGACAACTGTAAACTTACTAAACTAAAAGTAAGTGTCTATGATTTAAAAACTGAAGGTGTTAAATATTTAAGTGATGCTTTGAAGAGTGACAACTGTAAACTTACTGGACTAAATGTAAGTGTCAATGATTTAGAAACTGATGGTGTTAAATATTTAAGTGATGCTTTGAAGAGTGACAACTGTAAACTTACTGAACTAGATGTAAGTAGCAATGATTTAAAAACTGAAGATATTAAATATTTAAGTGATGCTTTGAAGAATGACAACTGTAAACTTACTGAACTAAATCTAAGTGGCAATGATTTAACAACGGAAGGTGTTAAATATTTAAGTGATGCTTTGAAGAATGACAACTGTAAACTTACTGAACTAAATCTAAGTGGCAATGATTTAACAACGGAAGGTGTTAAATATTTAAGTGATGCTTTGAAGAATGACAACTGTAAACTTACTGAACTAAATGTAAGGGGCAATGATTTAAAAACTGAAGGTGTTAAATATTTAAGTGATGCTTTGAAGAGTGACAACTGTAAACTTACTGAACTAGATGTAAGTGAGAATTATGATTTAACAACTGAAGATATTAAATATTTAAGTGATGCTAAGAGCGACAACTGCAAACTGATTTACTAAATGTAAAGTCGTAATGGCTGCAATCTTGTAAAACACGTCAAATGTTTTTCCTAAGCTGTATATTACAGGCAAATCATATTAATATTTTTTTACATGACACATTGGTTATTTTACTCTCATAGTTTTTTATACAAGCAAATGTTATTTGAAATGTTTTTTGTGGAATATATTTTGCCTGTGTTGATGAGAAGTTTTTGAGAAGTTTATGTTGGAATTTTTTACCAATAAATTTAATAAATCAGTTTGCATTGCCATTGGCATTGTTTAAAAATCAATCAGTGTTTGTAGTTTCTGACAAGGTTTTTATTGCTTTGTAAATAGTTTCTTGATTGTATATGATTGTAATTCTAATAACTTGTATTTTGTAGTTTAAATAATTTGTAAGGTAGATTTCTCTAAATATAAAACTCACTGAACAGTTGTATGTTTAACATACGACATGCAAGCATTGTGTATTTAGAATAAACTTTTTCAGCTAATTTTAATCCTTTGTGTTGTGATCCACCTCGACCAAAGACCTTGCGATATAAACACAGGATAAATTTCGTCTCAGGAAAGAAACTTTAAGCTGCTGAGCTGATATTCAAGCGTGAGATCACTTTGACTGTTTGAGTCAGTTTGACAGCAAAGAAACACATGATATTGTCTGGGAGATTTATTACAGGATTGCCAGGATCTTGTTATATACTTATTTCAATTTTCAATACCTCAAAGCAATCTTGCGCTTCGTTAACCAGGATCATGTAAACAGCCCCTAGCCTAGGCTAAAATAAACATTTTACTAGTTACTACTAATATTAATGCTTTGTCTTAGCGATCCGAAGATCTTCCTATTGTAAAAAGGGATGAATTTCGTCTGAGGAAAGCAAGCTAGCTTGGGTACCAGGTCTGGATCATCTTCATACAAACCAACCCATGAGACATGCATTGTCGTTGTTGCAAAGAAATTTACCACCAGTATCAAAAAATATGTTTTAAACAATTGTCCAGCTCGTGCATGGTTCAACCTACACCCCGACAGATACACAATGGACAAAAGACAGTAAAACTCGAGCAAAAAAAAACAGAATATGCTAAAGCGAATGATCTTTTTTTTGTACCAAGTGTCAGAAAAACATTTGCCTTCTAGGCGCAAAATATTCTTTTTTGAATTGTTATCAAAAATTACCTACGGCTACAGTTAAAACAAACAGCCGAAGCCTGCAGCACGCACAACGCAAAAAAATACCGAATTTTAAGAGCTTGCAGCTGCGACTAATTTTTTTGTATTGAAGGGAACGATATAAGAAAGTATTTCAAACAATGATTATTGAAAGATATGAACCCAATTACACTGAATTAGAACACTTGGGTGCAATTTTATGATGTGTGTGCTATAGCGTGAAACTTTTATCTTTGCTGAGCGCTGCACGACTTTACTTTATACGCGAGTGCAGTGTTTATGATTATTGCGTGGCTGTTGCTCAGTTTTGTAAAGGAAGACTGCCTGAAGCACACATCATTGAGTGCTACACATTGTACCCAAACCTAGCTGCTTACGTTAAGTTTAAGTTCGACCAAGCTAATGTTTGACAACTTCACGGAAACCGCGCAGAATGGAAACATGATGGAAACACAATACCACGTGACTAAGACGGCCATTCACGAGCTTAAACCGCAGAGACTTTTCAAAGTTCGCCATGTTTAAGAACAAAGTTTCGTTTTTCAAATCAGTTGCCCGTCAACAAAGAAACACATGAAAATACTCCACAAACCTGGCGATCATTTGATTAAAAATTTTTAAAGCTTAGCGCGCTGCATGCGGCGATTGATACGAAAATAAACTTCTTGTCTTCTTATCGGAGAATCTCATATGATTGAGTTCACTGGTTAAATTACAATTTACAAAGCACATTTATAACAAAGCGCATTTTATACGATTTGCAAAACGAAAGACGTGAGATTTGGCATTGTAGAAATTGGTACTTTGCAAGATAAAAATTATGATGGCCACTCTGGTTCCGTTCCAAGAGAGTTCAAAAATGACACCCCATGATTTTAAGATTTTATTCAACACCCCGTTTTAAAATTTCGTCACTTAATTTGAGGCTTTGAAGCCTCTCAAAAGTTGTCTTAAATTTCGACACTTATGCATAGGGATGCTTGTTGGGGTGTGTGGGGTGTGCTGTGGGGTGTGTGGGGTGTAACACTCCATCTTTCCAGGAAATTAGTCTAAAAAGTCGGTCCGGAAACCTGTTCGGGACGAAACAGGTTTGAGTCCTCT